>NC_135371.1:104629772-104932803 GCF_049243985.1 Paroedura picta | reverse complement strand
GAGCATAGCTGTGCATGCAGAAGTTCCCAATGATTCAGTCTCTGCAGTGACTAGTTAAAAGGAGTTCCGATCCCTTTGGCTTGTGCTTTTGGTCTTCCCAGTACCTATAGGAGAGGAAAATAAAACTTAGTCCAGATGGAATGCATCTGCTGCTGACTTGCTGCCAACAATAGCTTCTTGACAAAGCTTGGACCCCTGGGCCTATGTTGATATAAAGGCAGCTTCCTGTGTTCATATGAAAGTTTTCTGTGTGTTTAGGTTTTCACTTTTGCATGTCCAGGTGTCCTTTTAGGAGCTTTTAACATTTATTCTATCTCCAACAGTTATCCACAGATGTATAACGCTTCTGAACTCTTTACAGAAGAATACATTCTGCAAAAGGAAAAGCATATCCCTTGAAGTGAAGTGCACGGGTCTTAGAGCCAGCTTGGTGTAGTGGTTAAGAGTGGCTGCTTCTAATCTGGCTAGCCAGGTTCAATTTCCTGCTCATCCACATGCAGCCAGCTGGGTGACTTTGAGCTTGTCACAGTACTGATAGAGCTTTCCTGACCAAGCAGTAATATCAAGGTTCTCTCAGCCCCACCTACCTCACAGAGTGTCTGTTGTGGGGAGAGGAAGCTGAAGGCAATTGTAAGCCATATTGAGACTCCTTCGGGTAGAGAAATGTGTCATATAAAAACCAACTCTTCTTTGACTTATTCTCTAGCCTTTATTTTTATTCAGATTTGTGTAGTCTCCATGTCCTTGTTCTGTTTATGTGTGAAGTAGTGTTCTTTACTCACCTGCAGAAGGAATGGCTTTCACATGCTGCCCAACTATTGTGGTTTAAAACAGAGATTTGTGGTTCACCTTGGGAACTTGAGCAAAATGTTCTGACAAACTCCTACAGCAGCCCTCACAGCAAGGATTAGATCTCAAAGGCAATTTTTTATCACTGCATCTCTGAAAACTTTTAGATAAAACAATGATTAGTCTGTCTATATCCCCATTTGCTCCAGTATTCTTCTAAAAGTATCTGCTTCACTGATTAAAGGCTTCCCTTCTGCATTAGAAGGTGCAGTTATATTGTATCAACATGAAGGCAAGCCCTGTGTCTTCTAGACCAGTGGCCCCCAACCTTTTTATCACCGGGGACCACTCAACGCTTGACAATTTTACTGAGGCCCAGTGGGGGGGGTAGTTTACTCCTCTACTCTCAACCACTGCCCTAACGCTCTCTGATCGCTATGGTAATGTTTAAACATCCCTTCAAAATAAGATACAGACATGCCACAACAATGAACATAAGGAACATTTTACTTTCATGGAAATCTTAACTCATGACAATGACAAATCAATGGGAACCCTGAGCTTGTTTCTCTGCAACGAGATAATCCCATCTGGGAGTGATAGGAGACAATGACACCCAAAGTGTGTTGTAAAGGACTGAGGCGGATGAAGTAAAGGGCGGGGGGGGGGGGAAGGCGTCCTTCGCAGCCCACCTCCAATTAGTCAAAGGACCACATGTGGTCTGCGGCCCACAGGTTGGGGATCGCTATTCTAGACAAAAAAGCAAATGGACAGAAGTACCAGGGTTACAAAGAACAACAAGTACTACAGAAATCTCTGCCATTCTCCGCTTTCTGAGAGATTCAGTTGAAAGGTTAGAATATTTATGCGCATTACCCTTTATCCCCAAACTACCAACCCCAAGACTCGTGTAGGTTATGAGTAAATGAGGATCTGGAGCCAAGCAACCATAGAAAGGAAATTGCAAAGCGAAGGCGAGAGCAAGTCTTTTGTTTTCTGTTCATGACTATCCTCCCTGAAGGGCCCTTTTACAACCAGCATGGTAGAATGGCTACAATGGGATGACTTGGTGGGAAACAACTATGTGATATCCATGTTGCTTCCTGTTTTGCCCAGGGAGGAGCTGTTCCTCTAGCTAGGAAGCTGAAAGCCATGCAGATGGAGCTGAGGGTGTTCCACAAGTTGACTGAATTGCAGATTGGACTCCAGAACTATGAGAAGGCTTTGGAATTTGCCACCTTAGCAGCTAGACTCAGTGTGGATGTAGGTAAGACATGGCTGGGAACGGATGGTGCAGAAGTATCTGAAGTACATGGGATGACACTTGTCATGGGCAGTAGTTAATTCCCAAAAAAATTAAGAGTATTATAAAATAAATTAATTTTCAAAATAGATTTGTTTTGGTGGGTTGGGTCATTGCAGGTAAGAGGTTCAGGGTTCAAGAATACCCTGAACCCAACTGGAATTTTCTGATCCATGCACACCCTAGTATAGACCATTTCTTTTCATTAACGGGAACTTGATTTGAAGTTGGCATGGATGTAATCAGTCCAACTGATACCAGCCTTTTTATAGGTTAGAATCTGCATTCCATGCATGCCTAATCCCACTAAAGTCTGTGTAGCTTATTCCCAAATAAGCATGCCCAGAATTGCACTGCATCCTGAAGCTGAGACTATAAGAGTACTGACTAGGGAGTAGATACCATTGAGCAAAGTGTGTCTTCCTTCCAAAAAAGGATGCCTAGGATTACACATTATATTTCCCAAAGCTAGGAGCACAATAAATACTTCTTCCCATGTAACAGTGTCAGAGCAGTCAGAGTGCCTTTCTTCCCGTTCGACAGAGGTGCTTTTATGAGTAAGTCCCCTTATCTTCCCCCTTATGTGTATATATTTCTTTCTCACATTCTTTCCCTAAGTGTTTTTTGAAGTATTTATATCCTGCCTTTATGGTTGTTGAAGTGGCTAACAATATAATTCCCCCCCTGCCCCAAAAAGGCATAAATGTAGATGTATTTTTTTTCCTGAGAAATACCAGCATGAATCTCAAAATCTAATATTCTAATCTGAAACCGCTTTGCAGTATAGATAAAAAGCTAAGGTGTAAGTGGGCGGTTCAAATATCGGACTGGTCCCACCCACCCAGACTTTCCACCAATGCAGAGCCACTTCCAGACACGGCCCACCCACCTTGCCCAACCAGGTGTAATCTGGCAGGCTCGCTACCAGTTTGCACCTGGCTGCTGACCAGTTTGCACCTGCCCTAAGTTTGCACCTGCCCTCTTTTCCCCTTTGGGCTGGGAAGCACTCACACTGCCTCTGTGAGGTGGCATGAGGGCTTCCCGGGCCAGTGGGAGCTGCAGGGGGGTGGGGATGCTTCCCTGTTCCCCTTGGGCAGCCCTTTAACAGGGGTAGGGGTAGGGGCCTTGCCTCCTGTACTCCCCCAAACCTGCAGCCTCACCTGCCCTTGGGGGCAGGCTGGAAGGGCTCCTTCCTCCCTCCCTCCCTTCCCTTACTTCCTAAAGTGGTAGAGCAGTTTGGAGCCGCCTCACTCAGCCACCTTGCCGCCTGCCTGAGGCAGCTCCAGGCCGCTCCACCTTCTTAGTAAGTTAGAGAAGGTTGGAGGTGGGGAGGTTGTCTGGCGCGGCCTGCAGAGCCCGCTTCCCATGGGGGGCAACCAGGGGGGCTTTGTCTAATGTGGCTACTTAAGGTGGTTTTAGCCATTTTAACTATGTTTGATAGAAGATCTTTAGATACATTATTTCCCCTAGGTATTTTGCACGTTGTATATATCTCTTTTGGTGTGTTAAATTTTTATTGGAATGTATTTTATGTTGGTGCATTTTGGATTTGCAAAGACCTATGGTCATACGCAATAAGGTTTACTGACTTGTACTGGGGCTTACTTTCAAGTAAATATCCATTAGGCAGAGGGACTAGGAGTACTTTTATAACTTTGTCCCAGTTCCTGGTTTTGTGGCTCTTCTGGCTGATTCAATCCAGTGACTTTCTGCCAATCAGTTATGATGGGATGGTTCACACACGGTGAGAGAGTGAACAGAAAGGATAGCAAGCAAGTGCTTTGGTGCTGCAATCAGGTCCAGATCTATTGGAACTGCGAAATCCAGGAAGAACTTCAGAGGGAGGGAAACCAGGAAGGATCTTTAATTTTTGCTGCCCACATTCACCAAGGTTGTACTCATTCATGGTTCTCTAGGAGGCTGTGGCGACACTTTATCAGCGCTTTTTACTTTCCAGGAGATCAGTTACAAGAGCTCGTTGCCTTTCACCGACTAGCAACAGTGTACTATTTCCTGCACATGTACGAAATGGCTGAAGACTGCTACCTGAAGACTCTTTCCCTGTGCTCACCATCATTACAAGGTGCTCAAGAGGCCATGTACTACTCCAAGGTTTACTGTCGCCTGGGCGATCTGACCCTACACAAATTAAAGGTGAGAGGCAGCTGTCTCTCTGAAGACCAATAAGGCTGTTGGCTAAGTCTGACCTTGCATCTTAGAGGAAATCTATCAGAAGCCTATTAATAGCCCACAGTTATCAGATACCTTTGCATGAATTGTGCATGAGTTGTCCCAGTGAAGTGCCTGCCACTTGTGGAGATGTGTGTAACATGCCCTCATCACCTAGTTTCTCCCTTATTCTAATACCAGACCTGATCCCATCTTTCCCGAGCCTCCCAAACCTCCTTGATCTCAGTTTCCACTCCAGATGGTAGCTTATCTTTGCAACCTGCCAGTCCTGTTGCCTCCCCTTTTGAAACTCCACCATATCTCCTCTGTTGTTGTTGCCTCTTTGTTCTGCCTTTGTCATGCATCTTCAGGGAACAAACCCTTGACCATGCCTCCAAGTTTTGTAGCTTCCTTCTGGCTCTTTCAGTAATTCTCTCTACTGGCACACAATCCCAATCATTGCCTTTGACTGGTAGGAAACATAAAGCACTTGTCAAAAACATTGTCACCACTGCAAGAGCACATCTCGTTGGTTCACAGGCAACATGGGCGGCCGAATTAGGCAAATGTCACTTGAGGCACAAATGTATTAATTTCGGGAAGTGTGAGTTTAGAAACCAGCAATTAAAGCTGGTCACATTTGGAATCTGTATTAGTTTCTGGGGTGGTGGAGACTGTTCCCTCCCAAGTGACTTCCTTGATTGATTTCATGATTTGGTTATGGGACCAGGGGAGGATCCAATATGTGAATAAATATCCATTGATCCCTTCATTACCATCAACAGTCAAACCTTTTTCCTTCCCCCCCCCCCAATTCTCTTATGTTTTTTCTCTCAGGATGAGCACGATGCAGCCAATTACTTCCTCTTGGCTTTGGCTGCTGCTACTGAGCTTGGTGACCAGGCTTGGCAAGGCAGGATTCAGGAAAAGCTGGCTCAAATAGACAATGCTTCCCAGTGGAACAAGGACCCAAGAGGATGGACCACATATCGAGCCCGGTGGCTAAGTGAAGGACGACATGCTGTATGACAGATCGTGTTGTGAGGTTTGAGCTCTTTCAGACTTCTGAGCCAGAAGACATAAAATTCATCTTCACCTCAGTGCCAGAAAAGTCACAAGTGCCTTCTAAACCAAAGCAAAGGGGAGAAATATGTCCCAGTGCTTCCGTCTCTTGTGTTTCATGAACTGAGCAACAAGAAAATCTACTTGCTGTGTCCGAGGTTATATCAGCAACAGTGACAGCATAGGCCTCATTACATATACAACACTATGCAGATGCTCTGTGAAAAACCTGTTGAAAGCACAAAGTAGGATGTAAAGAAATGCAAGTCTGCTGGTAATCAGTCTTTGGAAACTAAAAATGGTCCCTAGGAGGAAAGACGTTTCAGTCACAGAAAATGAGATTCTCTGTCCATGTATGAGTCATCAAGTATCTCTGTTTCTATTCAGTTCTGTTAATGTCTTCGACAGTTTCTGGTGCTAATGAGCTGTATTAGGCACTGAAAACCTATCTTCTACCTACAGTGTCTTCTCAAGTGTTCAACAAAGTCACTGGTAAAAGAGATGAGGGAGGCTTTAAGGATGAAGGCTGAGGAGACTTTTGCCTGAAAGCAAACATTTATGTGCAGGCCAGTGAAGCCCTTTCTTAGCCTCTGACAATAACTATGTAGCTCAAGCTTCCTGCCCTCCCCCCCCCCCCCCGGTTTCTGACTGAAAGCTGTAGAAACCAAACTTCGCAGCCACGGCCTCAGGCCCACAACCCTTTGTTGAAAAGTTCAGCCTGTATCATCATTTGGACAGGTAAATGTGAAAGATGACCTTTATAAGGCCTGTAGCTGGCAAATCTCTACTGGCCTTGTAGGTGATGGAAGATGTGTACCCACAGTATTTAGGGGTGTTTCTATAGTCAGCTGTTATCTGAAGGCCCCTTCACTGCTGCTCTCTGCTTTATTGACTGAGCCTCCTTGCTTAATGTTCTCTGCCCTTTTTAACTGAGGCATGCCATACTCTCAAGAATGCTTCCAGTGATACTCAGTTTTAGCAAGGTAATGGAGTATTCCTCTGAATAATTTCAAAATGGCATATAGGATCCTTTACAAGCAGATACCATTTGTTTTCAAGCAGTTCTGCCCAGTCATCCGAGTTAGTAACATGCTTTTTTAAGGAATAAGAGAGAAGCTGAGATATTCACAATGCTTCGTATTGAATCTGTTTGGATTCCATGCTTTTGCAATAATCCTGCAGCCAAGCCAAAGACATAGCTTAGATGTCCTGTATACATCCTGAAAGATCTGAATATGGCCAGTCATGCCAATGGAATGAGATGGCCAGATAGCCAGCTGATTTACAGCAAGGTGGCTGGCTCTGATTTAACCTTAGATTCTTTGACAGAGGTGAGGCTGGTGTATTTTTGTTGGGGGGGGGGCATTCCTTTGAACCCTTTCCCATCAAAGGAAGTATGAGATCATTCCTGGTTTTGTTTTGAGGACCTTTCAAATAGGCAACACCCACATCTACCCCTATCCCACCAAGACCAATTACACACAGTCAGGAATAGCCAGGCCAGCACCTGCATGATAGCGGCTAATCCCCACTTATGCACAGTGTTGCTGCTGGCCCAGCCCCCTCCCAGCCCTGGTCCACTTTAGGTCCTCTGATGGCCTGCGGCAAGGGAATGCTGATTTTCGAGGCCTGGCTCCTCCCTATGCTACGGTGGTAAGGAAGAGACTGAAAATTCCCCACTCGGCTCTGCGAGGTTTTCCCATCCCACGGGGTCAAAAGGGCTTTGTTTTTGCTAGCTCGCAGGAAGGTGGGATCGCGTTTTCAAGCAATCTCACCTTTCTGCAAAACAAAACTCTCCCGCCATTTGCCACAGCTGCATTTCCTGGGGGCGCATTTCGGCAGCGGAGTTGCTCCATCACCAAAATGTGTCCCCCGCAGGGATACAGAAAACAGTTGACCAGCTCCGCTGCTGAAATGCATCTCCCCATGGGGACACAAGAAACAGTGGAGCATGTTGTTCCACCACAATGCATCAGCAGTAGCCCTGGAGATAAATGAGCCATCTGCATATTTGGGACACATGACTTTCCCTGTGGAATAAACACTGCCAGTGTAGGCTCCAATTTTTAATATAACAGCACTGCAAATGGGGCACTGAGATTTAATCTTGCTGGTGGCAGAACCCTGGACACAATCTCATTTGCCTGTTTTATTTGTCAAGTTTAAATCTCTTAAGGAAGGCTGGGTGGCATCAGGCAAGAATCTTATGAAAAGGGAACTGGAACAGTAAGAGCAGAGAAAAAGAGATGACGCTGCCTTTGTGGAAACATCGGTTGTGTGTATGTTGCAGACAACTTAGGTGACCCCATAGGGATTTCAAGGCAAGTGAAAAGTAGAGGTGGTTTGCCATTGCTTTGGTTTGCAAAGTCTTCCTTGGTGGATTCCCATCCAAGTACTAACCCTGCTTGGTTTCTGAGATCTGATGAGATTGGGCCTTACTATACCGTTTCACATTCCAAATATCTGTCAGCCGATATCAAATGTTACTACGGATCACAATAATGGATTCAGTTCCTAGCTTTCCTCTCCTCTCAGCAGCCATTTTTGATCCTGGAAGGTTGACTCATGGGACACATATAGGGCCATGGGACTATGTGGAATATTATATCCATGTAGATCAGGAGGGGGAAAGAGCTCTTCTCCCTCTAGCATCAACTGAACTACAGACGAGGCAAAAGGGAGTGATTTTGGCCTCTGTAATAGGCTCTGCATCCACATGGCTATTGTTCCATATTTGTCCTGCAACCCCAGGAATAAACTTTCCTGAGGATGTTGAAAAAGGCTGCTGGGAGGACAGAAATGCTGGAAACATCATGTTGATGAATCACAGGAGTGAATCCAATAATTCTAATTGTGGACTGAAGAAGAAAATTTCGACTAACAGAAGAAGGATGTGTGCATGATTTTTGCTGATTCCCATTTCCTGCTAAAGCCCCTTCTACTGATCTCCTGGTTTTCTTGGGGATCCCCTGTTACCCAGGAGAAACATTTTTGGGGAACATTTTGAACAGCAGCAGGAGGGGGGAAGCAAAGAAGGCCTTGATGGAAATCCATTTAATAAATGGGATTTTTCATGGGCTCTCAGTCTTTCATTGAAATCACTGGGCTTATACTGGAATAATTCTGCATGGAATTGTACTGGTAGTGGCCAAACTAGGTTGAGGGGTTTACACTTCAGTGGCTAAGCAAATGCTTTGATGTGGAAAGCTCCTGAGCAAAAGGGAACTTGACTGGAAGGACAAAGAGCTACCGTTGTTTCTCTGTTTTCTGATAGTATAGGACTAGATGGGTTGATGATCTGATTTGGCTTTATATAGCTTTATATGTTCATAAATGACAAATGATGTTGGATGCTCTGGTAGTGATTTGCTGGCTTTTGCTTGTTCCTGTACTAGATCATTCCACTAGAGGGCAATAAAAGCAATTATTCCAAGTAATGTTTTCAATCCTTAATGAAAGCAAGAATTTGAAATTAATAAAGACTTTTGAACTTTAAATCTGAACTGGATTGTTTGCCAATGTTTACACGGTGATTGAGAACACAAGGCAGACACAAATATAGTAAAAATAGTAACAATGTTTATTAGAAGGAAAATAATAAAATAGGCAGAAATATATCTTATACATTAGTAGTCATGCAGATGGGGAAAAGTAGAGTGGGAAAAGAGCTTTCAATATAATTACTAGTCTTGAAGAGTAGAGAGGCAGAGAAAGCAGCAACACGAACCAGCATGAATCAGAAGACACACGAGGTGTGAAGCCACTTGTATATATATAGGCAAGGGCTGCGTGATGTAACCCAGGTGAGCACAAGATGGAATTTTCCATGGAGCAGGATGTTGGGCAATGCCCTGGCCAGGTCCAGAGATGGATGTTGATGGGCTTAGACAAAGGTGTTAATGGGTCTAAGAAAGGGAACCACCATGTCTCAATAGGTCTAGTTGGGGGAAGAGATTTCCCTGGCAGAGGGGCCAATGATGAGTCATATATGTGAAACAAAGAAGGTTGCCTAGGAGCCCCTGGGCAAACAAGTTTTAGCCAGGCCACTGAATCAGCAACACAATGGAGTGGGGAGAAGGAGAGTAATACATGAGTCAAGTGGTACCTGTGATTCCTAACCTGTAGTGAAGGACAAGCTGAGGTGGGGGGTCCAAGATGTAGTCCCAGCAGTGTCTTGTCAGGTTTTTACATGATCTAATGAGCCTCTTGTGGCGCAGAGTGGTAAGGCAGCAGACATGCAGTCTGAAAGCTCTGCCCATGAGACTGGGAGTTCAATCCCAGCAGCCGGCTCAAGGTTGACTCAGCCTTCCATCCTTCCGAGGTCGGTAAAATGTGTACCCAGCTTGCTGGGGGGTAAACGGTAATGACTGGGGAAGGCACTGGCAAACCACCCCGTATTGAGTCTGCCATGAAAACGCTGGAGGGCGTCACCCCAAGGGTCAGACATGACTCGGTGCTTGCACAGGAGATACCTTTACCTTTACCTTTTATTGAGACTACTTGTTATGGAAAGAACAGTGTGCCCGCCTGAGAGGCAGGGGTCCTGCCATATATAACAGTGTGTTTCCAAGGGGATCTTCCATCCAGATAACTCACAGAATATCTATGGAACAATTATAAGAGGTATCCCTGCTGGGCCCTACCTCTTGCTAGTGGAAGAACACAGATTTGTGCCACATTCCCTTCCCTTGCCCACTCAGCTGATGGAAGTGGGAGGAGGGAGCAATTGTGCCTCCTCCTCCCCACTGTAGCCCTCTAACCTAAGTGGCTATTAATCCCTATGGGACACACCAGAAAATATCCACAGTCCTCCTGGTGCTGGTACATAGGGACACAGCCCTTTGATTATATTCATAGTTTATTTCCCCAATACAGTTTACAAATATTTGAAACTGTTTATAGTCTCATCTTCTCCACCTGATTGGAGTTGCAGTGGTCAGTTTCTTGAACTGTGGTTAGTTTCTTGAACATTGACTGTCCAATTAGGAGTGTTGGCCACAATTGGATTTTGTATGTTGTTCTAATAAAAACTTTAACATGATAAAATATGTAGTCTCCAGGTACCATCCTGTCAACAGAACTCTAGAAATTAGTTTATACAGCAGATCAAAGGCAGAGCAAAAAGTGACACAACACAGATAAGCAAAAATAATGCATCCTTCCCAGGTTACAGCAATGAAGACCCCCCCCCCAAAAAAAACCTATGACGTCATGGCAGGTTACTGCTGTACTAGCAGTTCCTGACAAGCAGGGCCAACTGTGGCTACTATTTAGAGGGGTGATCTCAAAGGAACACTAGGGTCATGATACGGAGACAGGCAATGGCTAACGATCTCTGAACATCCCTTCCCTGGCTGCCAGGCAATCCTAGGATATCCTGGCTACACAAGCCATATGAAAAATAAATAACATCGCCTTACCTCTCTCAGGTAGAGATGTAGTCTGGAACCTATCTCTGTTTCTTCTCTTTCCTAACAAGTATGTTCCTAATAAACTTGAAACTAATGTTTCAAGAGGAAATTGGCGAGAACATAGCAAGCAGAGGGGGGGGGGAAGAAAAGGGTAGGCAGTGAAACTAAGGTGCGGGTAGTTGAGCGGGAAAAAATCAAGTGGGAAACATTGGGTGGGAAACGTGCAAAGGAGAAGTGGGGGGAAGGGAGAAGGAGGGAAGAGGGGGGGAGGGTTAAGCAGGAAAATTACGTGGGAAGCAATACTCCCATGAGGGGAATGCAGGGAGGGGGGAGGTAAAGATGGAATAAATATTAACTTCCAGATTGATCACCCCAAACTATCACAAGCCTTTTCCCTAATCACTAACCCACTAATAATCTCCCAAACAACCAAACAGTCACAGCTCCTGTATGCAAGTGGACTGGTTCCATCCTCTTTGCCCAGGGACTCCTAGGCAAACCTCTTTGTCTTGCCACATATCCATACTTGACCCCTCTGCCAGGGGAAATCTCTTCCCCAAACGCTACAGCTAGACCCATTGAGACATGATGGCTCTCTTCCTCAGACATATTAACACCCTTGTTTAAGACCATCTCTGGCCATTTCTGGACTTGGCCAGGGCAATCCAACATCCTGAACCATGGAAAATCCCATTATGTGATCACCTGAGTCTTGTCACATAGCCCCCTCCACAAAACCCCATATAAATCATGGCTTCACACAGCCACCCCGAGTGCTTTCCAACTTGGGATCCATTGGAACCTCCCATGCTGGTTTGTGTCACTTCTTCTGACTCTCCATTCTTCGGACAGGTAAATATACCAAGCCTTCTCTTCCACCCTTTACCCCTTTCTCTATATGACTGTTCGTAGGTGTGTTAGCTGTTTTTGTGCTTTTTTGTTATTTTTATTTCAATAAAGCTTACATTTACTGTTTTATCATTTACATTTGTGTCTGCCTTGTGTCTGCCTTGAATTATGGGTGTAATTACCCTTGTGTATATATAGGCAATGATCCTAGAATGCTAGTTACCCCCCTCTCACAATAATTTGGCTAATCTTCCCACAGTGCAAATACACATGTTCTAGGACACGTGTACATGCAGTTCAGGTAACACCTCCGATACTGATGCTGTGCAACACCAGGTCCATCAACAACAAAGCCTCCACTCTGCAAGCGTATTTTGCAGAACAGGGGGTAGACCTGGCATGTGTTACAGAAACCTGGTCCAGGGATGGCGAAACAGTCGCCCTTAAAGAGCTAGCCCCTGCCGGGTTCTCCGTCCACCATCAGTCACTCCATGGGGCGGGGAGGGGGAGTGGTAATCCTGATCTGTAATAGCATCTCTGCACTGACAATCCCAGGAATGGAATATGTTGGCCTCAGGTGGGGCACAACTGAGAGCATGGCCATCTGGCTGGTGTACCGCATGCCCAATGTACTTCCAGATGCTCTGCGAGAGGCAGTGGCCACCTGGACATAACAGTTCCCTATACTATTAATTCTGGGGAACTTTAATGTATCTAGCCGTCACCAGCTCCCACAGAGTCCCACAAAGAGCAGTCCTTCTCGCTTCTGTACCTTCTTCTCCATAAGCCCTAGTAACTTGCACTTGGTGCATGTGTATTTAAAGTTACCCTGAGGTAAAAATACAAACATGCCACAAACAGTGCATGTAACAGCCTCAGGTTTATTGCCAGGTATGCTGCTTCAATCCATTGGAGGAAGAACCAGACTGGAACACTTACAGTGTCCCCCAGCTTGATCCACAAGCCAAAAGCTCTTAGCTCTCGTCCTTCAGCACATGCTGAAGGCCCATGCCTCTGGCGAGCAAGAACATTTTATAGTACAATGGCCAACCCAGCAGAGGGTGGAGCTAGCAGTCAACCCCAGGCAAAATTGCCAAATAATGCAAATCAACGGCAGTTCCCTGCCACACTGGCAAGGAACACACACAAAAAATATCACTCAAACAACCTCAATTCTCCTGCAACCTATATACCCTCACACATTGTAAGATTCAGAAAACATTTATTGGCATAAAATTCATTGTAACGCCAAAAATTCCCAGATTGTGGTGGGGATTGAGGTTCTTGGGAAAGGAGCCCATCTTTCAATAAAGCTTTGAGTACCAGCATTTAGGGTCACTCTGCTAATTTCATCTTTCAACATCTAGTGATACTACTGTTGCTATACTGAAGTAGCGGAGGGAATGGCTAGCAAGTATACTGGTTACAACATAGTTCCCATTGGTGCTATAATATCCACAGCTCTTTCCTCAGGCAGTCAACATGCACTTCAAGAAAATAGATGGGGGTTGTGAAAGCAAACCGAGTGATTGGCTGTCTTTTTATAAATAAAGGGGCTTTTCAATGCGATCCTCCCATCACTCACTAGAGAAGGATCCAGGATCCTGTGTGAAGCAGCTGTAAGTGCTACAAACACTGGTACAGCACAGCAACCCATTCTCTCTTAGTTTTCTTTTTTCTTGTGTGTCATTATTTCCCTTATTAGTCATTTCCTTCTGTTTGCCTCTTATCCCCCTTGGGCTTTGGGGGGGGGGGGGAGGGTTGGACAGATCTATTATCTTCCAGCAGAGTTGCTAGGTCTCAGACTCTGGCCCTGAGACTAGAGTTTGGGGGCTAAACTCCCAGCTGTTGAAGGGCAGCAGGATGAATCCCAGGGCTGTCTGCCTGCTTGCACATTTGATGCCTTCTAAGACTTCAGTGCATACTTGCTTCCAATAACTGTGTCACACATTCAGAGATACCATGTGGTATAATAGAGCATTTGCAGAAAAAAGACATTTCATTCAACTATTCAACTATTCAACCTTTTGAGCCCATTATGGGAGAAAGGCAGTCGATGGCTAGATATATTTTATTGTATTAATCAAAGGATTTCAAAATGAAATAATTTTTAAATTTACATATAGTTCATATTAAAAGATTGTAACATAAAATACTATTAGCAATCCCATTAGCAAGGAATTAACAGGCCATCTAGTCCAACCCCCTGCTCAACGCAGGATCAGCCCTAAGCATCCTAAAGCATCCAGGAAAAGTGTGTATCCAACTAGGGATGGGCGATTCGGGTTCGGAAACGCCCGAAGCGCCCGAAGCGCCCGAATCGGGGTCGATTCGGGCGTTTCCGAGCCAGAAACGGTCCGAATCGGACCTCTGGCTCCCCCTAGCGGTCCGAATCGCCAAGATTCGGCGATTCGGACTGCCGAATCGATTCGGGCTGAATCGATTCGTCCCTGAGTCAGAGGCTTCAGGCAGCCGTTGCCTGAAGCCTCTCTGTCTGTCTGTCTGTTTTTGTTTTTGTTTTTACTTTATTTTTTGCCACCTAAAATGGCGGCGGGGGGAGGGGGGAGTGGGTGGCCAACCAGAATGCCTGTAGCTTTTCAGCTCAGGAATTCTGGCCACTCACAGAAGGGTTTTTATTTTTTAAATCCCCTTGCTTTGTAGCCTGCCCAGGAGGAGGCTACTTAAAGCAAGGGGCTGCTTGCTGGAGCTCACTTTGAGCTCTGGCTGGCTGGCTGGCTGTGCTGCTCCTAAGCTCCTGCTTGGTAGAGCGGCCTGCCTGCCTGCCTGCCTGCCTTCTGGACTCCTGGTGGACCTCTCTTGACCTGGCCTGTGGACTGCGCTGGAGAAGACATCAATAGTTTGTTTTAGGGGTTTTTTTCTTCTGCTTTTCTATTTTTCTCTTTTCCCGCACCCTCTTCTTCCTTTCTCTCCCTCCTCTTTTCTAAAGTTTAATGTGCCTTTGGGTTTCTGGGGGTGGGGGCCTGGGGGCGGGGGGTTGGGGAATTGTATTTGCTTTTTAGTGTGTTTATTTTAAAGTATTTTGGGGGTGGGGGTTTGAAGTTGTTCTGTTTCTGGTTGTTTTTTGGGGGGTTATTTGATTGTTTTGTTTTCTTTTTAGCAGGTTTCCTCAGTTGCCACCTTTGGGCTTCGTGCCCTGGGTGGCAGCTGGTTGTTTGATAGTGTTTTTGTAGAGCAGGTGTTTTTTGGTGGGGGGCTAGTTTCAGTTTAGGGGTGGTTGTGTTTGTTCTTAGGTTGGTTTAGCTTAGGGCCTTGCAGGGCCAGTTTTTGCCAACCACCTTTGGGGGAGTGCCCTGGGTGGCTGCTGCTTGTTTGTTGAGGCTGTTTCTTTGGTTAGCCTAGGTAGAGTTAGCTTGTTTGGTTAGGGCCCTGCGGGGCAAGTTTTTCTTGGTAGCCACCTTTGGGGGAGTGCCCTGGGTGGCTGCTGGTTGTTTGTTTGCAGAAGCTGCTTGGTTGGCCTAGGCTAGGCTTGGTTTGATTTGGCAGTTTGGGCCTTGCAGGGCCACTTTTGCTCGGTTGCCAGCTTTGGGACCAATTATGCACTGGGAACTTCACTGCCCCAGCTCCCATGCAGGAGCACAAATCAGGGGCAGATGAGGTGCACTGGGCCAAATGCTCCCCCGTGTGGGTGCAGGAAGAGGTGGGGCAACTAGCCACGACTAAAACTCCAGCCTACAGCCCAGCATGAAACCTCCAGTGCATAAATGGTCTGGGAGAGTGCCCTGGGTGGCTGGCAGCTGGTTGGTGTTTTAAAGATTGTTTGTTTCCTTCCTGGGGGGAATTGCTGCGTTCTTCTTGGGGTGCCCAATTAGTGACCCTTTAAATAGGCAGTAAAATCCATAATGTTAGGAGAAATTATAAAGTGCGAATAATTTTTTAGAATAGATAGTTTCTTTCCTAAGTAGCCAGATAGGATTTTTATAAGAGAACAGTGATTTGGGTTTTAGGTTAAAATAGTATTTTCTTAATAGTTAAAAAAATTTAAACCAGCAGGGGCTATGCCTTATTGAAGGCCAGCTTTCCTGGTAGAGACAGGAATTGATTTAGAGGCCAACAGGTTTAGGGGTTCTTCTTAGCAGATCAGGTGGGGGCTTGGTGCACAAATCTGCTCCAGCCTTCCTTCTAGCTAGTAACACTAAGGTAGTTTAAAACACTTTAAAAGTCTAAAAAGGTTTTTTTTCTAATTTTTCCCTGCTATAGGTTAGGTAGGGCCAGTTAAACTTTGCCAGGTAGGACTAGACAGGTTCCTTTAGTTTAACAGAAAAAAGAGAGAGAGAGAACAGGAAAACTCCATAGAAGTTAGGTCAGCTTAGGGTCTAAAAAAACTAAACAGGTAGCTGGTGGGAGGGTTTTATAAGTTTCAAGGTTTCCTTGGAAACAGGTGTTAGGGCAGTTAGTGGTAGGGCCTCAAATTTCCCTTTCTCTTAGATTAGAAACAGTTTGTCCAAGGGAACACAGATATGTGTGGCAAGAAGGAAGATCAGGCTAGGGGCCCTGGGGGAAAGGCCCAACAGAAAACTAGAGGGGTGGAGGGGAGTGAGAGGGGGAAGGAAGCGTCCTTCCCCCCACCTGAGAAGAGGCCTGTCTTGGGTCGACCTTCCACCACTCCGACCTCTGGCCGGAGTGGTGCAATAAAGAGTGTCCGAAAGGGTCTCTTTATTGAGGTGGCTGCTGGGGCGCCCCCTTCTAAGGTGCGGCAGGCAGGGGTCTTTGCTGGCACTTCTGCTGGCACTTCGTGTTGCTCCTTTTGCTAGCGAGGCATGGGGGCGTCAGGAGGAGTTGCCTGATCTCTCCCTCGGGGTGAGCCTTGGGGACAGGAGTGGCTTGTCCTTCATGTCCCCAGGCATCACCTCGGGGGTGCAGAGAGCCCTGGAGGAGATGAGTGATGAGTGAGGGACTGGCCCGCCAGTCTACTCCCCTTTCTCCTCCAGGATCCAGCAGGCTTCACTTGGGGGGGGGGAACAGGAGCAGATGGTAGAGGTGGTGCAAGAGGGAGAGATGGAGGTGGCACCCCCCTGCCCCTCCATCTCGACCCCTTCCCCCTCTCTCACCTCCTTCTGTCCTCACCTCAGGACACGGTGTGTCCGGCCCAAGCTCCTCACAGGAGGCAGCTCAGAGGACTTCGCAGGCTGCAAGCCAGCCTGCGTCGTCCAAAGGCTCCAAAGTCTGGAATTACTTCCAGACAGTGGAGGGAACCCACCTAGCAGAGTGCCAGCTCTGTAGGCAGAGGGTTAGTCGTGGAAGGCAGGAGCGCCACTACACGACTAGCGGCCTCATGAACCACCTGAAGAGGCACCACCAGGCTGTCCTGCTTCAGGGGGAGAGACAGGCTGGCAGTGGGGTGCCTGCACAGGCACAACCTAACAGCACGGGGCTGGAGAGACTACCTGGGACCTCCACCTCGAGAGCTCTCCCTAAGAGTTCTTCTCAGGGGGCGGGTAGAGTTAGAGGGAGGCAAGCGACCATGGTGGAGATGCTTGCCCGGGCTGGCAGTGGCATGCCAAAAGGGGTGTTTGAGGCAGGGTGTAGGGCCGCGAACCATGACCTAGCTGCGCTCATGGCCGTGGGTGGGTACCCCTTTCGTCTGGCCGACGACATGTACTTCCACCGACTATGCCGTCACATATCCACCTGGTACACGCCTCCTAGTCGTACCACGATTAGCAGGACAGTGTTGCCCTCTCTTTATAGGGCAGCCAGGTACCGTGTGGAGGTAGAGATGTCCCGAGCTTCAGCGACCGTACACATCACGTCGGACATATGGACGTCATGTCATGCGCAGGATGCGTACATCTCGCTGACTGCGCATTGGTGGGACGTACGGGAGGTGCTGGGTGGGGTTGAGCCTGTTAGGCAGGGTGAGGGCTGCTGGGCAGGCTATCGCCATGCCTTGCTGCACATCGAGCCCTTCGATGTGCGGCACACGGCAGACAACATCGAGGGCACCATTCATAGAATGGTAGATGGGTGGGTAGGCAGTGGGACGGGGGTCACCAAGGGCTTCTTGGTGACAGTTGGTGCCCTCAACATGACCAAGGCGGTCAAGGGCATGGGCCTGAAGCACATTTCCTGTGCGGCCCACCTTCTCCACCTCGTGGTTAAGGATGCCCTTGGGATCGACTCCAAGGGAACCGGTTCATCCGCCGAAGCCATTGACTTCCGGCATTTCATCGAGAAGTGCCGGAAGATCGTGGCGCATTTCTCTCACAGCTCGTAAGACGTCTCGAGGCTGGAGAGAAAACAGGTCCTGATGGGCGTGCCGCAGCACTGCCTTATCAGAGACGTCAGCACGCGCCAGAACTCTACCCGCGCCATGCTTGAGCGCTTGGTGGAGCAGAGGAGAGCCTTAGACGCCCTTGTCCAGGAGACAAGGATGGTGCCCTCGATGGGGAGTGGCTCATCCACCGAGAGTGGGAGATCATTTCTCAGACCGTGGAAGTGCTTGGGCCCTTCAAGGCTTCCACGGAGATGCTCTCGTCTGACATGGCGAGTTTGGGTCTGGTCGGGCCCATGGTCCACAAGGCCCGTGTGGTGCTGGCCCCCTTCCTGGACCCGGCTCGAGGACATGCAGACACTGTTCCAGCCGTGCGCGCTTGCGAGGAGGCTTCTGAGAGGGCTTGAGAGCCACTTTGAACCCCTCTGCAAGTCTGTGACATACAGGCTCGTCACCATGTGTGATCCGCGCATCAAGGGCAGCATAGTAGAGAGGGAGAGGAGCCTTCCTGAATGGCGCGACCTGCTCATTCAGAGGCTTGCCTGGTGGACGTCCAAGGAGGCTGAGGTGTCAGGCCAGGCAGGGGAAGAAGGAGCCAGCATGTCCGCTGCTCCCCCCCCAGCTTCTGCTGGCACATCAGCCACTGCGGGCCACCCCAGTGAGAAGGCTGAGCAGGGCAACTTCTTGCTGGGGTTCCTCCAGCCCACTCCTTCTCTTGAGGGCAGCGGGTGCCCGAGGAAGGACAGTGTGTCTGGGATGGTGAGGGCTTACCTCAGTGAGCCCCAGGAGTCTGAGAACGCCTGTCCCTTGAGATACTGGGCCAGGATAGAGGCAGTCTGGCCGGCCCTCTCCCGCCTGGCCCGTGTCTACCTTTCGTGCCCGCCAATGAGCATCCAGAGCGAGCGGGCATTTTCTCATGCGAGCAGCTCCGTCTGCGAGTATCGCTCCCGCCTGGCGCCCGAAAGAGTCCAGCAATTGGTCTTCCTCAAGGTCAACTTGCCGGCTCTTGGCCATCCAGAACTATTCTTGGGGGAGGACTGAGGTGAGAACAGAATTGCTGTGACTGCATCCTCTCTGAGTCTGTTCTGGGTGGCGGGGATGAAAAACGCTCACCCAAGGTAAAAATTCAGACAGGACCAGTGCCCTGGCCAATCTAAATTGCCCCCCCCCCCACCCCACACACAGAAATTCTGCAATCACCAGAGGGCCAGAGATTAAATCTGGGTCCCTCAGTCATGCCACCCATTTGGAACACTTTTCCCAGTCCCAAAGTGAGCCTTAGAGCTCATGTTAAACCTAAGAAGTAAGTCAGCATTTCTCAGTGGGTGCCCAGGAGGAGTTTGTTGTTGTGCACGCGCCGATTTGTCTTTTTGCTGCTGCCAGGGCTGTTCTCCCAGAACAGCTCTGTCAGGGCTCTCTCAGGATGTGGCCTGAGTAGAGCAGTTGGATTTGTGGTGTTTGAGGGCGGTGGCCCAAGCATAGGAAGGGAAAGGTGACTGGAAGCTGCTTTGATACACCTTTGGGTTGTGAAAAGCAAGGGGCTTTCCGCACCGGGATCTTTGTAGCAAATTGGTTGCTGAATGAAAAATCGCCATTTAAAATAGTGGAATTCGTCGTTATGCATACCTGCCTTTGTAGTGGAATCCAGTTGCGTTTTGTAGCGTTTCCCACAGGCTTCCGGTCTCGGCAAAAATCGCTAGAAAGGAAGCGCTATTGCCAAGCTCATCCCGCCCCTGGCCGTCAAGCAGCCAATGGGCAGCCGTTAGCATGCTCCCAAACAGCCCCTTTCCCTTAAAAAAAAAAACACACCCATTGCAACGAATCTGTGTTGATTCGTTGCAACGGAGAGACCCATCCAGCTGCCCGGTGTGTTTGAGCTGTCGTTTGATCGTTGCCACGCTCCCTCCGAGTGAAAAAAAAAAATCCCCCCCCCTCACGGGCCCGATTTTCGGCCGAAAAAAGTGTAAAAAATAAAGGGAAAATACATCAGCAAACGGGCTTCTCTGTTGTTTGTGTCCAAAGTGTTGTTTGTGCTTAGTGACTCTGGGGAGGGACTGAAGCCGGGGAAGCCTCTAAACAGAAAGAGGCTCGCTGGTGCGTTTATCCCCGCTCGCTCGGAGAAAAAAAAAATGGCGATCGCTTCGCCGGAAGATCAGAGGAGAGAGCCAGGGGGAGGGACTTCGTAGAAACCGCAACAATGTTAACGCACAGGTCTTTTTCGCTAGTGTTGCAGATTGGTTGCAGGAGTGTATCGCTTTCCGGAGGGTGAATCCCCTTTTGGGGATTTCCCTGAAAGCGCTACAAGGAAGCGCTTTTTGCGGATCGGTTTCAGGTATGTGGCAGATTGTCAACGACGTTGTGCATAACGGCAAATCAATAGCGTTTTCAATTGGCAACCATAGTGCGATTTTGAAGGCGTGCGAAAAGCCCCCAAGTCTTCCTCTTGCTTTGTATTTGTTAGAGGGGGGAGGCTGGATGGGAGAGCCAGTGATGAGTCCATAGCATGGATGGAGCATCCAGATTCGCCTCTGAGCTCCTCCATTTGCTTTCTGAGGCTCTCCTGGGTTAGTGCGTAGGCACCGTGAAGCTTTACAACTTCACTGGGGGTTTCTGGGGGGATCTCCAGGTCTCCCTTGGAGGTTGACATCCCTGAGCCACTAGTGTTCCTAGTGGTGCAGGGATATCCCCCCCCCCACAGGCCAGTGCAGGGCCCCCCTCTCCTCTGCAGGGGAACCCAGGTGAGAACTCAGTGGACCTTATTGGTTCTGCAGTTCTCACCTGGAGGCTGCTTAGGCTGCCAGCCACAGGTTCCCCTGCACCTGGGAGAGAGAGTCCCTTCCTGGCCTCTTTTTGGAGCCAATGCAAGTCAATGTCTCCATTGACTTGCATTGGAAAGCCTTCCCTGCCTTCACCAGGGGCTGGGAAGGAGGGGGTGCAAGTCTCTGAGTCTCCTGAAAGTTTCAAGAAGATTGGACCAAGGGGTCCAATGCTAGGGGCTCCCAAAGAGGGTGCCCCTATCCGCTCCATTGGTTACAATGGAGTGTCAGATTCTTTAGGCTGAACATGTTTCTCCATAGACTTCTATGGGGAATGTTCCTTGGGAGCCCCCAGGATGGGACCCCCTGGTGTAATCTTCCTGAAACTTGCAGGGGACGGAGGGAAGACCACCCCAGAGCTCCCCTGCAAGTTTCATGAAGATTGGACCAAGGGGTCCCACCCTATGGGCTCCCAAAAGCGTGAGAAAAAATGATTTCAGACCTGCTGGGGCTCCCAAGGAACATTCCCCATAGAAGTCTATGGAGAAATATGTTCAGCCTAAAGAACCTGACACTCCATTGTAACCAATGGAGCGGATAGGGGCACCCTAGCATTGGACCCCTTCGTCCAATCTTCTTGAAACTTTCAGGGGACTCAGGGAAGACCCTCCCTGAGATCCCCAAGAAGTTTCAGGGGTGCAACCTGCACCCCCTCCCTCCCAGCTCCCGGGAAAGGCGGGGGAAGGCTTTCCAATGCAAGTCAATGGAGACATTGACTTGCATTGGCCCCGAAACGTCCGAAACGATTCGGGAGGCTCCAATGCAAGTCAATGGCCTCCATTGACTTGCATTGGTCCCGAATCGGCTTGGACAGCTCCGAATCGATTCGGGAGCCTTTCAATGCAAGTCAATGGCCTCCATTGACTTGCATTGGCCCCCGAATCGATTCGGACCGGTCCGAATCAGTCTGAATCGGGCCGATTCGGATCCAAAACAGTCCGAATCGGGGCCTCTGCGCACAACCCTATATCCAACCTTTGCTTGAAGACTGCCAGTGAGGGGGAGCTCACCACCTCCTTAGGCAGCCTTTCCACTGCTGAACTACTCTGACTGTGAAAATTCTTTTCCCTGATATCTAGCCTATATCGTTGCACTTGTAGTTTAAACCCATTACTGCATGTCCTTTCCTCTGCAGCCAATGGGAACAGCATCCTGCCCTCCTCCAAGTGACAACCTTTCAAATACTTAAAGAGGGCTATCTTGTCCCCTCTCAACCTCCTTTTCTCCAGGCTGAACATTCCCAAGTCCCTCAACCTATCTTCATAGGGCTTGGTCCCTTGGCCCCAGATCATCCTCATCGCTCTCCTCTGTACCCTTTCAATTTTATCGACGTCCTTCTTGAAGTGAGGCCTCCAGAACTGCACACAGTACTCCAAGTGTGGTCTGACCAGTGCCGTATACAATGGGACTATGACATCTTGTGATTTTGATGTGATGCCCCTGTTGATACAGCCCAAAATGGCATTTGCCTTTTTTACCGCTGCATCACACTGCCTGCTCATGTTTAGTTTACAACCCACAAGTACCCCAAGGTCTCGTTCACACACAGTGTTACCTAGAAGCGTATCCCCCATCCAGTAGGCATGCTTTTCATTTTTCTGACCCAGATGCAGAACTTTACACTTACCTACTTGGCTGGGACCTGGCTGTGTGTCCCTACTAGGGCTTTTCTCATTCAGCAGCATCCTGCTGCTTTGCCCCAGCTCCTCCTCATCTTCGTGCTCCGAGGTGTCTGGCAGCAAAGGTTCTGGCGTAGGCACAGATGCAGCCTCTAGTGACAGGGGCATGACAGTATCCCTTGTTTGCCAATTTAGACCTGTCCTCTTCCCCCAAATTCCGTCATGGACCCTTAAAAGTGAAGAATATGAGCAAGACTTGGTGATATAAGTAGAACTGATGACTGTTAAATGGCTGAAATGATAGTGGGATAGCTGCCTCATCTCAAACATCCCTCCAAATCCTCTTTGCTCTACAATTAAAAGTTTTACAAAGACAGAGAATGCAGAAGTACTAGTAACAAAACAACGGATTCCTCAGAGTTCTTCTGACAAAATGTTTGGATATTGAAAATGGAGAGAAGAAATGGCACGCAGGTAAATAAGAGCCAAAAAGTGGAGTTCCGGATACAAATGCTTTTTGACAACCATTCCTCAAACTCCCCAATTCCCAGTTGATGTTTCGCTTTCTGTATTAGGTAGGTGGCGTATTGAAGGAGAAATTACTTCTGATATAGAACCATATGGAATGTATGTACTTAAGGACTGAGCCATCATTAGTCAACATTGCTAGGCTTGTATTAAAAGTGTGTGTTTCAGAATCTGAGGGATCTTTTAGTGTTAGCAGACATTGACCTGACAGTACCAAAAGAAAGTTAGCTTACAATAAGACCATCTATAAGAAGATAGGAATTCAGCATTAATACTAAGTAATAATAACAAAAGAGAAGCTGTGTCTGGAATTTGGATGACCGAATCTCTTAGTGTAAACCTTGGTTGTATTTGAAACCAGGACAAGCTTTACTACATTCCAAAAGAGTTTCTTAAACAGCCAAAGTAATATCACAACTACTGCTATTTCCAAATTCCAGACACAGCTTCTCTATTTGTTATTATTGCAGTATTAATGATGTATTTCTATCTTTTTGTGGATAGCCTTCTTGTATTACAAATGGGACTATGCCTCCAATTATATTAATACTTGCTGAAATACTATACTAACCTATTTTCGAACATGTCTCCATCACCTGTTCACTTGCCTTGTGCATTTCACAGTTTGGATGCTTTCTTAGCTTTACATCCTAACATACCTGGCCCCTTATTCATTCATGAAAATGGTTCCTGTCTTTCACACTATCAGTTCACTGCCATCCTTAACACGCCCGCGGCGCCGCGGGCGCCGCGGACTAAATAATTCGTTAAGCCCTTGGTGGAAGGGGTTTGTCCGTGATGAGGAAGGGGCCTGATTGGCCCCTTCCTCCGGACAGACCATTGGCCGGGCCAATCGGCGGGCGCGAAGCGGGGGCTCCCTGCCCGACGGCCTGACGCAGCGAGAGGCGCGAAGCACCTCTTGCCGCGTCAGGCCCCCGACAAAGGGAGTCCCCAGCAGCCATGCTCCGCGCGACTGCCAGGGGCTCCCTGGTCTAGTGCCCGCTGTATTTAGCTTACAGCGGGCTTGATTACTAATTCTCCATATGGGCTTAACAAGACTTGGTATCGAGGCTGAACATTATAGTACCTATTCATTTCATAATGGGGCCGCTACTCAGGCTTTTCACTGTGGTGCTTCTCCAGAGCAGATCATGGCAGTAGGGCAGTAGAGATCAGCTGCCTACAAAACTAACATATCAGTTTGGTTTGAAAAGGTACCTTTGGTTCTAATTGTGGGGCACAACATCGTGTATTGGGCTGGTCAATATGCGGTGAGACCTGGGCCTCAGGCAGCACCTTAATATCTCCTGGTCGGGACATGGTGGCATGAAATGGCCGTCCTTATTGACTGTCATCATAGAGGAAGTCTTCTGATCGGGGTCTCCATCTATTCTCATTATTCACTTGGGGGGAAAAGATTTGGGTAGCACAAAGGGGCTAACACTTGTCCATATGATTTATGACAATCTGTCCGTTTTAGATTTTTGCCTTCCAGGGACTCAGATCATGTGGTCTGAGTTTCTGGAGCAAAGGGTTTGGAGGGATGCTCTCGATCCTGCCAAGGTTGACTTATCCAGACACAGGGTCAACAAAGCCTCCAGTTATTCATCAGCCTGATACCTCCCACCAACTTGTGCTTTATCATAAAGATGGAGTACATCTATCTGATAGGGACTGTGACCTATGGTTACACAGTCTGCAGGCTGCTCTCGTGGAATGGCTGCAGCTTTAGGAGGTTGGTGGGTTGGCATGGGGAGAATCCTTTTGGGGGAAACAGGTCTGTTCATCAGTCCCCCCCTTTTTTCTTTCGGAGTATCCTTAAGAGATTGGCACATATGCAAACGGAATGCCAACCCATCTGGCTAGGTAGGCTTGCATTGCCAGGTAGTTTCGGAAGACTGACAGAGGCTTACGCCCATTGGATCCCCATTAAGCCAGTTTGGGTTTCAGAGGGCAAGGAGTTCCACACAATAGGCTGATAAGCTCTCCACTCTGCAGGATCTCTTGACAGCCATGATTAATAGCAAAAAGTCCACTCTAAGGCAGTTCACAGCTAAGCACGTTCCAGGAAGTTGTAATGATATGGACAACTTGTTATCTTGCTTCCAGGAAACAGATTTTTAGTGCTGGTTCCCAAGGCCCTGCCCCTGCCCAAATTCTCCTCTGGTGTGACAGGCCCTCCCCAGCACTTCCCCCCACTTTTCCCCATTGTTCCATGCACCTCTTCTTTGATTTGTGGCAGCAATGCTGGGCCCCGTGGGGCCTGGGTACGCTGGTGTCCAAGCACCAGAGTCCAGACATCCAGATTGGTTGTGAGCAGTGGGGTCTGATGCGAGCTGCTTGGAGGAACAGTGCAGTGATGGCTGGATTGTGGGTGGCTGGCTATGGGTGATCAGGATGGTATGGTCCGGGGTGATGCCGTGTTTCTTCAGCTACACTCAGTGAGCTTTGCCCGTTCTCTCGATGGTCTGTAGATGGCTGGAGGGAGGCAATGCTCAGCCACGTCTGGTCTCTGTACACCAAGCTGTATATCAAGGGGGGAGATGGGACCCTGAGTTGGGCCTTCAGAACATAGTGGTCTGACCACAGCACAGCATTAATTGCTACCAGGTCCATTCCCACAGAAAAGATAAAATGGGGGTGTGGCCTACTTGGTGGGTGGTGCCAGTTACAACCTGTGAGAGCCCTAGTGTCACCAAGGCTGACATCAGGTCTGGGCCATGTCCTGAGTCAGGTTCATCTGAATGGATGTTGAAGTCCCCCAAAATAATCAGTTTTGGATATTGCAACACACAGGGAGCTTTTGCCTTAACCAGGCCCAACATGGCAACTGCTAGTGGTGGGCAGTACACCAGCCCTGTAGGAGTGCCCTATAGTAGTAAGCCTCCTGAAGCATTATTGCCGCCACCACCCCGCCATCCTGAGATTTGCAACTGATGAAACACTGAAAAACCAGGTGGGACAAGTTCACTAGACCTTCAGAGTTTTTATTTTTATTATTTTTAGGAGGCCATATTTCTGACAACATTTGCCTCTCTTGTGTGCATCTGACTTATCTAAATATGGGCATGTCTAATGTGCTTGTGCAAATGGGAACAGCGACTGCATTCTGGGGGAAAAGGCCTGTGGAAAAATGTCCTCTCCCTTGAATAGACACTTACTGGATGGAAATGGGCAGCTGAAGCTTTTCATGGCATGGATCCCATCACCTGGTATCCCATTAACCCCCAATTAAAGGGACAGGATTCCCCCCCCTCCCAAAGCCTATTGACACCTCTAGTGTTAGCCATGGTTTTGATAGGTCACATCTTCCCAATAAGGGTTTAAAAACCTGAAGCCTAGGCCCACAGAAATCTAGTTCTATGGAATCTAGGTTGTGTTCTTTGTAGAAGGCAAATTGGAGAGCGCCCATGTTACATAAAATGGGAGAGCTTAAACTTCCTGTCAATTCTTTTGGTTGTATTAAGCAGATTACTTACTTATGTAGAGAAATACAGAAATACAGTGCATACCGTTGCATGCACTGATACAGTTGCAGCTCAGCCACCTCACCTATCTTGGTATTCTAAAAGTTCCCTCCATTTGTGATCTGCTTTTCAACTGTTGGTTGTGAATGAGAAACATACTGGCTTACTCGGAGTTATCTTTGGTCCTGGGACAAACGCTCTGATCTCCAAATGCTGCTTGTATTGCTTTTCTTCCTTAGAGAATACTGGAGTTCAAGCTTTTTTGTGCATCTCAGGTATACATTTCAGAGCAATTCAAAACAGATCAGGAACATCCCATCAGAAGGCAGCTCTTTGGTCTCTTTAGTCCAGACCATTTAAAAATCCATTTGGTGCTGCTGTCTGGGTTGTGTTTTGCTTGTTTCTGATTATGCCCAACATTTCCCCCTCCCTCTAGTCCATTAGTTTCCAGTCTTCTTTGATGCACTGCTTTCCATTCTTGTCCTCTTCAGGTAATGATCAAAGTCAAATACATAGAACACATTTCTGAAACAAGAAATCTATAAAAACAGGGGGGAAATCCAGGAAGCATGATGAAGCTGCATTTTCTCTACAGATCAAAGAAACATAAATTCTTTAAGAAAATATTAATACCAGTGAAAGCCATGCAGGCCTAATAGGGTATTTATCTCCTCTTCTTCTTCTCACCCTGATATAGGGATGTTTGTTCACAGATACCTGAGGAATACAGAGATTTATTGTTACATTAACATCCCGCTTACAGTGTTATCATTTTGTACTGTGGTGCCTAAACCATTGCCATGAAAAACAGTGACACTTCAAAAACTATTTACAGGAATAAAGAAACATCATATTGCCACTAAAGTGGCATAAGCTTTATGCCTTAATCCATTGCCCTGTCTTAACAGTATAGAGCAATGGTGGTGATCCTATGGCATGTGTGCCAGAGGTAGCACTCAGGGCCCTCTCTGTGGGCATGCATGCCATCACCCCAGCACAGAGTTTGCTGAGTCAGCCTGCACGAGGTCTGGCTTCCCAGTGCCCAGAGGACTGGGTGGACTCTTCCCATATGTTCCCTGGCCTGGGAAGTGATTATCTGGCTTGGGTTGCTCAACTGGGTTGGCACCTGCAAGCATCAGCGGGAGCAGGAATGCTGTAACTAATGGAGCACAGAGAGAGCAGAACTAGCCAGACCCAACTGGAGCCAAACACTGCTGCCCACCTGCACACTCACCCAGCCTTGCCGTGTCCCCTCAATAGAGCAATGGTAAAGAAGGAAGGGTGGGAAGGGAAAGGGGGGGAACAAAACCTGTTTGGGACTCCTAATAGTTTTCTGAAAAAGGAAGGTTTTCTAATTTATTGTTAAATGCTTTCAACCGTATTGGAATGCCATAAAGAATCTGAGGAATTATTCTAGCATTATAGATTTTGAGGGCTGCTGGAAGGTTTTTGTTACCTTTTTGGTGGTAAAACCTGGCTAAAAGAGATAACTGGTCTTTTGCAGTTTAGATCGTTTTCTCTCCATTGTTTGCCCATCTGTTGTTGTAAGTAAAATTTATGCCTAAGTACTTGTAGTGATTTACCTGTTCTATATGATTACTATTTATTTTCCAGAGAAACTAGTAATGGGTCATAACAAAAACCATGATCTTTGTTTTTTCAAAATTTATTTGTTGTTGATTGTCCTTACAGTAATCTGTAAATGACTGAAGATAGCAAATTAGGCCTACTTGAGTTCTACATAATACTACTGTGTCATACATGTATAAAAGAACTGTAGCGAGTCTTTCCGATTAAGGGGGAATGGCCATTATCAAAATAGAAGGGTAAATCATTTAAGAAGAGGTTAAATAATTGAGGAGCAAGGATACAACCTTGTTTAATTCCTATGTTTATTTGGAGTTTTAGTGTTAAATTGCCCTCAGCAGAATATTTGACTTGGTAGTATTTGTTACAATTGAGCTGTTTTAATAGAAATAATAGATGCTGGTCTATATTTACATTAGCTAATTTTATCCAGAGTTTCTCTCTGAAGACTGAATCAAAGGCTGCTTTTAGGTCAATAAAGGCAACAAATAATTTGCCCCTCTTAGGATTTGTATATTTCTGGCTTTAAAAAGCTCAAACAGTGCAATGATCTATTTGCTCTGGCCCTAAGATGTAGCTGCTGGAAGTCCAGTTTATACATTTGGAGGTAAGTTATTTTGCAAAGAGCTTACCTGTGGTTGACAATAAACTGACGGGATTGTAGTTGGGAGATCTGTTTTCCATTTTTTTTTTATTGAGGTTATGACAGAATTTAACCATGATTTGTCCTGTTTCGTTGATTTTTGTAAACAAATGTGCAAGGAGCACAGCCCACCAATCAGCATAGTTGATAAGCAAGTCAGGAGGAATCCCATCTGGGTCAGGTGACTTGTGGGGTTTTAAAGTTTTTATCAATTCAGAGACCTCAGCAGGTTCGACATTTGGCCAATAGGAAAAAGGAGAGGATTGTCCAGTTGAGAGTTGAGAGTCAGAAGAAGATGATGATGAAAACAACATAAAAAAGTGATCCAACCATTTGGAAGCTGTAATGGGGCTTACAGTTTTACTGGAATTGTTTCTTAGGGCATTAGTCACAGTTCTCCAAAACATACGGTTGCCAGACAAATTTAGCACTTTATTTAATGTTTCCCAATTTCTCTTTTGAAACTGGGATTTTTTTTTTTTTTGTATAACTAGAGACTGGTAGTTGGCTTTAACTCGGCTGACCTTGAATGTGCCACGGTTCATGATAATTGCTGCTGGTAGACCTGTGCAAGGTTGAGCTTTGCAAAGACCTTCCCCCTGCAAGGAAGGCCAGCAGGTGAGTGATTACTGGCACCATGTACGAGTGATGCTGGAGTGCCTTATTTACTGTGCATTTATAATCCGCACAGAACCTAATGTCACCATTTGCCTTGAGCAGAGTGACAATATATGTTTCACAGAGGGTGTTGGGAATCCTGTTGGATGAGCTTGTCCGGTTCCACATCAATCTTCAGTTTGTTTGTGAAGGGCACTTGCCAGGTTTTGAGCCAAACTGGAGCAATTTGCAGGTTGAGGGTGAGGGAGACCAGTGGGCCAGTGTAGTGCCCCAGCAATTGATCAAAGACTGCTGGAAATTCCTTCCAGATATCCAACAGGGAAGAAGAAAGGACCTACCTTAGGCTATAATTAACAATTAAATAATTTAGCAATGAATAAAAATAGAAATATCTCTTTTTTAATAGTCACAAAACAACCAAAACGGCCTCCAAATTTGTACCTTTTTCAAAATGGCATTTGCATCAGTGATTGTTTCCAACTTAGTCTGTGCTGAGGATCTAGTCCTTCACTAAGTTTATGATGTATTATTCCTCACTCAAATTTTAACTATATATATATATATATATATATATATATATATATATATATTGGCCTTTAGCTCAAAGGTATGGGAAAGTTTAGTCAAAAGACTGTTCCCCATATTTATTAAATATAGTATTGGAAACACTGGCTAATAAAATAAGGGCAGATGAAAAAATATCATGAATCAAAGTTGAAAAACAGGTATATAAGATTAGAAGCTACACAGACAACCTATTATTAACATTAGATAACCCTGTAGACTCTGTACCAAGAGTGATGAACCAGCTGGAAGAGTTTGGTCAGGTCTCCCACTATAAAATTAACAGAGCCAAAACAAAGATCTTCCTACTTACAGATGTTAAGCAAAAAATGGCTGAAATGCATAAAATCACACACTGTGATGTTAAGCCAGAAGAAATCAGGCTCATGCAGGAAATTATGAAGTATATGCTTCCTATGTATGCAAAACATATGTTGTGTTTCCTCCCAATGAATTTACTAAAGCAACTAATGCAATACTTTTTTTATTGATGACAAGACTGGCAAGCATGGTATACAAAGAACTTCCAGAGAAATTTCAGTACCACAGGAAATGCTTTCTGGATTATCAAGAGACATAATTATCTACAAAACACATAATCACTGTAATTAACTAACTAGTAGACTGAATGTTAAGATGAGATTGTATTTGAAAAACTGACTTTCTCCCCCTCCTCTCCCATCAACCCCTTCACTCCCCACCCTTTCCATGAAATAAATAAAATTGTTAAATAAAAAGTGCTTTAAGCACACACACACACACGATTGCCCCTTCTAGTCTTTTTATGAATATTCTTTCCTTGCTAACTGAGCATGTCATCAGCTCTGCCCCTTACATTCAGATTAACAGAAAACAATTGGTTGTCAATGTTCTCCCTTCAGGCTTTCATAGATGGTAGTGCTTTTTATTTTATCACCTCCCTCTTGCCTGGGCTTATCTCTCTGTCATTCATTCAACTTGCTAGGCAGCTGATCCTGCCCAAACTGAGGCTGGAACAAGAAAAAGACATATCCTTGGTGGGCATGAGGTGGTCAGGTTCTTTTTCTGATAAGGCTTTTATTATTACAAATTGTGGCTATGCATTATTTGTTATGGCCTACCACAGATTTACCTTTTACTCTGCCTGTGGTAAGACTTTCTCTGAAGTTTCTTTCTGAAGTTTATTTATTTATTTATTTGGATTTTCATACCGCCCATTCTTTACAGCTTTACAGTTGAGCATGTGTAGATCTTCCCAATACTTAGATCATAAATAACCTAGAAAGGAGCTTCAGGTATGTCAACTTATGCTCCTTGTGGAATGGTGGTATACAAATACTTGACCTAGCAGTGAACCTCCTGGCACAAGTGGCATGCATTACTTGATTCCTGGTTGTAGAGAGAAAGAGTTAATACAGAAAACACTCTCCAGATGTTGCATAGTCCTTCCTTCCAGTTTGGTGTAGTGGTTAGGAGTGCGGACTTCTAATCTGGCATGCCGGGTTCGATTCTGCGCTCCCCCACATGCAACCAGCTGGGTGACCTTGGCTTGCCACAGCACCGATAAAACTGTTCTGACCGAGCAGTGATATCAGCGTTCTCTCACCCACCTCACAGGGTGTCTGTTGTGGGGAGAGGAATGGGAAGGCGACTGTAAGCCGCTTTGAGCCTCCTTCAGATAGGGAAAAGCGGCATATAAGAACCAACTCTTCTTCTTCCTTCCTTCCTTCCTTCCTTCCTTCCTTCCTTCCTTCCTTCCTTCCTTCCTTCCTTCCTTCCTTCCTTCCTTCCTTCCTTCCTTCCTTCCTTCGATTTGTTGTCCATCACTCTGCACAGTCTGAAACGACAAATTCTGAGTAAACATTTTGTTTAGAAAAAGCAGAGTTGGTTTTTATACCCTGCTTTCCACTACCCCAAGGACTCCCAAAGTGGCTTACAATTGTCTTCCCTTCATCTCCCCACAACAGACCACCTGTGAGGTAGGTGGGGCTGAGAGAGCTCTGACAGAAATGCTTTGTCAGAACAGCACTGTTAGGACTGTGACTAGCTTAAGATCACCTACCTGGCTGCATGTGGAACCAACCCAATTCACCAGATTAGAAGTCACTGATTTTAACCACCACACCAAGCTCGGAATTGTAGATGATTCCAGTTGGGGTTTCTCAAAGCCTGAATAATGTTTCAGGGGGTTCTCATATATTATCCTTCTGTCTCAGCTTAGTGGATTTTAGGTTTGAAACATAAGCAACATACTAGTTGTGTTAAAAATGTCTCAATAAATCATTGCTGAAATGATTTATTCATATACTAGGGGCACAGCCTCCACTACCGCAGCCTGCCGGGGAACACGCTGCACACTGAGGCTCCGCACCACCCATCGTGGCCGCCCACTGCCCCATGTCCCCAGGATTTCGGCCAGCCTCTGGTAGTGTGGGCATGTGGCTGGCTCGGCTCCCATGCGGTCATTGTGCTCGCGGACACGAAAGTACTCCTGCCGAAGCGCATTGGTCTTAGTCCGGCATTCCAAGGTGCTGCGGACGAAGCCTCGTGCCTGGAGGTCCCTAGAGATGCGCTCAAAGACCTCCCGGTTCCTGTGAGACACGTTCAGGGCCTCCTGGACGTTGGGGGTGCTTGCCGATGCCGATGAGCTGGGCGTCGGGTAGTCGTCCACCTGGGCAGGGGGACCCTCAGGCGCTGGGGCGGGGGTCCTCGGATGGCGCGCTACCATAGTCTGCCTGCTCACTCTAGCCGCTTCACGTCGCTCCCACTGGGCTACTAGCCAGTAATGGTGTCTCCGCGTGGTGGCCGAGCAGCAGGGGCAACGTGAGTGCGTATATGCGTTCCTGGACACTGTCGCCGTGTCCGGGGGATGCCGGCTTCCCTGGGAACGTCGGGAGCCGTCCCGGGACCCGTCGCAAAACTCTGAGCCGGATGTGACGGGGGCGTGGTAGGAAGGGGTGGGAACTGGGTGCGGCTGGTCACTTTTGACCATGCTGCACACCTGGAGAGAGCAGCATGATGGGGCTCGCTGGCAATGCCGGGCAGTGGAGCTCTTCTTGCTCCACTCCCTTGCCATGGGCCACTCATGCCGTCTCATGACCAGCCAGCAGCTGGTCAATTGCTATGACGTGTTCCGGGCGGCCTCCGAATACTTGGAGGCCACCGGATACTCCCGGACACCCCGCCAGTGCTGGGAGAAATTTGAGAGGCTCTGGGCCGCATTCTTTGTGGCTCTGCAAGCCATAGCAGCCGAAACTCCAGGGCCGCCTCCACCACACGCCAATGTCCTGGACCTCATGTGGGCGGAGGCCGGTGCACCCACATGGATGTTATGACAGCAGGAGGGTGTGTATGGTGGCAACGGCCGTATGTGCAGACCCGGGCCACTGGGTCGGCCGTGCTCCGGCGGCTTGCCGTCATGGCCCTCTAGGGCCCTCTGGTACAGTCATCGCTCTCATAGGATCCCTGTCTTCCACCCTTGCAGGGGATGCCTCGACGGACCCGACGGCTGCCGGCCGGTCCTCCTCCACCATGTGAGCGCACCACAGCCTGCTGCCGCCGCCCTGCCACGAGACAGTGTGTGTGGGGGGGACGTTTCCCTGTTTGTTTGCCTTCCCCTTCGTCTGTTTCCCATTCGCCCTTCCTCTTGTATAGTTCCCGGGTCCTTTCCTTTCCTTCCCTTCCCCGGTTCTTGCCCGTTCATATTCCCTGTTTCCCCTGTTTTGGCCTGTTGCTGTTTTTCCTCTGTATTGTTTCTTTTCTTATTTATTCTCTATAAAGTTAGTAGATTTTCTTACGCCCCTCGCCTCCATTGTCTTTTGTGGTTGGGTACTGGGTGGCAGGGCGGGTGGGGGCTTGGAGACTGGGCCCCTCTGCCGTCCCTGGATGGGGCCATGCTGACCTCTGTTCCCCGCCGGTACTGTGCGGCTTGGCCCGCTACCTGCGGTGCTCCCCTGGTCATCCTCCCCTATGGGCTCCCCGTCCCCTTTGGTGCCCTCCTGCCTGCCGCGGCGTTCAAGCAGCCGCTTCAATTCTGGCTCTGGCGCTCGACCCCGAACTCCCCAATTGTGCATGTGGTGCCTTCGCCACCACGTCTGAATGGGCCCTGGTCGCCACGGAAGCTGCGGTTTCTCCTGCGTTCCTCTAATGTGACTTTTTCGGTGGCGTCCGTCGAATATTTTATTTATTTATTTATTTATTTATATTTATATTTTTTTATACCGCCCTTCCTTACGGCTCTGGGCGGTTTACATAAAACATTTGTCAACATTCACATAGAACACTATCAAAATCAATATCAAAATAACAATATAACAATATAACAATAACAACAACATATAAACTGAAACAGTTAGAACGGCACTTCAACAATAACTTAACAATCCCTCAGTAGGTTCGGTCCCTCAGTCTGGGGGGCACCTGTAGGTGTTGTGGCTCAGTCGGCCCCACCAAATGCCTGGTGGAAGAGCTCCTTTTTGCAGGCCCTGCGGAATTGTGGAAGTTCCGGCAGGGCCCTGATCTCTTCGGGGAGCTCATTCCACCAGGTGGGGGCCAGGACCGAGAAGGCTCTGGCCCTTGTTGAGGCCAGACGTGCCTCTTTAGGGCCAGGGATCCGTAGCCAGTTGGAGGTGGCGGAGCGTAGAGCTCTTCTGGGGGTATAAGCAGGGAGGCGGTCTCTCAGATACACTGGGCCCAGACCGCGTATGGCCTTAAAGGTGATTACCAAAACCTTAAGCTTAATCCGGAATTCAACTGGGAGCCAACCATGTTCTTGAAGTACCAGCTGGATATGTGATCTCCATGATGTCTTAGTGAGAATCCTGGCCGCGGCATTCTGCACCAGTTGTAGTTTCCAGATCAAGGATAAGGGTAGGCCTGCATAGAGCGAGTTGCAGAAGTCCAGTCTGGAGGTGACCATCGCATGGATCACTGTGGCTAGGTGCTCTGGTTCCAGGTAGGGCGCTAGTAGTTTGGCTTGGCGGAGGTGGTAGAATGCCAGCCGTGCTACCTTCGTGACCTGGGCTTCCATTGTAAGGGAAGCATCCAGGATCACGCCCAGGTTCCTGGCGGAGTGAGTCGCTAGGAGCTGCACACCATCCAGGATGGGCAGGCGCGCTTCCTCCCATGGTCCCTTCCTACCCAAACACAGGACCTCCGTCTTTGCAGGGTTGAGCTTCAGACGACTCTGCTTGATCCATTTTGTCACTGCTTCCAGGCATCTGGCTAAAGATTCTGGGGGGGGAGTTAGGGCAGTCATCCATCAGGAGGAAGAGCTGGGTGTCATCTGCGTATTGGTGGCAACCCAGCCCAAACCTCCGCGCCAGCTGAGCAAGAGGGCGCATGAAGATATTAAACAGGATAGGAGAGAGCACTGCTCCTTGTGGGACTCCACATGTGAGCTGGTGATGGCTAGAAACTCTCTCTCCTATTGCTACCCTCTGTCTGCGACCCTGGAGGAAGGAGATCAGCCATTTTAGGGCTGTCCCCCGTATCCCAGCGTCGCCAAGGCGGTGAGCTAGGAGCTCATGGTCGACTGTGTCAAACACTGCCGACAGGTCTAATAGTATCAGCAGCGCTGACCCGCCTCAGTCCAGTTGGCGGTGGAGGTCATCCGTCAGGGCGACTAGCACTGTCTCCACCCCATGGCCAGGCCGGAAGCCCGACTGAAATGGATCAAGGGCTGAAGTTTCTTCCAGGAATGCTGATATTTGGCCTGCAGCAGCCCTTTCAACCAACTTCCCCAGAAACGCCAGATGCGAGACGGGGCGGTAGTTGTCAGGCTCCTGCAGAGCCAAGGATGGTTTTTTGAGCAACGGGCGTACCACTGCCTCTTTTAATCCCTCCGGGAATTCTCCTGTTGAAAGGGAGAGGTTGATTATATCCCGGAGGGGAGCTCCTATTCTTAGGTCTGTTGTTTTTAGGAGCCACGATGGACATGGATCTAGAGGGCAAGTGGTTGGCCTTGTTGTTGCTAGCATCCTGTCCACTTCATCTAATGAGAGTCGTCTGAAGTAACTCATTGTTCTCTCCAAAGACGGCCAAGGAGCCTCCAGTTCACTTTCTGTGTCCAAAGTTGGAGGGAGGTCATGGCGAAGAGTCGAGATTTTGTCTGCGAAGTGACTCGCAAATGCCTCACAGCTAATGTCCAATTGGCTATTGTTTTGGCGCCCTTCATCAAGGGCGGTGAGAGATCGGACTACCCTAAATAGTTGTGCTGGGCGTGAGTGCGCAGATGCGATGCTAGTCGAGTAAAAGTTGCATTTCACTGACTTCACCGCCATCTCATAGGCTCTTAACTGCATTCTATAAGATGCTCTCGATTCTTCATCGCGGGTCTTCCTCCAAACTCGCTCTAGTCATCTCAGTTCCCGTTTCTTCTCGCGGAGCTCCTCAGTGTACCATGGAGCCCGCTTGAGACGGGGACGGAGAGGACGTCTGGGGGCTATCTCATCAATGGCGGCCAGCAATCTGTCATGCCAGTCACTGACCAGTCCATCTAGAGAAGTGCCGGGAGGCATTGGGTCCCGCAGAGCATTCAGGAATCCAATCGGATCCATACGTCTCCGTGGGCGAGCTGAAATTTGCTCGACGCCCAAGTGAGGGGGAGGTGGCAGCCTAAGCCGGGTCTTCAGGGTATAGTGGTCCGACCATAGCACAGCAGTAATTGTAACCGGATCCACGCTCAGCCCTGCACCAAAAATCAGATCCAGGGTGTGACATGCCTGGTGGGTAGGGCCAACAACAAATTGCGAGAGCCCTAGTGTCGCCATGGCCGACACCAGGTCCAGCCCATTGCCAGAGGGTGGCAATTCCGCATGGACATTAAAGTCCCCCAGGATTAACAGACTAGGAGACTGGTAATGTCCAGGCGGCCGCCGCCTCTAGCAGGGCTGGCAGGGCATCTGGAGGTGCATTGGGCGCGCGATATACCACCCAGATGGCCACGCTCTCGGTTGTACCCCACCCGAGGCCAACACATTCAATTCCTGGAATTTTCGGCGCAGAGAGAGCCCTGAAGGAGATGTTGTCACGGATCAGGATTGCCACACCCCCTCCCCGCCCCACAGTCCATGACTGATGGTGGACGGAGAACCCAGCTGGGGTTAGCTCTTTAAGGGTGACTGTTTCGCCGTCCCTGGTCAGTTGGCTCCGGCACCGTGCGTTATCGGTGATTTTAGTCGCCGCCATTCCACCCAGAATGCGCGTTAAAACCCCCATGTATAATGGGTCTTGGAAAGGCCTCCTTCCCCTCAGTCAGGGTCTCTCAGAGGCTCCTTCGCAGCAGGCCTGAAGGGAGGGGGAAAGAGCGCACTCTGCAGCCTCCTGCCAGCACTGTCAGGGTTCTGAGGCAATTTACAGTTGGACATGACACTTAGGGCAGCTTGGGACGAAAAGGGCTGCCGCAGCCTCTGTTCTCATCCCCCTTGGCAGCCCTCCTGACCTCCTCTCCCTGTGGTGGTCAGGAGCAGACTAGCAGCCTTGTCTCCAGATTGCCCTGGAACTCTGGCCTATCCTGGGCCCATTCCACGCACATTGGATAATGCACTTTCAATGTGCTTTGCCAGCTGGATTTTCCTGTGCAGAACAGGAAAATCTATTTCTAAAGTGCATTGAAAGTGCATTATCTATTGTGTGCAGAATAGGCCCCGGTGAGGGCCCAATCAGAAGGCGCTGTCAGTCCGGGGCCAAGGGGCCAATCCGGGAGTTTTGATCACAGACACAGCTTACCCCAACACCCCTTACTGGATGACCCTTTTAATGGCCTATTTATTACCACACACTATTAGTAGTTTGCAACTTGTTGATGTAAAGCCCTTGCGGTTACCCAAGGAAAGCCATTTAATTTACAGCATTTACAGCATTTTAAGATGAAACTTTTACCTTGCAATAAGAGTGCAGCTGAGCAGCTGTAACAAATGTATCTCACTGAAGCTTCCTCAAGGTTTCAGCACCACAGTGGTATATTACACTCAAGGCTCTAGTCCAGGCACCAAGGAACCTGCACAAATGGGCCTATCCCAAACATGGCATTTAATGTGATTATGAGACAAACATGAGGATGCCAGGCTTTTGGTGGTATGGAGCCTCCAATGGAGGAACCCATTGCATACAAGTGTCTCAAGAGACCTGTAAGCTATCACTGCTCCATACCATGATTGATTTTGATAGGGAATGAATGGTTGTAATCAGTTCCACCCAATGGGCATAACCTGACAAATACCAATGAGAGGTATTTGAGTCTGTTTGACTATAAGTGGTAGGACATGCTGACTATAAGTGGTAGGACAACAGTGCTTCTGCTTGAAAGGGAGATCTTAGGACTGGTCTCTGAACAGTGGTTTGCTATTAATTGTAAGAGCATAAATGGATGTTGAATCAGCTAGTATAGTGGTTCTAAACCTGGGGGTTGGGACCCATTTGGGGGTCAAATGACCTTTTCACAGGGGTCGCTTCAGGGCAAGCAGCTTTGCGCAGTAGATCGAGATAGAGTATTTGTCTGTCTGGAGCAGTGGAAAAGAGCGAGACTGGCATGGTGGGACAAGAGGCAGAACTGAACTGAGAAACCCCAGGGGGGAAAACCAATTTATATACAATCATGAACAATGGATCTTCACGCCATTGGTCAGTTTCAGTTTAATTTCTGTGAAGGAACCCTTGCATAATTTTATGGTTGTGGGTCACCTCAACATGAGGAACTGTATTAAAGGGTCATGGCATTAGGAAAGCGGAGAATCACTGAGCTAGTATATGTGGTGTCAAAGTCAAGGGAAAATGTTTTAGGAAAAGAATTCTGTTATTACAAGATGTAATTATATATAGACTTACCCAGATATTAAGAGGCTGTGAAGTAAGGCAATACTTGACTCATTTTCTCATCTTTTCCACTGATCACATTCTGTCCTGCATAGGGATGACAGAGGGTTTGGAAGACATTCAAAGCAGAAGCATGGGCACAACTCTCAAAGTACGGTGCCAGCATGGAAGGAATTTGCTCCTTGGGAGCAGAATGCCCCCTGATCACTGTTCAGCTGCCTGCTCACTGTGGTCAGCAATTTGTTGCAGGCAAGGATCCCATCCCTGCTGGACAGAGAAACAGCACAGGCTCTGTAAGTCCTGCCATTCTTTGTTGATTATAGCTGCTGCACAGGAAAGGAGAAAATGGCTCTGTTCATAAGTGAGCAATCATAAACTTTGGGTTCCTATGGTCTGTTCATGTGCAATCAAAACATCTCTGCACTGTTATTTTCCCCGCAAGTGGATATAGAAAGCAGAGACTCTTGACTATGAAGGACAAATCCAAGCTGGGGTCTGTCACTAATTAACACTTTAGAATTCTGTATCGAATTCTTTGCGGGATCCTCAACTCTAAAGTGCATCTGAGAGAGATATTCCACTTAGACACAGCAAATGGCTTTGGTTTGGTTGGAAGTCCTATATGATAAAATATAATACAATGGACCAATCATAGTTCTGTTAGCTGAAGTGCTCATCTGAATTACCTCCACAAAGGCACTTTTCAGTCTAATTGCAGCAACATAACTATTCAACAGAATTCTTCTCAGTCCTAGCCATCACAGTAGGTAAAAGAGCCATGAACAAGAGTGGCATGTGGGTGTGATTTTAGATGCCTCCCTATCTATGGAGGCTCAGGCCACCCAAGTAACACAGCTGGCATTCTACCACCTTCACAAAACCAAACTACTAGTTCCCTACTGGGCCCAGAACACCTAGCCACAGTGATCTATGTGACAGTCATCTCTAGACTTCTGTAACTCGTTCTACACAGGCCTGCCCTTAACCTTGATCCAGAAACTCCAACTGGTCCTGAACGCTGCAGCCAGGATCATCACAGAAACACCATGGAGGTCCCACATTTGGCCCATACTGTAACAACTGCACTGGCTTCCAGTCAAATTCCAGATCAGGCTTAAGGTTCTGGTAATCACTTTCAGGACCTCAAATGATGATTCACCACTAATTCCTGTCTGGCCCATCCAGATCCAAATCAGCCTTTCCTGGTAGATACTGACACCACCAACACAGTGATCAGTGCCATCTTGTTGCAACCCAGTTCCCACTCAGGTCTACCACAGCCCAGTGCTTTCTACTCATTCCAATGCCTGGCCATCAAAGTGTGATGCCATCACTTGGAGAGGGCCCATCATCTGGTCTAGGTTCACATGGATCTCCGGCACCTAGAATATCTACAGTTGGCCTGATGATTAAATCAATACCAGATCCAGTGGGCACTTTTCTTCTGGTTCAACTGTACCATGGGGCATTCTAGAGTCCCAGAATTGTAATGTGGATGCCTTATCCCATCAACCTTAATACACCAAGGACGCGGATCCCAACCCCAAACCTTGAGCTGCTCCTGCCACCATCTGTGTTTACTGCTGTGCCAGATATTCCATCTTTCTTGTGTCAGGCGAAGGAACAGCAGCAACAAGATCCTTAGACACAGTAACAGGTGCACCAGTTTCCACCGGATAATCCATCAGACTTCCACCTTTGTGATGGGATTTTGTGCCATGGTCAGCAGGTCAGCCCACAATAGCACTCCAGGAACAAATCCTACACGTGTCCCATTACAACCAAGCACAAGGCACTTTGGTCAGTTCAAGATTGGTTTGGTGACTAGGCAGTATTGGTGGCCTTGTGTCAAGGTGGGCATAGCTTGCTACATGGCTGCCTACCCTATCTGACACCAGGCAAAGAATATGCCTGGCAAATCTGTAGGATGTCTGAAGATGATACTAAACTGGGAGGGGTAGCAAACACAACAGAAGACAGAATCAGAATACAGGATGATCTTGATAAGCTCGAGAAGTGGGCTAAACTGAATAAAATGAAGTTCAATAGGGACAAATGTAAAGTTCTGCATTTAGGTAGGAAAAAATAAATACACCAATATAAGATGGGGGAGACTTGTCTTGGCAGTAGCATGTGCAAAAAGGGTCTAGGAGTATTAGTAGACCATACATTGAACATGAGTCAACAGTATGACTCGGTGGCTAAAATGGCAAATGGGATTTGGGGCTGTATCAAAATATCATGTCCAGATCATGGGAGGTGATGGTACCGCTTTACTTTGCTCTAGTTCGGCCTCACTTGGAGTACTGTGTTCAGTTTTGGGCACCCCGGTTGAAGAGGGATGTAGACAAACTGGAGCGTGTCCAGAGGAGGGCAACAAAGATTGTGGGGGGTTTGGAGACCAAGAAGAAATGTTGGGGGAGCTTGGTCTGTTTAGCCTAGAGAGGAGACGACTGAGAGGGGATTTTATTACCATCTTCAAGTATTTAAAAGGTTGCCATATAGAGAATGGAGTAGAGTTGTTCTCTCTTGCCCCAGGGGGACCGACCAGAATAAATGGGATGAAATTAATTCAAAAGAAATTCCGTCTAAACATCAGGAAGAAGTTCCTGACAGAGTGGTTTCTCAGTGGAACAGGCTTTCTTGGGAGGTGGTGGGTTCTCCATCTTTGGAAATTTTTAAACAAATAGCCATCTGATGGAGAGGCTGATTCTGTGAAGGCTCAAGGAGGTGACAGGTTACAATAGATGACCGATAGAGATGTGAGAGTCCTGCATAGTGCAGGGGGTTGGACTAGATGACCCATAAGGTTCTTTCCAACTGTATTATTCTATGATTCTAACCCTTGCCCGTTCCTGCCAGATTATATTCCTTGACTATATTACTGATCTACCCCCATCTCTGGGGTTCACCAGCATCCTGGTCATCATGGACCATTTACCAAATTGGTCCACTTGATCCTTTTTTGAGGGCTGCCCTGCACCAAATGAACTGCCTGTCTCTTCCTGACACATGTGTTCTGCTTCCATGTACTTCTGACTCACATTCTCAGTGATCAAGGGGTCCAATTCACCTCCTTTTTCTGGTGCAGCCTCCATGCTGCCTTGGGTACCTGACTCGATCTGTCTACAGCCTAGACAGATGGCCATACTGAGCAGGTCCATGCGCTCATAAACTAATAACTGAAATGTTAAATATCCTAACAGGCAACTGAGTGGACCTGCTTTCCCTGGCAGAATTCACCCCGAATAACACCTTGTATCTCGACCCGGACCATGCCCTTTTATGCCACCTATCGGTACTACCCCTGGTATCTGATAGACCCTCTGGTGGTTCCATCAGTGCCAACAGTGGTGGATTATATAGAAGACCTCCAAGGCCAACAAGTGCTATGGGAGATCCTCCGGGATGCCCAGTGCCGGTATAAGGCTAAGGCTGATGTGCACCAGGTCGAGGGTCCACTGTTCCCTGTGGGCAGCAAAGTCTGACTCTCAACCAGACAACTCTGGAATCCACAACACTCAAATAACCTAGATGCAAAGTACAGGGAACCATTTGATGTACTGCAACTGATCAACCCTGTAGCCTACCACCAGCAGGTGACTTGGTCCCTCAAGGTGCACCTGGTCTTTCACCAGTCTCTTCTCCAGCCTGTGGATATCATCAGACCCATCCTGATCCTCCAGTACTGGTCCATGTGGGCAACGAGGACAAAATTCTTGTCTGACAGATCCTCAACTCCTGGGAAAGATACGGGCCAGACGACCATCCATGGGAACCAGCCACCAACATCTATGAGCAAGAACTCATAACAGAATTCCACCAGCAGTACCCTGAAAAGCCAGGACCTGACCCTCTGGGGGACCCTTGGGGGGGAATACTGTCATGCTCACGTCCCTGGCTCCAGTGCCAGAGGATGCTCTGGTCCCAGTTCTGGCCCCAGGGGGTCCTCCATCCCCAGTTCTGATACCAAGGGGCACTCCAGAGGCTGAGGATATCCTGAAGATACTGGGAGACCCAACTGTGGAGGATATGCAGCTTGGTACCAGCAGGCTGAGACCCAGCCCTATTATGTAATACGCCAGGACAAGACTCCCACTAGCCCTGAGGACTCGCTGGAGGAGCAGCACAGATGGCCCCAGACCAAGATTCCTGCAAGCCTCTGGCTGAGGGCTGATCTATCCTGCTCTGTGTATTTCAGGAAGACCTTGAAGCAAGGTCCTCCATGGGTGCAATATGTGTGTTTATCTGCCCATCTCTCCAGATGACACCATGTTTCAGTTCACTGTGGCGAAGCTCTGAAAGACTCCCAGTTTTCTGACCTTGGCCTGACTCTTGATGATTACACTCCTGGTTCCAGACCCTTTGCTATGGCTTCTGACTATGCTTCTGGTTTCAGACCTCAGCTTTTGACTATGTCAGTGGCTTCAGACCATGGTTTGGTTTCTGACTTTCTCTGGCTCTCAACCCTAGCATGGTTTGACTCTGCTCCCCACCCTGAATTTTGTGTGAACTGTCTCATATGGCTCCCGGCCTCATAAATTGGACTCTGGTTTCTGGCTTACATATCTGACTTGGCACAATAACCCAGCTGATGAGGAGTGGCCTGGCAGGGCAGCACACAGTCCCAGGTTCCTGACTAATTTTGCTTTATTGAGTAACACTCTGTTCAGTCTAGAGAGTTGTGTTTCCTGTTTTGGCTGTATCCAAAGGACCTCTGTCTTAGAGGGGTTAAACTTCATGCGACTATGCTGGAACCATTGTACTACACTTATTAGTGTTCTAAATTGTTCTAAACTGAGTATCATATGATGAACAAATCCTGCAAAGGATGATCTGGTAACTACCGACCCATCAACTTGACATCTGTAGCTGGAAAAAATTTGGAGCAAATCATCAAACAGTTGTTCCTTGAGCTGTGATTTCTGAGACTCAGCGTGGGTTTCGCAAGAACAAGTCATGTCAGACCAACGTTATCTTTTTTTTTTCTTCGAGAAAATGACTACCTTGCTGGATCACGGGAATGCTGTGGACATAGTTTATCTGGATTTCAGTAAAGCTTTTGATAAGGTTCCACATGATATTCTTGTTGACAAGTAGGTAAAATGCAGTATGGATCCTAATTCTGTCAGGTGGATTGATAACTGGTTGACAGATTGTACCCAAAGGGTGCTTGCTAATGGTTCATCATCCTCTTGGAGAAGAGTAACAAGTTGAGTGCCCCAGGGATCGAGAAGAGGGCTAACCTGAATAAAATGAAATTAAATAAGTTCTGCATTCATGTAGGAAAAAACATTTACACTGATATAGGATGTAAATTAGTGTAAAACCATTTACACTAATATTCGGCCTCACTTGGAGTACTGTGTTCAGTTTTGGGCACCCCAGTTGAAGAGGGATGTAGACAAACTGGAGCGTGTCCAGAGAAGGGCAACAAAGATGGTGAGGGGTTTGAAGACCAAGACATATGAGGAAAGGTTGGGGGAGCTTGGTCTGTTTAGCCTGGAGAGGAGACGACTGTTAGGGGATTTGATAACCATCTTCAAGTATTTAAAAGGCTGCCATATAGAGCAGTGGTTCTCAATCTGGGGGTCGCGACCCCTTTGGGCGTCAAACAGGGTCATGACAGGGCAAGCAGCTTGGGCGGGGGCTGCAATCCACACAGCAGCCTTGCAGGGTAGATCAAGATAGAGCGTTCGTCTGTCTGGAGCAGCGGAAAAGAGCAAGATTAGCACGGTGGGACAAGAGGCAGAACTTGATCCAAGAAACCCCAGAAAAAACCCAGTTTATATACAATCATGAACAATGGATCTTCATGCCATTGGCCAGTTTTAGTTTAATTTCTGTGAAAGAACACTTGCATAATTTTATTGTTGGGGGTCACCACAACATGAGGAACTGTATTAAAGGGTCGCAGCATTAGGAATGTTGAGGACCACTGATATAGAGGATGGAGAAAGGTAGCAGGGCATTAAATGTGGGAGGAAAAGGGAACAAACACAGGACAGAAAAGAAAGAGAGTGAAGAATACTTACCTGGGAGGGAAAAAGAGGAAGACCAGCAAGCAGGGACGAGAGATGGAACAAGTCCTGGAGTGGCAGTAGAGGGGGATGGAAAGAGCAAATCCCCGCCTCTCCCCCCCCCCCCCATGGCTGGAATGGGGCCAGCAGACAGCGTTGCTGCAAGAAGCTTTGAAGAGGCTGTGTGGGAAAAGTAAGGAAAATGACAGCTGGGAGAGAGAGCCATGGGAAGGGAAATAGCCAAGCCCTACAGGACAGAACGGAAGGGAGGGAAAATGGAACAGAGGGTTAAGAAGGAGGGGAGGAGTGATGAAGGGAGACAAAAGGCACAAGGGAAGAAGGGAATGGGGTGGAGAGAACAAGAGGGAAGAGTGCAAAACAGAGGTGGATGTTGGAGAAGCGAGAACGTGCATTGTATCACTGTTGGAGAGTCAATAAAGAATGGTGAAGCATGTATACACTTGCAAGCTTCAATTACGTCCTTGGACATCATGGTGGAAAGGGGCGGAGTCAGTGGGCATGGTTTGGACCCTGCTACAGAAATATGAGATTATTTTTCTCAGCCTTAAGAGAAATACCTTTTCTTTCTTCAAGAGTACTTCAGAGCTCCCAGCTTCCTATTAAATAAAAGAGGGCACAGCCACATCTCCAAGTGGGAGGTGCAGGGAACACTCCCTCATGCCAACAGCACAGTCCGTACCCAGCTAATCAGAACATGCTGAATACACAAACCTCAACAGCAGGCTTTTGTTGAATAGCTTAGGTGCTGTGTTTTTAGGTGGAGATTTCTCTATTTCTGTGCATAACCAGAATGCTTGTAGCAAAAGGAGCAGCACTGAGGTCAGCTGAGGTAAATAATGTCAAGGACAGAAGACCCTGCTCTTTAATACAAGGTACCTAGAATAAGGAGCCTTGGACTGAGGCAAAACTTCATCTTGAATTGAATAACTTTTCATTCAGAAGCGAGGGTAGCTTTTTCTCCTGGGAGATCTTGTCACAAGTTGAGAGATTGAACAGAAATGGCCTGGCTTGCCTTCTAAAATTTTTACAGGAAGAAATGTCTTCAGTGAATGCTAATGGTAATTAATTAGGCAAGTAAACTTACAGTTCATGAATGCAAGCTGTGTGGAGACCAGCCAACTGGAAATGACATTAGGAGCCTTCCACTATAATGAACAATCACAGAAACCCTGGATGGAAATCCCCCAGAGAAGACGAGCCATTAGAGGTTAGTTGGCACCCCATAAACAGCTAATGTGGGGAATAGCATGAAGACTTTGTAGCACACATTCAAGTGGGTATCCATGTTGGTCTGAAGCAGCAGAACAAATTTAGAGTCCAGTGGCACCTTTAAGACCAACATAGGGATTTAGAATAACAACCTCTACTGCATGGACATTCAAGCAGCTCAAAACTTCACCCTAACATTTTAAATAAACAATAATGAACTACTTGGAGTAATTATTAAGGTGGAAAAATTGTTAGTAATTTGTAGATGTTGCTCTTTGAGTAACAGCAATATGCGTGACCTTGGGAAGATATGGCCATACAGTCTGTTGAAGAGAGATTCCAACAGCTGTAACAACAGCTGTAACAACATAATTCCCTGTTTGGCTTCCTGTATCATATATACAATATCAACAAAAAATCTACTGAAAATATAAAGGCCTGGAAGTATTTGAAGAAATCATTGATGCACAGTAGAAATAAAGCTATTGATGCTGAAGATCTGTGCTTTGAACTTCCAGCAATTGTTTGAAGACTTCCAAAGTCAGTGGCACCACAAGGAGTACTTCATACTGGGACAAAAACTCCTGGATAGTGTGATGGTTTCTGTTGTACTAAGGGTCCTTCTCACACTTCCAGTGCCAGTGGCAAGTGCTGAACACAGTTTCTCAAAGCTCAGGGTTACGAAAATGTACCTATGCTCAACAATGCTGCAATAGAGAGTAGCTGCAAAAGAGACTAGCATCCTTATTTTTATGACTAGGGGGTCAAGCCAATTGCATTCAGGAATACAACGGATGCTAGATGGCGGTGGGGGTGGAAGAACTATGTGGATGGCCTCCCCCTTCCTCCAGGACCTGGAAATGTTATCCAATATTCTGCCAAGGGTCACATCCCTCTTGAAGTGACCTAGTTCTCACACCCCAGGAAGTAGCTCTGAGTGCATGGTGGAAACTACTGAATGCAAAAGCTGAACCCCAGTTGCCAAGACTCTTTATTGTTGCCAGGTCCTCCACAGATATCCTTCCATTCACCCTGTCATCCCCCTTGAACTTCAGACTTTATCCAAAGACATTCTCTACTCTAGAGACAGGAATCATTGAGCTGCAGCGACCTAAAGTTGAAGGTTGTCAGAAAAGGGACTCTGTAGGTTTTGTTTGTGGCAGCCAGGCTTTTGAAAGGAATCATCCGTGTCTTGCCCCTCTCAAGGGTCACCAGGGCTCATGTTTGTATGACATAGCCCAGGAATCAAGCTGTTCTCTATGTAGGCAAGGGTTGTGTTTGCATTTGCACCTAATGCCCTACAATGCCCTACAATCACTCTGAATTTCAAGTGCTTCCCTTTGATCAACTGTTGTTTTTGCTGGCTCACTTGCATCAGTGGTTTGATTTCTCTTACACAATTCCCCTCTGGACCAAACAGGAACTGGTAGTTGTCCCACAGTGCTTTGAATCTGTCCCTCCTGGCTTTCTTGGATTAGGACTAGAACTGATCCGAAGTCTTTTGCACCATCCTGATCTTCAGGACACTCTTGCAAATGTAAAAGCTGTGGAAGAAAATGTGATCCTCACTGTGAATCACAATGGGGACAAAATCGCAAGCCTGTCTGCAGAAAATAATATGAGGTGGGAAAGCTTTTTGGGTTGGTCCCGTAATGCTGCTGAAGCTTCCAATCTTATGATGCACCCTATTGTGCTCCTCCTTATCTTTCAAATTCTTTTGATTCTTGCACTGTTAGCCTTGACCTGGTGTGTCAAGAGGCAAATCAACAAGCTACAGTTTCTTTCCCGCTTAAGAATGCAGCATTCTGCTTTAGTTTAGGCAATACTAAGAAGCGGGTGCTACTAAGCAATGCACTGGTATGGGGGAGGATATTAAAAAAATGTCTTATCCAGGTTAGGAAATGATTGCCTTTGCTTCTGCTCATTCAATAGTCTGTGCTACATAGTTTTGACTGCTAGATATTATTGCTTAGCAGTCTTAGCTCATGGTGCCTCTCATTTTATTTGGTGGAGAATCTCAAACCCAGTTATTCAGTGGTTCATTGCCCACTTCTTGGTAGTTTTGTGTGTTAGGCGTTGCTCAAATTAGAATGTTTCTTCTATTGAGTAGTATGAGGAAAGAGAACCAACGACCTCCAGCTATCCCTTTTCCCCACATCCCTCCACAGATCTTTTTGCTTTTGATTGGCAACAGTTTTTGTAGAATTCAGTTTTTATAGTGGCAGAAGATGGCCCCTCTTCTCACTCTACATTTTTGATCTAAGTTCTGTTCTCTGCCATAACCATGGATGGTAGAACTCTGCCATCTAGACTGGCATGCTGTCTTTGACAACCAGTGGCATTCCTTAATAGTCTATGCTTGTGCCAAGCCAGACAGTGTTAAAGTCTGACAAGACCCTGGTGGGCCAGACTTCATCTTTTTCCCAGTCACAGATTCAACATGATAGCAACAGCTTGAGACACATTCAGCTCATCTCTCCCTCTCCCCCAGATAATGGAGGGGAGCCAGTTGCTTCCTTTGCCTCCTGTGTTGGTCTCTGGTTTCAGCTCTCTGCTGGAAGAAAGCACAGATGAGCTGCCAGGAAGGCAGAAAGAATCAGTATTTCAAAAATAGAATGTCAAGGAACAGACAGAATGCAAGTCTTAACACAGTCCAGTGAGTCAAGGGTTTGTTCACGCAGTCCAATGGCATCAGCATAAAGACCAGTCCCACAACTCAGGCCACCCAGCCTCAAGTTAATATAGGCTGTCTCTCCTCTTCCCACCCCCTCCAGTCTCATCATTGGCCATTTGGGAAGGGGTGGGTGAGTTGACATGACCATATAATGTCATATCACCTGATAAATGCTTTGTTGTTGTTGTTAGGTGCAAAGTCGTGTCCGACCCATCGCGACCCCATGGACAATGATCCTCCAGGCCTTCCTGTCCTCTACCATTACCCGGAGTCCATTTAAATTTGCACCTTCTCCTTCAGTGACTCCAGCCAGCCAGCTCATTCTCTGTCATCTCATTCTTCTTTTGCCCTCAATCGCTCCCAGCGTTAGGCTCTTCTCCAGGGAGTCCTTCCTTCTTATGAGGTGGCCAAAGTATCTGAGTTTCATCTTCAGGATCGGGCCTTCTAAGGAGCAATCTGGGCTGATCTCCTCTAGGACTGACCGGTTTGTTCACCTTGCAATCCAAGGGACTCGCAAGAGTCTTCTCCAGCACCAGAGTTCAAAAGCCTCAATTCTTTGACGCTTGGCCTTCCTTATGGTCCAACTTTTGCAGCCATACATTGCAACTGGGAATAACATAGCCTTGATTAGACACACTTTTGTTGGCAGGGTGATGTCTCTGCTTTTTAGGATGCTGTCTAGATTTGCCATAGCCTTCCTCCCCAGGAGCAAGCGTCTTTTAATTTCTTTGTTGCAGTCCCCATCTGCAGTGATCTTGGAGCCCAGGAAAATAAAATCTGTCACTATCTCCAATGCTTCCCCATCTATTTGCCAGGAATTGAGAGGGCCGGATGCCATGATCTTCCTTTTCTTGATGTTGAGTTTCAACCCAACTTTTGCACTCTCCTCCTTCACCCGCATCAACAGGCTCTTTAGTTCCTCTTCACTTTCTGCCATTAGAGTGGTATCATCTGCATATCTGAGGTTGTTGATATTTCTCCCTGCAATCTTGATCCCAATTTGTGACTCCTCTAATCCCGCCTTACTCATGATGTGCTCCGCATACAAGTTAAATAGGCAAGGTGACAGTATATAGCTTTGCCGAACTCCTTTCTCAATTTTGAACCAATCAGTGATTCCACACCCGGTTCTCACTGTTGCTTCTTGACCTGCATATAAGTTTCTCAAGAGACAAATAAGATGCTCTGGTATTCCCATCTCTTTAAGAACTTGCCACAATTTGTTGTGCTCTACACAATCAAAGGCTTTAGCATAGCCAATGAAGCAGAAGTAGATGTTCTTCTGGAACTCCCTAGCTTTCTCCATGATCCAGCGTATGTTGGCAATTTGATCTCTAGTTTCTCTGCCTCTTCGAAATCCTGTCTGTACTTCTGAAAGTTCTCGGTCCACATATTGCTGGAGCCTAGCTTGTAAAATTTTGAGCATAACCTTGCTAGCATGAGAAATGAGTGCAAAATAAAGAGTAGCAGACTCTAATCTCAAGAGGTGAGTTTGATTCCTGACTCCTCCTCCATATGCAGCCATCTGGGTTGCCATTTTCCATGTGGGGGACTGGAAACCTTCTGGAAGATGAAAAGTAGAAAGACAGGATAAAAGAGAGAGAAAGAGACAGAGAAAGAAAGAGAGTAAGAGGGGGGAAGGGAAGGGAGGAGGGAGGGAAGACATCAGTTCTCCTGAAGAAAACAGCTGCTTTAGAGGGGCCTTAGCCCTCCTACCCCCATCCTCATACAACAGTGTCTACACAAGTCACCACTATCCCCATCCTCCCATCAAACCCCACATCTTCCAAAGGCCAGGCCAGGCAGGCTGTAAATAGATGGGCTGCCATCTTCCTGCCCTCCTCCCATATTTTCCAAAGGCTGGGCCAGGCAGGGAAGGCTGCTGGGGGGCTGCCTCTTTCCTGCCCCTTCCTCCACATCTCCCAATGGCCAGGCTGGGTAGGGAAGGCCATGGGGGCACTGCCTTTTCCCCATCCACCCCAACATTGCCCCAAGACCAGGCTGCTCGAGGAAGACCATAAGGCAGACTTTTTCAACCAGGGTTTTGTGAAACCCTTGGGTTTCTTGACAGCCCTGGAAGGTTTCCTGAATGGCTGGGCAGTTAATTTTAACATATTTTTAAAATTTGTTAAGCATTTATTCCCCCTTCAAGGATCGTTGCCTTGCTGTGGCAAGGGGGCTTGCATAGCTCAGTGAAGCTATGAGCTATGCCGTGTAGGGCTACCCAAGACGGACAGGTCATAACTGAGAGCTCTGACAAAAGGTGATCCACTGGAGAAGGAAATGGCAAACCACTCCAGTATCGTTGCCATGAAAACCCAATGGACAAGTTCGAAAGGCAAAACGATATGAGGCCGGAAGATGAGCCCCTCAGGCCGGAAGGTGTCCAATATGCTACTGGGAATGAGCAGACGGCTAATACTAGTAGCGCCAGAATGAATGAAGCGTCTGGGCCAAAGCCGAAAGGATGCTCAGTTGTGGAAGTAACTGGAGGTGAAAAGACAGTCCGATGCTGTAAAGATTTTTATTCCATAGGAACCTGGAAAATCAGATCCATGAATCAAGGCAAGCTGGACGTGGTTAAACAAGAGATGAACAGACTGAACATCGACATTTTAGGAATCAGTGAACTCAAATGGACAGGAATGGGTGAATTTAATTCAGATGACCATCAGGTATACTACTGTGGACAAGTATCTCGCAGAAGAAATGGAGTGGCCTTCATAATCAATAAGAGAGTAGGAAAAGCAGTCTTGGGATACAATCCCCGAAATGACAGAATGATCTCAATTCGAATCCAAGGCAAACCATTCAACATCACAGTAATCCAGGTCTATGCCCCAACCACTGCTGCAGAAGAGAATGAAGTTAGCCAGTTCTATGAAGCCCTAGAACACCTTCTAGAAGCAACGCCAAAAAATGATGTGCTTATCATCATGGGGGATTGGAATGCTAAAGTAGGAAGCCAAAAGATAACCGGAATAACAGGCAAGTTTGGCCTTGGAGTACAAAATGAAGCAAGGCACAGGCTGGTAGAATTTTGTCAAGAGAATACAATGGTCATAGCAAACACTCTTTTCCAACAACCCAAGAGATGACTCTACACATGGACATCACCACACAGTCAACACAGAAATCAGATTGACTATGTGCTCTGCACCCAAAGATGGAGAAGTTCTATACAGTCACTAAAAACAAGACCAGGAGCTGATTGTGGTTCAGATCATCAGCTTCTTGTTGCAAAATTTAGGCTTAAATTGAAGAAAGTAGGGAAAAGCACTAGGCCACTCAGGTATGAACTAAATCATATCCCTGACGAATATACAGTAGAGGTGACAAATAGATTTAAGGAATTAGATCTGATAGACAGAGTGCCTGAAGAACTATGGAAGGAGGTTCGCAACATTGTACAAGAGGTAGCAACTAAAACCATCCCAAAGAAAAAGAAATGCAAGAAATCAAAATGGCTATCTGAGGAAGCTTTACAAATAGCTAAGGAGAGAAGGAAGGTGAAAAGCAAGGGAGAAAGAGAAAGATACACCCAACTGAATGCAGAATTCCAGAGAAAAGCTAGAAGAGATAAGAATGCCTTCTTAAATGAACAGCGCAAACAAATAGAAGAAAATAATAGAATGGGGAGGACCAGAGATCTTTTCAAGAAAATTGGAGATATGAAGAGAACGTTTCATGCAAAGATGGGTATGATAAGGGACCAAAATGGTAGGGACCTCATAGAAGCAGAAGAGATTTTTTTAAAGGTGGCAAAATTATACAGAAGAACTATACAAGAGTGAGCTTAACATCCCTGATAACCACAATGGGGTAGTTACTGACCTCGAGCCAGACATCCTGGAATGTGAAGTCAAATGGGCCTTAGGAAGTCTGAGCAACAATAAAGCTAGTGGTGGTGACAGTATTCTGGACAGTATTCCAGTTGAACTATTCAACTATTCAAAATTTTAAAATGCAGTAGAAGTGCTACACTCAATATGCCAGCAAATTTGGAAAACTCAACAATGGCCACAGGATTGGAAAAGGTCAGTTTACATTCCAATCCCAAAGAAGGGCAATGCCAAAGAATGTTCAAACTACCGCACCATTGCACTCATTTCTCATGCTAGCAAAGTTATGCTCAAAATCCTATAAGCTAGGCTCCAGCAATATGTGGACCGAGAACTTCCAGAAATACAGGCAGGATTTCGAAGAGGCAGAGGAACTAGAGATCAAATTGCCAACATACGCTGGATCATGGAGAAAGCTAGGGAGTTCCAGAAGAACATCTACTTCTGCTTCATTGACTATGCTAAAGCCTTTGATTGTGTGGAGCACAACAAATTGTGGCAAGTTCTTAAAGAGATGGGAATACCAGAGCATCTTATTTGTCTCTTGAGAAACTTATATGCAGGTCAAGAAGCAACAGTGAGAACTGAACATGGAATCACTGATTGGTTCAAAATTGAGAAAAGAGTTTGGCAAGGCTGTATATTGTCGCAGTGCCTATTTAACTTGTATGCGGAGCACATCATGAGAAAGGCGGGATTAGAGGAGTCACAAATTGGGATCAAGATTGCAGGGAGAAATATCAACAACCTCAGATATGCAGATGATACAACTCTAATGGCAGAAAGTGAAGAGGAACTAAAGAGCCTGTTGATGCGGGTGAAGGAGGAGAGTGCAAAAGTTGGGTTGAAACTCAACATCAAGAAAAGGAAGATCATGGCATCCGGCCCTCTCAATTCCTGGCAAATAGATGGGGAAGCATTAGAGATAGTGACAGATTTTATTTTCCTGGGCTCCAAGATCACTGCAGATGGGGACTGCAACAAAGAAATTAAAAGACGCTTGCTCCTGGGGAGGAAGGCTATGGCAAATCTAGACAGCATCCTAAAAAGCAGAGACATCACCCTGCCAACAAAAGTGTGTCTAATCAAGGCTATGTTATTCCCAGTTGCAATGTATGGCTGCGAAAGTTGGACCATAAGGAAGGCCAAGCGTCAAAGAATTGAGGCTTTTGAACTCTGGTGCTGGAGAAGACTCTTGCGAGTCCCTTGGATTGCAAGGTGAACAAACCGGTCAGTCTTAGAGGAGACCAGCCCGGACTGCTCCTTAGAAGGCCAGATCCTGAAGGTGAAACTCAGATACTTTGGCCACCTCATGAGAAGGAAGGACTCCCTGGAGATGAGCTTAATGCTGGGAGCGATCGAGGGCAAAAGAAGAAGGGGACGGCAGAGAATGAGGTGGCTGGATGGAGTCACTGAAGCAGTCAGTGCAAACTTAAATAGAGTCCGTGGAATGGTAAAGGACAGGAAGGCCTGGAGGATCATTGTCCATGGGGTTGCGATGGGTCAGACATGACTTCGCACCTAACAACAACTCTTTCTTTCTTTCTTTCTTTCTTTCTTTCTTTCTTTCTTTCTTTCTTTCTTTCTTTCTTTCTTTCTTTCTTTCTTTCTTTCTTTCTTTCTTTCTTTCTTTCTTTCTTTCTTTCTTTCTTTCTTTCTTTCTTTCTTTCTTTCTTTCTTTCTTTCTTTCTTTGGATTTATATACCATCCATTCTTTACAGCTCTAGGTGGTAACACTTTCACCACACTCGATCTCAAGATTAAACAGGAAGCAGGGGGGAGGAGTTCCAGAACCCAGGAAGGTTACAGTGCAGGTTATGTGCTAGCTCCCATTGTATTCCTGACTACAATGGGGTTTGTCTCTAGTATACATTATAAAACCATTTAAAAATACATTTAAAACAAATTCTGTAACTAGCAGCCAAATCAGTCCACATATTTCCAGCATAATCTCAGCTCAGTGATGTTTCCGTGGGGGGTGTTTTTTATGGGGGCCCCCCTCTGGAAACATAAAATGTTTATTGCAAAATTTCAGTCACAGACAGAAGCAAGAAAGTGACATTCCCTTTCAGGCTCTTTTGATGTGCTTTAGTATTCTATTTGTTCATTAATCAATCTTGCCTGGTGACGCATTACTGGTATCATGTTCCATCTTGATTGTTTCCATTCTGTTTGTCTAGGCATTAGTCCTTACACATCACTGCTTGTTTCCACAAAAGAGTCCATTTCACTTGAAAGCCAGAGATTGTGCCAGTCATGCAGTTTCTGTAGCATGCAGAGCTACATAACTTTGTTACCCCCGTCACAAAAGAACAAGATATTTAGAAAGGCAGGTTGAAATTTCACTTTCCCTAAGGAAGCAGATGGAGCACAGTGCAGGTGGTATGTGCGATTCAGGTTAAGGGGTCAAGTAATGTGACAGCAAAGTGTGTTATCCTAAATTTACCAGCCTATCAATCACAAGTCCCTGCTTCCTCAGGCAACAGTTGTTCACTCATCTTTCCATAGTGATAGAGGATCTACATCTGTCTGTCATCAACTCAGCTACTTGTGGGTATATTTATTTACTAGCTTCCAATCCTGCTGCAGTCTAAAATGCAGCAGGCGCTAGCAGCATAAAGGGGGAGGGCGCGAAGTTGGCTACCAGAGGCCTCCTACCCCCTTGCCCACCTCCCAGCCCTGAAGGCAGTTTCCGAAATATGGAACCCAGCCCTGAAGGCAGTTTCCGAAATATGGAACCCATGGATAAGGATTAATTGATTGATTGATTGATTGATTTGTATACCACCACTCTCTCAATGGTCTCACAGCAGTTCACAGCTTTTAAAGTTAAAAGGCATTTCTGCATGGATTTATTACTCCAATTTGGCTTAGCAACTTCAGCTTTTCCCTGTCCTAGTGCACTTTGCTGCTTGCCTGTTCCTGCTGTACTGACTTCAAGTAAGCTTTTCTCTGTATTCTCTCAGACCACCTTTTCATCAAAGTTTCAATCACACACAGAGAGACTGGTTTTTGCCCTGTTTTTTGCATTTATTATTTATTAAATCTCTATACTGCCCTCCCCGAACTGGCTGAAGTCCTACCCATAAATTATCCCTTTTCCTGGACACACATACCCTTTCCCATTTCTCCTGAGACATCTCTGTTCCCCCTCCTTTTTTGAAGAATTCCTGAGGTCAAAACACTGCTATGTTGATGCACAATTTGGAGCATATTTTTCCTCCTTTTATGTCAACTTACACACACAAAAGTGTATTCATTATCTTCTTATTTTTGCCTAATCTACAAAAGTTTAAAGTTGTTGGGGGGGGCAGAGGGATAACAGAATTCATTCTCTCCCACCTCCACCGTTGTAGAGTCCAAATGTTCCCTGCAGTACAGGTGATATTCCTCTTCAATTAAGAAGCGGCCATGGCTGCTCTCTCTTGGCATTGCCAGTCCCACCCTATCTTCTCTGTGCTGGATCACTTGGGGTCTTTCTTCTCTGCCTTGCTTCAGTTGGGTCTTTGTTTGTGTCCTCTGCCCCACCCCATCTAGTGGTTATTTCTTTAAATTTGCAAGTTGCTGCCTGAATGGATGCTTTTATAAAATCAACTATCTGCTTATAAAGGGGTTTGTTTGCATTTGAAAGGGTTACATTCCCTCCCCCCCCAATCTTAAATTTAGGAGACAGAGCCATCACCCCATCAGCAGCACCCGAGGGGAGGACTACCACCATCACCAATACAAATCACAAAGTAAAGATCCACCTGCAGTTATGAAGAAAAGTGGGTGGGAATTGGATCCCTCCAATTAAAATATTTATTCTTCAGAATAAGAGCCTCTTGTGACACAGGGTGGTAAGGCAGCCGACATGCAGTCTGAAGCTCTGACCATGAGGCTGGGAGTTTGATCCCGGCACCCGGCTCAAGGTTGACTCAGCCTTCCATCCTTCCAAGTCGGTAAAATGACCCCCAAGGGTCAGACATGACTCGATGTTTGCACAGGGGATATCTTTACCTTTATTCTTCAGAATGTCACCCTACAAAAAAAATTAATATATAAACTTTATAAAAATCCAAAGAATGCTCCTATTAAAGATCTTTTTATATGCATATATACATCTTGTAGAAGCCCTCTCTGTGCCAGAGTGTATTCTCATGTTTCTCATGGAATGTATATTGATATATTACTTCCAGTGCCTCATTTTGCTAAGAAAGATCTTCTTTCACTCATCTCAGCTTGTTAAATTTAAAGCCATGGAGAGAAAGAGATCCTACAAATCACTCCTAAGGAATAAAAAGAAAGCAGCAGTTCATGAGAATTGGACATCTATTATTCTGTTAAGAACAAGGACTGTGCAGGCTTTTGGAAATTAACATCCACCTGCTCAGATTTTGCAACCAGTTATATGGCAAATAAAATTACAGCTGAAACTTAGGAACATTATTTCCCCCCCTATACAATAAACATCAAACACATACTAATCAGATATTTATCCAACTCAATTCCAACTCAGAAAGGGATAAAACAGGGTTGTATTCTGGCTCCTTTCCTGTTAAATATCTAGATAGATGCATTAATCAAATGATTACTGAAATTAGACATTCACGCCCCCCAAACTTGCGAACAAAACTAACATTTTAGGCATCTCCACATGTCTCACCCTCCCCCACCCTTGCAGAAGGGGCGAGGCTCTAGCCACTGCAGCTCTGCATGTGGGTCTGCCTGCAAGGCCTGGATCCCTGCCCTCTTATGCCACTGCTCCTTCTCTTGGGAGCCATTAGCCCACTCAATTGATACGAATAGCGGCAATTAACGAGCAACCATGACACGAAGTTGTCTCAGTTTATTATTATTATTATTATTATTATTATTATTATTATTATTATTATTATTATTATTATTCCCTCCACCTTTTTAATACCGAAGGCAGCCTGGAATTGAACTTGAGATTTGTGTCAAGGCAAAGCGGGGGTCCCTCCTATCAGCTGCTGTCCCTCCTTTTTAAGCTGTACAGCCCACATTGCATGCGCGAACAGACAGAGAGGGTGATTAACAACATGTCCTAACCTGCGATGCCCTGCTCAGTCTCCACTAGGACATCTGCAAAAAAATTAAATGCCAATTTAAAATAATAATAATATTTTTAAGTATATATACTTCGCTATATAAAATTAACCCATAATTGATAGCCGCCTGCAGAGACTTCCTGGTGGCAATCAGCCAATTTGCGCTATTTGGTGCCGTGACTCACCCAAAGGCTCCCAGGTTGCCATGGCAGAGGCACAAGTCTGCTTAACGGAGGCGTGACGTGGTGTGCGTCTTGCTGGCGAGCCTTGGTAGCGTCACATGGAGGCCAGGCGATTGGTGGAAGAAGAGGAAATCAGGGAGGGTGTTTGTGATCCTCCAAGTCACTGCACTGATGCTGATGCTCCTCCGGGGATACATTTGTCCTGCAAAATACCTGAAAGGGCACTAGAAGGTTTGACATGTTTGCATTAGTTATAACACTGGGGTGCGCTAATAAAAGCAAGAAAGGGACTATTTCTTGTGAGCGTACCTTTCATAATTGATTAAGGGGTTATTCTGAATAAATGACATTAATTACAGCAGCCTACCCTGAGAGGGGTTGGCCTCTTAGCTGGCATCTTTTGCATGTCCTAGAAGCCAGGGAATATGTGGGGTTGAAGCTGCTTTAGCCTACGATCAGAGGTTTCATGAGTTTGCTTCACATAATTTCATGACCAGGTGGGGCATAATCCATCAGGCCACATGGTTGCTAAAAGTGGGTCCTGGGAACAGACAGCATCAAGAAGCTGCTAAAAAAAAAGCTTAGAATAACACAAAATCCAGTTTTTATGTTTGTGGGACTTCAACAGAAAAGGTTGTAAGAACAAGTAATGCTGCTTTGAACATGTTTGCGAGTCTTGTGGTGGCTCTCATGGAGAGTCAACCTGTAAAAAATAAGGTGGCTACCAACATTTCTTTCATGGATCCTGACCCTTCTCTAAAAAGGAGAGTGGGTCAGGTTCTGGAGAGTCTGCTTCCACCACAAACACGGTGTTGGTCAATAAAAAATAGTTTATATTAGGTACAGCCTTGCCTCTTTATATGTAGAGTTGTGAAACATTTAAGGAGAAATTATTTCTGATATTGAACCATATGGAATGTACGTACTTCCTTATATACATCCTAAACATGTGTGTATTTCAGAATATGAGGTATCTTTTAGTTAGTTAGCAGACATTGACATGATAGTACCAAAAATAAGTTAGCTTACAATAAAACCATCCACAAGAAGATAGAAATTCAGCATTAATACTAAGTAATAATAACAAAAGAGAAGCTGTGTCTGGAATTTGGATGAACGAATCTCTTAGTATAAACCTTGGTTGGATTTGAAATCAGGACGAGCTTTACTATATACCAAAAGAGTTTATTATGCCTTCAACAAGGTATCACATGTTAAACAACCAAAGTAATATCGCAACTACTGCTATTTTGAAATTCCAGACAGAGCTTCTCTATTTATTATTACTTAGTATTAATGATGTATTTCTATCTATTTGTGGATAATCTTCTTGTATTACTAATGGGACTATGCTCCAATTATATTCAAACTTGCTGAAATACAATGCTAACTATGTTAATGTCTGCTAATTAAAAGATCCCTCAACTTCTGAAAAACACACACGTTTAGGATATATATTAGCTTAGAAATGTTGCCTGATGATGGCTCATTCCTTACATACTTACATTCCATATGGTTCTATAATAATTTCTCCTTAAATCTACCACATACCTAATAGTGGCTGGGGGACTTACCCCCCTACCACCACTGTTTGCGAATCGGCTGCCAAACAGACGCCTCATTGTGTGTTTACTGTGGGTTAGAGATGGGGTCTTCGGTGTGCATGCAAATGTCCCAGAAGAGGACACATTCCTGGGATGCCTTATTTAAGACACGGGCTGCGTCATACTGGCCTCTTCCCCCTCCAGTGGCAAGTGAGCTCAGTCAGCTCACTGCCACTGCTTCAGCATGAGGTGCGGGACAGGCCAGGAGGTTCGTTCCCTGTGCTGGCACTTTAGAAGCTGGAGTGATAGTCTTAAAAAAAAACAAAAAACAGATGGGAAGCAGGTAGGCTGAGCTGGTCAGGAGGATGCTTGTGGGCCAACCCCCCTCCACCACTTCCTTAATCACAGTGGCCAGCAGGATGCTCGTGGGCTATATCCCCCCTCCTCATTACTGTGGTTTAGGATAGCCCCACGTATGCGGCGGTGCAGGGCCCTGAGTAGCAAAACCACTGCAAGGTGGGCTGTGACTGATGATGGAGCAGGGGAGAGCAGTGAAGGGGGTTGGAGTTCAGCCAGGGCTAGCGCAAAGCACACCTGGGCATGATGGGCCTCCGCAGTCCCAGGAGGTAGTCCTGCTTCATCCACCTTGTTGAGGAGGTGAGGCTGGTGTGGCACTGGTGCAGGGCCCTCCAGGGGGGATGTTGAATTGTCAAGTGTGGGATGCAGTACTGGCAGAAAGGCCAGGAGACTGACAGCTTCTCCACCTCCCAGCTCGGCCTCCAGTTTGGGGGGGCTCAAGGGCTGGTGTGGCAGGGGAGGACTATGAGACCACGCAGCAGGGCTTCAAGCCCAGTGGTGCCAGAGAACAGGGAAGAGTGCCAGAGAACAGGGAATGCCCGAAGCATGGGCAATAAGAAGGAAGAGCTGGAACTTCTCATGCTGCTGGAAAGATATGATCTAGTAGGCATCACAGAAACTTGGTGGAATGATTCTCATGACTGGAATGTAATTGTGGATGGATATGAACTGTTCAGAAAAAACAGAATAGATCGAAGAGGTGGAGGAGTGGCACTGTATGTGAGGAAAGGGCTTACCAAGTCAGAAAATTCTAGTGAAGGAGAGCATATCTACAGTGGAAAGCGAGGAGAAAACAAACAGTGTGGTGGTTGGTGTCTGCTACCGACCGCCTGACCAACAAGAGGATGTGGATGCTGCACTTTGTGAGCAGCTTGAGAAAATATCCAAGCGGCAGGACCTTGTCATCATGGGTGACTTCAATTTCCCAGATGTGTGCTGGGAAACAAACTCTGCAAAGCGTCCGCAGTCATGCAACTTTCTGACCTGCCTGGCTGACAATTTCATTTATCAAATGGTAGATGAACCCACAAAAGGTTCAGCCATATTGGACTTAATACTGACCAACAGGCAAGAGTTGGTGGATGAGGTGAAGGAGGTGGGGACCCTAGGGGGAAGTGACCATGTCCTCATAGAATTCCTTTTGAGATGGGGAGCCAAGGAAGCTTGTAGCCAGACGCGGATGTTGGATTTTCGTAGGGCAAACTTTAATAAACTCAGAGACATGATGAGTGTCATACCACGGACGTGAATGCTGGAAGGGAAGGGAGATGTGAAGGGTGGGCGCTACTCAAACAAGAGCTATTGCATGCTCAATCAATGACTATCCCAGAAAGAAGAAAACACTGCAGGAGCTCTAAGAAGCCTATTTAGATGAACAGAGAACTTCAAGAGGAACTAAGAAAGAAAAGGGAAATGGAGGGAAATGGAGGGAAGGACAGAGCTCTAAAGAAGAGTACCTACAGGTTACTAGGCACTGTAGATCAATCATCAGAAAGGCCAAAGCTGAGAGTGAGCTAAGATTGGCCAGGGAAGCCCATTGTAACAAGAAAAGATTTTTCAGTTACGTGAGGAGCAAACGTAAAGTAAAGGAGGCAATAGGCCCACTGTTGGGTGCGGATGGACAAACTCTAACGGAAGATGCAGAGAAAGCAGAAAGGCTTAGTGCCTATTTTACATCTGTTTTTTCCCATAGGTCAAAGTGTTTAGGCACATCTAGAGATGGCAGTAGCCAAAGGATAGTGTCTGGGTGGCAAGTTAACATGGATAGAGAGGTTGTCGAGAGGCATTTAGCTGCACTGGATGAGTTCAAATCCCCTGGGCCGGATGAAATGCACCTGAGAGTGCTCAAAGAACATTCCAGAGAACTTGCACAGCCCTTGTCCATAATCTTCGGGACCTCTTTAAGGACTGGAGATGTCCCGGAGGACTGGAAGAGAGCAAACGTTATTCCGATCTTCAAAAAAGGGAGGAAGGATGACCCGGGAAACTACAGACCAGTGAGTCTGACCTCTGTTGTGGGGAAGATAATGGAACAGATTTTAAAGGGAGCGATCTGCAAACATCTGGAGAACAATTTGGTGATCCAAGGAAGTCAGCATGGATTTGTTTCCAACAGGTCTTGCCAGACCAACCTGGTTTCCTTTTTTGACCAAGTAACAGGTTTGCTGGATCGTGGAAATTCGGTTGATGTCATTTACTTGGATTTTAGTAAAGCTTTTGACAAGGTTCCCCATGATGTTCTGATGGATAAGTTGAAGGACTGCAATCTGGATTTTCAGATAGTCAGGTGGATAGGGCATTGGTTAGAGAACCGCACTCAAAGAGTTGTTGTCAATGGTGTTTATCAGACTGGAGAGAGGTGAGTAGAGGGGTACCTCAGGGCACGGTGCTCGGCCCGGTACTTTTTAACATATTTAGTAATGATCTAGTTGAGGGGGTGGAGGGACTAGTCATCAAGTTTGCAGATGACACCAAATTGGGAGGACTGGCAAATACTCCAGATGATAGAGACAGAGTTCAACGAGATCTGAACACAATGGAAAAATGGGCAAATGAGAACATGATGCAATTTAATAAAGATAAGTGTAAAGTTCTGCATCTGGGTCAGAAAAATGAAAAGCATGCCTACTGGATGGGGGATACACTTCTAGGTAACACTGTGTGTGAACGAGACCTTGGAGTACTTGTGGATTGTAAACTAAACATAAGCAGGCAGTGTGATGCAGCGGTAAAAAAGGCGAATGCCATTTTGGGCTGTATCAACAGGGGCATCACATCAAAATCACAAGATGTCATAGTCCCATTGTATACGGCACTGGTCAGACCACACCTGGAGTACTGTGTGCAGTTCTGGAGGCCTCACTTCAAGAAGGACGTAGATAAAATTGAAAGGGTACAGAGGAGAGCGACGAGGATGATCTGGGGCTAAGGGACCAAGCCCTATGAAGATAGGTTGAGGGACTTGGGAATGTTCAGCCTGGAGAAAAGGAGGTTGAGAGGGGACATGATAGCCCTCTTTAAATATTTGAAAGGTTGTCACTTGGAGGAGGGCAGAATGCTGTTTCTGTTGGCTGCAGAGGAGAGGACACGCAGTAATGGGTTTAAACTTCAAGTACAACGATATAATCTAGATATCAGGAAAAGAATTTTCACGGTCAGATTAGTTCAACAGTGGAATAGGCTGACTAAGGAGGTGGTGAATTCCCCCTCACTGGCAGTCTTCAAGCAAAGGCTGGATGCACACTTCTCTTGGATGCTTTAGGATGCTTAGGGCTGATCCTGCGTTGAGCAGGGGGTTGGACTAGATGGCCTGTATGGCCACTTCCAACTCTATGATTCTATGATTCTATGAAAATCCCCCAAGGCAGGCAGTGGGCAGAGTATTTGAAGAAAGCAAGTCCCAACTGCTTTGCACAGTTCTAGTAATGCATCAATGACTTTGGGATCCGTAGCTGAAAAAGGGGAGGAGGGCAACCGGCAGGGGGTTCTACGGCCATTTGGCATGGGTATGCACAAGCTGTAACCCACCTGTCCAAGACCAGCCAGGCCCCATGAGGGGGCATCATTACTGTGATATTTGTGACTTTGCGTGAACATTTTTGTCTCATCATCAGACAAATCCTTTTTTTTCTACACAATCTGATGAACCACCTAAGTGTCATAAAACACATTTTTGGTACAATGAGGTCAATGTCTGCTAACTAACTAAAAGATCCCTCAAATTCTGAAAAACACACGTTTAGGATGTTGCCTGATGACAGCTCATTCCTTATGTACGTACATTCCATATGGTTCTATATCAGATGTAATTTCTCCTTAAATGTTTTACAACTCAACATATAAAGTGGTATGCCTGTGCCTAATATAAACGTTTTGTCTTAACTAACACATAGTTTGTTTTTTCTGCTTTTGTGAAGCTTAATTTCTTCCACTGTACACCATCATTGTTGTTTCACTTTTTGTAGTAGATACACAGTACATTTAAGAATAAATTTCTTCTGACATAGAACCATATGGAATGTATGTACTATTGACCTGATAGTACCAAAAATAAGTTAGCATGGTATTTCAGCAAGTTTGAATATAATTGGAGATATAGTCCCATTAGTAATACAAGAAGACCATTCACAAGAAGATAGAAATACATAATTAATACTAAGTAATGATAATAAATAGAGAAGCTGTGTCTGGAATTCTGAAATTGCATTAGTTGCAAGGACTGTTTAACATGTGAGATACACATTTAAGGCAAAAGAAACTCTTTTGGAATGTAGTACAGTTTGTCCTGTTTTTAAATACAATGATTCCTTCATCAGCATGTAACAAAAAATTGCAGGCTTGGTCTTGCTAACTTAAATAAGGCCCACTTAAGCAATAAAATTAGAGGTTAAGCACTCTTGTGAAATTTATTTACATTTCTGTACACAGCCTTGGTTTACACCTAAGGGAGTCTTTAGCATGCTATATTAAGCGGAGCTGCAACTTACCGTCTGGCTCCAGGTTGCTGACATGGAGGTGCATGCTGGCAGAAAAAGCGCTCTCTCTCATGTAATTGGAGGCACGAGACATGCCTAGCTGGCATGGGTGTCATTGATGCCTTTAAAAGGGGCCAAACAGAAAGCTTGCTCCCTGCTGCATTGCTAAAATCAAGGTGAGCTTTGCAGGTCTGATTGCACAATTGCCTAGCAGGAGGAAAGGTTTCCCCCCCCCCCCCGCTGAAGGAAGATGCAAGCTTTGGAATAAGATAGGCCACAGCATTCTTGCAACTCTCAGTGGAGCATTGGTGCAGAATTGGGAGGAATCCAGCTAATACATTCAGCAGACGTTAATGAACCTGGTCCCAGATGGCGCCCTGGGGTCAAGCCTAGGCAGCCTGGAGCTTGATTCCCCTTACCATATGAAACCCCACCCTGGGAAAATGGCATTAGCCTCTGTCTGTCTCCCCAAACCACCTAGCAATGCGAGATTGCCTACCCAGCCGGTTAGGTGCCCTGCTCTCATACATGCCATCTCTTATGGAGACCCCAATAACAAGGGAGACTGATTTGCAGATTGGTCTCCCCAAAAGGATCCTCCCATGTCAAACCACCAGAGAATAAGGCCATCAAAGCCTTGATCCTGCCAACACTCCTAAAGCTGTAGCCACTTATAGCATCACACACCAGAGATCACATCCCCAGTCAGGTAAATGTACACCCTCATCCCAATATAATGACTAATTGGTGAGAAATGTCAGGATGGCATATCACTATTGCACCCCCCCAACCACAAACTATTTTTGTAACTGCCTTTTTGCCTGGCCAAGTCAACTTTACAAGGATGGACAGGGCCTCTCCCCTTAGTCAGCATTCCAAAAACTCAGACCAAATACTTTGAGCCCTTGGAAGTCAAAAATGCAAAATTGGTAAATCGTCATAAATCATACAAAGAAACTGCAGTCCTTTGGTGCCTGTTAGGTCATTTCCCCCAAATTGTATAATAATTGCAGATGGAGGTCTGGAGGTGAAGACTTCTTTTGCCACGACGTTGAGTAAAGACGGTCACTTCAATCCACAATGACCAGACAAGGCGATGTTAACATGCTGACAGAGATCCAGATCCTTCTTCCAACCCAAATTGGCAGCATAATAACCGGTCTAATAAATGATGCTGTGTCAAACAATAAGTGTCAGATGAACCCTTGTAAACAAAACTGAAAACTAAACATGTTAGTGATTATATTTGGGGTGCACAAAGCTTTTGTAGGAAGATGACCTCCAGTGCCCACGAACCATAATCTGATCAGGTGATGCTCCAGCATTATAAGCCTGTGTAGCTGCACCGATTTGAAAAGAATGAGTGCTGTAGTGTGATGGTTCCAAGCCTAATCGCGATAAACAAATCTGTAAAATGGCTGTAAATTGGTAACGTGACAGGCAGGTGTCATTGGCATGAATCAGTAAAATGCTTGGTATGTCAGGCCATAAGTTTAATCATTTCTGACATGCTCTGAGCTGGGCAAAGTGAAAGCAATGAAAATGGAGTCAGAATGATAAATGAACCCATACCTTTTAAATCTGATTTTGACCTACATAAATGAATTCTCAATTCAAGTTCTGACAATTTCACATCTTCTATAGTTAAAGCCACCGTATCCACAGGGGATCATGAGGCTGATAACATCGCACTGCTGCGAAAGGCTTCAGAATAGGCCAACATAAAGGCAGCCCTCATTAGCGTTACCTCATACGAAGAAAAACACACTTCCTGTAATTGGGCTAGCAGGTCATTTAAAATTGCCAGTGTTATTGGCCTTCTGGAATCCTGGATGCTAGGGGCCACTCTCTTCCAACCTTCTACCACCCTCTCAGCTAAGAAGGAAGTACCAGGGTCCCATTGGCCAGCAGCCTTACTATAAAACGATAGTCCAGAAAGATATACACTCATAGATTTTGGAGATAAGCCTGAAGAGTGTAAGTGGGCCAAATAATGCAAAATGATGGGCTCATCCACAGGCTTGGGTGGAAGATGGCCAATAGAATAGGCAAATCTGCAAAAGGAAATAACCACCCTCTCATATGTCCATTGTGTAGAGGCAGCTATGGATCCCATCACCCCTTGCAGGATTAACTGATGCCAAGGTTCTATAGCTCTTCCGGGAAGGCCTTTGGGTCTCTGGAAGCCTCTGGCACCAGAACTCGAAATCTCTCGACCTGGAATCGAAATACCACGTCCACCACTTTGTTACAAACTTCCACTATATGTTTTACTGCAAAATGAATGTTAAACTGGAGACAGGTGAGAACTAAATGGCAAACTAATCTCATGATTCTTTCAGAGTGGGATGTCTGTTTGTTCACAATGCATACCACTGACTGGTTATCGCACCAGGACAAAACACTCTTGTTTGCGAACAAGTCCCACCATAATATTACCACTACCAAGACAGGGAAAAATGGGGATCAACACTACCCAACAGAGCTTCTTCTGCATACAGCAAAAGTTATTCATTTGCAGTATGATGCATTGTGAATAAGCCTTCCAGCAGGATAGGAAGGGAAGTCTCTAAAGTATTGTAGGCTAACAAACTGCATTATGTAATTGATTACATTCATATAGCTTTCCTCTTCTGAGATTTCTTCTCATATGAATAGGACCTGGCCTTAGGTCCATGTTACATCTCCTTACAAATATATCATGAACCATGTTTAATACTGATAACCTAACAGAGTCAATATTACATATCAGGGGTTACGACTACCCAACATAACTTATTCTGCATACAGCCAAAACTATTTATTTGCACAATAATGAACTGTGAATAAGCCTTCCAGTTGGCTAGCAGGTGAAGCCTCTAAATCCTTCCTGGTGAGAGGCCAAGTTTTATAGTGAATAAAGAAAATCATTTAGAATGTGTGAAAAAGGCAACAATTTGACTAATTGGGCATAGAATAAAATTTTTAAAAAGGTTCATAAATAACCAGTTGTTATTTAACAAAGTTTAAAAAAAAAATTCAGAAAGCTAGTAGAGCTTGCTGACTGACCTGCAAACTTTGACAGTGAGACACATGGTTAGCAAAAAATGCATATACTAGAATTATCAAGCTGCTGGAATCTGGAGAAATTCTGAGGCTCATGCTCTCCCTCCTCTTTAGGCTCTGTAGAATCTCTTGAAAAATGCTTTGAATACCAGTTGTTGATGACATTTTTAAAAATCTGACTTGTGTCCGTCTGTGCTGTCTAAAAGTGTCAGACTTTCCCTCAAGGATCTTGGCTTAATTCAGTTTTTGAACTTGTTACTCCTTCCTTATTCAGCTCATGCAAGCACATGTATGTGCATCAAATGTGATGAGTGCTATGGCCATTTGCCAGAACAGAATCTGCTAATTAAATCTCCCCTGATTAGACTAGCACAACTTTATAGACAGGTTTTTCCATTAATGCCAACCTAATTTACCTCAATGCACTAACAACTGTAGAGCACTAAAGGTCTCCTGATGTGATGGGCTCAAACAAAGGTCAGATCTATCTAATACTCCCTTGTGCAATGTCTTGTTGTTACATGTGTTTGGGAGCTGGCGGGGAGGTTGCCTTTTCAACAGATGCAATTTATTTATGTACATTCTTATGCTATTGTTACTCAGATGCTTACAATTCTGATGTGAAACATCTGTGCTTCAAAAAATGTTCAGAATGAAAGGTTCAGATAGCCCCACATTGGGAGGCAAACTATAAACTGAATATTCATCATGACTCTCTGCCTGTGAAGTCTGTGTTCATTGTGCTTATGACGAGCAGAACCTGGCATGTTGGGGTCATTGCAATAAAAAATGGTTGCCTAATATGGTGCCAGGAGATGGTACAAAACCTGCAAGGTCTTGTTCATCCACTGACAACAACGTTTGTTTCACAAAGGGCCATTTGTTTCACCAAGGGCCAGCAGCATTTACTAACCTCCAGGTGGGACCAGGACATCTCCCAGAATTAGAACTGATCTTCAGGTTTTTTGTGTGTGTATGAGGCTTTTTTGACCCTAGCCCTGGCCCCAGCTTGATGGAACATACTACCTGAAGAGATCAGGGCCTTCTGGGATCTTAAACAATTCCAGAGGGTCTGTAAAACAGAGCTGTCATGCCAGGTTGAGGCCAGAGAAACAACATATTGGAACTCCCTGCTGAAAATCCATCTATAATTAGAAAACCCCTCTAAACTCTGTTCAACCCCCACAGGGACTAATTTTTATTATTATTGATATTGTCAGTCAGTCAGTCAGTAACCTTTTATTGGCATAAAATGTATAAGACATATAAAAATAGGGTTTAAAATTTCAACAAAATAGTAAAATGGGGTTACATAACCAAACAGATCTTAAAATGATTAAATAAACTATAAAAGATAAAATACAAGGTAGGCAGCATATTATAAAAGCATCTTAGTTAAAACTCTGGCAACTAAAATGGTTATCTCTGGGTCTTTGTCAGAGAGCAGAAATTGCAAGGTCATAGATTTACTTACAGAAGGCTTGTTTCCCAGCAAGGTAACAAAGCTGTCATCCCGACACTGCTCATATAAGGGGCAATCTAACAAAATGTGTGAGACAGAGTCAGGGCAGCCAGAACCACACGGAAGGAGTCTTGCATGGTATGGGATATGGTGGAATCTTCCCTCTAAGACCTTTGAGGGGAAAGCATTCATTCGTGCCAGGAGAAAAGCTCTTCTCAGGGGTGGGACATCAAGGAGATGCAAATATGTAGGCATAATATTTCTCTGCATAATGATGCCAAAGAATACTGCTGAGCAGACTCGAGGCTGGGTAGGTATGAGTTCCTGCTGCTCATGGTCTAATATTCTCTGTTTAATAATCCGGAAGATACATTTTTCTTCCAGAGGTAGTAGGGAGTTCAGATCGATGCCAATGGAGGCTAATTTTTGTTCAATAGCCTGGAACCATTGAAATTTAAGAGGGTCACTTTTTAGACAAGTTAAAAGGCTGCCAGTTTCTATTCTAAAAAACAGTCTGACCCTAATATTTTTGATATTAAAATGTTTTATTTTCCAATTGTTTTAAACTTGTTAATTACTCTGAGCCTATTAGAAAAGGGTGGTACAGGAATAAACTATTTCTTTTATTTATTTAATTATTCATTCACCTGGAGAGTGGTATCTAAAATCTGCCCTCTCAAGTTCCACCACAAAATCACCATGAATTTCCCAACATGGACATTTTCCAGTTCTACATATCATAGAGCCTCTTGTGGCACAGAATGGTAAGCGGCAGAAATGCTGTCTGAAGCTGTCTGTCCATGAGGTTGGGAGTTGGATCCTAGCAGCCGGCTAAAGGTTGACTCAGCCTTCCATCCTTCCGAGGTCAGTAAAATGAGTACCCAGTTTGCTGGGGGGTAAACGGTAATGACTGGTGAAGGCACTGGCAAACCACCCCATATTGAGTCTGCCATGAAAACACTAGAGGGCGTCACCCCAAGGGTCAGACATGACTCGGTGCTTGTACAGGGGATACCTTTACCTTTACCTTTATATCATACTGCAGCATTGCTCTCATATAGCATCACATCTATATGCACACTGCTGTCAGGTCACTGCATAAGGAATAATGTAAGTGAATCCTTGGTACTATATTGTCATGAACAAGACCCCATTGTGGCTGGGAGGGGCATTGAGGTCCAAATGGGATTGGTTGAAGCCTAGACTGCGAATCCCATTACCATGAGGGAAAAAATGAGTATAAACTATAGAACCTGCCTGAGGATATTTATTTCATTATATCTCTCTTGTCAACATAGGACGTAGATAAAATTGAAAGGGTACAGAGGAGAGCGACGAGGATGATCTGGGGCCAAGGGACCAAGCCCTATGAAGACAGGTTGAGGAACTTGGGAATGTTCAGCCTGGAGAAAAGGAGGTTGAGAGGGGACATGATAGCCCTCTTTAAGTATTTGAAAGGTTGTCATCTGGAGGAGGGCAGAATGCTGTTCCCGTTGGCTGCAGAGGAGAGGACACGCAGTAATGGGTTTAAACTACAAGTACAACGATATAGGTTAGATATCAGGAAAACATTTTTCACAGTCAGAGTAGTTCAGCAGTGGAATAGGCTGCCTAAGGAGGTAGTGAGCTCCCCCTCGCTGGCAGTCTTCAAGCAAAGGTTGGATACACACTTTTCTTGGATGCTTTAGGATGCTTTGGGCTGATCCTGCGGTGAGCAGGGGGTTGGACTAGATGGCCTGTATGGCTCCTTCCAACTCTATGATTCTATGATTAACATCTTTTGTGAGATTTTCTGGAGCCAATAAGAAACAGAGTTCAGCAATCTCAAGAGACACTCCCAATTGCTGGGTCTCCAGCCTAAACACCTTCTCTCAAATGAAGAGTGTGCTGGTGCTGTTAATTCAACTACAACTAAAAATTCAAATTCAGCTATAAAACAATACAGTTTTGTAGTAGGATGGTGTGAGTTACTGGAGCAAGAATAGTTGCTACCTAGCTATCTAAAAAGCAGAGACATCACCCTGCCAACAAAAGTGGTATTCCCAGTTGCAATGTATGGCTGTGAAAGTTGGACCATAAGGAAGGCCGAGCGTCAAAGAATTGAGGCTTTTGAACTCTGGTGCTGGAGAAGACTCTTGCGAGTCCCTTGGACTGCAAGGTGAACAAACTGGTCAGTCCTAGAGGAGATCAGCCCTGACTGCTCTTTAGAAGGCCAGATCCTGAAGATGAAACTCAAATACTTTGGCCACCTCATGAAAAGGAAGGACTCCCTGGAGAAGAGCCTAATGCTGGGAGTGATCGAGGGCAAAAGAAGAAGGGGATGACAGAGAATGAGGTGGCTGGATGGAGTCACTGAAGCAGTAGGAGCAAACTTAAAGGGACTCCGGGTAATGGTAAAGGACAGGAAGGCCTGGAGATCATTGTCCATGGGGTCGCGATGGGTCGGACACGACTTTGCACCTAACAACAACAAAAGCTATCTTTCTATTGAATGTGAACCTGCAAGAAGGGAAGCTGGTTTTTTGTACCTCACTTTTTACTACCCAAAGGTGTCTCAAATAATCTTACAGCCAACTACCCTTCCTCTCTCCAAAGTAGATACCATGCGAGTTAGGTGGTGCTGAGAGAGCTATGAGAGAACTGTGAGTAGCCCAAGTTCATCCAGCTGGCTGCATGTAGAGGAGTGGTAAGAAAAGACTTGTTGGTGAGAGCCAGTTTGGTGTAGTGGTTAGGAGTGTGGAATTCTAATCTGGCATGCCAGGATCGATTCTGCACTCCCCCACATGCAGCCAGCTGGGTGACCTTGGGCTCACCACGGCACTGATAAAGCTGTTCTGACCGAGCAGTGATATCAGGGCTCTCTCAGCCTCACCCACCTCACAGGGTGTCTGTTGTGGGGAGAGGAATGGGAAGGTGACTGTAAGACGCTTTGAGCCTCCTTCGGGTAGGGAAAAGCGGCATATAGGAACCAACTCTTCTTCTTCTTCTTCTTCTTCTTCTTCTTCTTCTTCTTCTTCTTCTTCTTCTTCTTCTTCTTCTTCTTCTTCTTCTTCTTAACAATTATAATTTTGAATTAGGCTAAGAAACTAATTAGGAGCCAGTACAGATCTCTTGCCACATGTCCCCAATGGCTCCCTCTCAATAATATGTGACCTGCCACATTTGAACTTATTGAAGTTCCCAAATGGAGATAACCCTTTTCTGGGAAAAGTTACAGCTGGCAATTAACTTTATCAGGAAAAATGTGGTCCTGAACATAACCACCACATGAGGTTCTGTTCTAGGAGATGCACTAGGGCAGGGTTAGTCAACCTGTGGGACTCCAGATGTTCATGGACTACAATTCCCATGAGCCCCTGCCAGCAAATGCAGGACCACAGGTTGACTACCCCTGCACTAGGGCATAAAAACTGACAAACTGCACATCTGGGGGCAACTCCCAACCCGCTCCCAGATGAATTGGATGTGGCTGATTAACCCTAGTGGCTGGTTTACACTACAGGTTTCCAATGCACACAGTTCCAGATGGTGAACTGACACATAGTCCGAGGCAGTTATTTGTAAGCAGCTGGCTAAAGTCTACGAGATTAGTGTTTGGCACACCAAGGGGAGTACAGCATTTTAAACCATTGCAGTGCTGTGCTAGAAGCTGACCCATGTTTGCTGACTTAGGGTCATGCCACTGATATATATTAAACATCATTGGGGAAAGATTCAAGTGGGTAGCCGTGTTGGTCTGAAGTATCACAACAAAATCAGAGTCCAGTGGCACCTTTAAGACCAACAAAGATTTATTCAAGGCGTGAGCTTTCGAGTGCAAGCACTCTTCCTCAGACTAAATAAATCTTTGTTAGTCTTCAAGGTGCCACTGGACTGATTTTATCACTGGGGAAAGGCAGCATAGCCAGCATATTCAATGACAAGCAGATGTGACAGATAAGGATCAGGTCATAAGATGCATTGTTTCATATTATTTATAGAACTAAGGAGAAAAGGAAGCTGTTTCATCAGAATCTTTTCTAGTCTAAAATGCCTCTCCCCTTTGCCTATTTTCCAGAGGGGTTTGTGAAATTGTGGGGAAAGTGTTTGCATCTTAAAGTGATATTAAATAACTGGTTGGGACTAGTGATATATTCCAGTGAAGAAAATATTAACTTCAAACTAAATGGGATTAATTTGGCTTCAGTGGAACCAACATATAGGGAGATTGACAACCTCTCCATTTCATCTGGAGAGTTCCCTCAGAGGCTCAAGGCAGTGGTGGTTCACCCCCTTATGAAGAAACCATCTCTTGATCTGCGGGATCCCGTCAGCTGCTGCTCGGTATTGCATTTAGCGTTCCTGGGTCGAGAGGGCCGCTGTGGATTAGTTCCTAGCATTTTTGGAGGAAACTTCAGCCCTGGATTCATACCAGTCTGGCTTCCATCCTGGCCATGGGGTGGAGACCATGCTGGTCACCTTGATAGATGATCTCTGGCGCCCACTGGATCGAGGTGGATCGGCCATACTATTTTTAGATCTATCAACCGCATTTGATGTGGTCGATCATGAGCTTTTGGTCCGCTGTCTAGCTGACACAGGGCTTGGGGGAACAGCTCTAAAGTGGCTGACCTCCTATCTTAAGAACAGGTCACAGAGGGTTGCAGTAGGGGAGTTTATCTGACTCCTTTGCACTACCATGCGGGGTGCCACAGGGAACAGTGCTCTCCCCTTTAACATCTATACTCTCCCTCTTGTACAGTATATGTATGACACTCAGCTCTATCTCCTGATGGATGGATGGATGGATGGTGAGTCATTTGCCAGCTGTTTGGAAGCAGTGATTGGATGGATCAGGGTTGCCTGAAACTCAACTCCTTCCAAATGGAGGTCCTGTGGGTAGGCTGAAGGGGGCAGGATCAATAAGCGCATCTTCCCTGCCTGGATGGGGTGCAACTGACATCTGTGCCTCTAGCCAGGAATTTGGGAGTAATCTTTGATGCCTCACTAACCATGGAAGCTCAGGTTACTAAGGGAGCCCAAATGGCATTTTTCCATCTGAGCCAGGCACAGCTACTAGTGGCCTACCTGTCATTGGAACACCTGACTGTCAACCCTGTGATTCATGCAACAGTCACTTCCAAATTAGACTTCTGCAACTCGCTGTATGCGGGCCTACCCTTGTCTTTGACCCAGAAAATGTAACTGATAGGGTATGCAACTGCATGGGTCCTCACTAAATCATCTTGCCCAGCCTTTGCTGAGACAGCTGCATTGGCTGCCAGTTTCCTTCCGGATCAAGTTCAAGATATTGGATTTGACCTTTAAGGCTATACACAGCCTGGGCCCTACATACTTGCGGGACTGCTTACCTCCTTATGAATCTGCTGATTGTCCTGGGGCCCCCGGGAGGTATGCTTGAACTCCACCAGGGCCAGGGCTTTTACAGTCCTGGCCCTTACCTAGTGGAATAATCTTCCTGAATTGCTGCGGGCCCTGATAGAGCCTTCAGGGTTCTGCAGGGCCTGCAAAATGAAGCTCATCAGCCTGATATTTGGCTGAGCCTGGGCGGAAGCCCCCAGTGTGTTAGATTGGGTCCCACCTCCCCCTGGTTCCTGGGCCTGGTATTAGACCAGTCCCAGATGATGGTAATCTATCCCCAGTTTTCCATTAAGACTACTAGTTGTACCATAGAAACCTTAGAAACCATAGCTACAAGTCATTGGGGAAAGGAGTTTTATTGTATTACCACTATCTTAGTTGTATTTTTTGCTATTTTTTGTATTAGCTGTATTTTTGATATTAATTAAGTATTGTAAGATGTTTTTAATTTATGTTTTTTACAGAGTTATTGTAAACCACTGCGAGCCAGCTTGCTGGGAGCAGCAGTATACAAATTGAATAATTAATTAATTAATTAAAAATAGCCAGGTATCATTTGTTTCATTTACTTCAATTATATCCTACCTTTCTCTCTACTGAGGAGCCAAAGCAGTTCATAATATCTGCCAAGGTCAATCAGCAAGCTATCATGGCACTGTCAGGATTCAAACCTAAGCCACCCAGATCTTGCTGAATACTGTGGCTGTCATCATATCACATTTGTGATTCCTGATAGGCTGAGATTACTGGGAAAATAATGAAATAAAATGGGACAGTAAGAAGCAGCAGAAGAGGGAAACCGTAACAATGAACTGTTGTGTGTAGGCTGACTAATTATGTGATCCATCAAGATATCTCTTATGTCCATGTTCTTATGACTTGGCCAAGACCAGCCATTGAATTCTATTGCTGAGCAGGGCCTAGATTTACTAGATGCAATCCACCATAAACATCTACTACACATTAGCTCCCACACAGTTTTTATAGCCAATACATTTATTATTATTATTATTATTATTATTATTACATTTACTAGTATCAAAGCCCATTTTAAAAATGGGCTTTGAAAGGGGCGGCAGGCAGGAGGGCATGAGAGGGTGGCAGCAGCTCCCTGTGGAAAGCCCCTCCCCGCTGGCGGCACTGCCGCAGGAGGCTCCCTTTGGCCCAGCAAGTCCTCTCACCATTGCGAGAGCGCTTTCTGGTCTAAAGGGAGTGGGAAGCTCCTCCCCCCCCCCCGGCGATGGCAACAGGGCTTTGCGGCTCGCAGACAGGCTCCAACACCCCCCCCCCCCCCGCCGGCTCCCTCCCAGCAGGAGCAGACCTGAGGGCCGCAAAGCCCTGTCACTGCCTCTCTCCTCGTGGGTGACATTGGAGGCCACAGCCACAAGGCTTCTAGCAAACAAGGAGGGATGGTGGGTGGGAGCTGGAGGCGGAAGGCCAATCAGGGTGGACCTGGACAGGACAGTCTCTTCCCAGGAGGCTGTTTCCCAAATATATAAGGGAGCGAAATAGTGTTAAGGATATGTTGCCTCTCATTGCCAAGCAATCTCGAGGTGGCTAACAACAAATGAAATATTAATAGACATCAATTTAAAACATAAAAACAGCCCACATAAATAGAACTGACTAATGAAAGGCTAAATAGTAGTCTTCTGCTTTGCAGGCCCTTTAAAGCTTAGATAAAGTCCCATAGGACTCACATACTCTCTGTACTAGGACTAGGACAGGGCCACCCCATAGAAGGCCCTTGTCCTGATAGATACAAGTCAAAAATTCTTGGGGCCAGGCACCAAAACAGGTTGCATGTTGAAGAATGCAAATTCTAGGGACAGAAGAGGAAGTCTGCCATGTATAAATTTCCCAGACTGTTAGGGCTATAAAGGTAATCACAAGCATCTTGATTTTGATACAGAATTAAATCAACAGCCAGTGCAGTGTTTCAAGATGGGATGGATATGATGTCTCCAATGACAACCTGTCAGCGGTAGTATTGTAGTACAGTAGCAGAAATGATAAGCCTTCAGCTCTGCCTTTCATTCCTGTTTGCTCTGATGGTATTTTATTGCTTTGGGCAAACCTTCTTTTAATATTTTGGCAGTGCAACCTGAACAGAACAAACACTGTATACATTTAAATTTGACTTTTGGCCAAGGGATATTAATGTTTCAGATAGGATGAAGTTATCTTCATCTTTGTTTTTGCCATCATTTATTTCTGAACGTTAAGAGCCTCTTGTGGTGCAGAGTGGTAAGGCAGCCGTCTGAAAGCTTTGCCCATGAGTCTGGGAGTTCAATCCCAGCAGCCGGCTCAAGGTTGACTCAGCCTTCCATCCTTCCGAGGTCGGTAAAATGAGTACCCAGCTTGCTGGGGGGTAAACGGTAATGACTGGGGAAGGCACTGGCAAACCACCCCATATTGAGTCTGCCATGAAAACGCTAGAGGGCGTCACCCCAAGGGTCAGACATGACTCGGTGCTTGCACAGGGGATACCTTTACCTTTACCTTATTTCTGAACGTTATTATCCCACACTGTGATAAATTGGGTCAATGAACCAGTGAAGTTTATGCTATGATAGACTGACTCCCCTCCAGTATAATAAAGACAACAAACATATAGGGAGTTTGTGAATGACACTTCTGCATGCCCTTCAAGTTTGGTTAGCATTAGATTTACAGGACAGAGTTATGCCTGAAGGATATTAAATTCTGGAAATTATTCTGAAAGATAATATTCTGAAAGTTAGCAGAGGCCCTAGTATGGCTGATAAGCGCAGTGTGATGTGTGCATGTGGTCAGAAAACATCAAACAAAGAAAAGCATGTTCTCCAAGACTGTACTTAACTAGAAGAAGAAGAAGAAGAAGAAGAAGAAGAAGAAGAAGAAGAAGAAGAAGAAGAAGAAGAAGAAGAAGAAGAGTTGGTTCTTATATGCTGCTTTTCTCTACCCAAAGGAGTCTCAAAGCGGCTTACAGTTGCCTTCCCTTTCTTCTCCCCACAACAGACACCCTGTGAGGTGGGTGAGGCTGAGAGAGCCCTGATATCTCTGCTTAGTCAGAACAGCTTTCTCAGTGCTGTGGTGAGCCCAAGGTCACCCAGCTGGTTGCATGTAGGGAAGCACGGAATCAAACCTGGCTCACCAGATGAGAAATCCGCACTACTAACCACTACACCAAGCTGGCTAACTATTTATTGCTGGACTTAATTTTACACACTTAGAGGTAAAGAGAAGATTCCTATTCTAATCTAAATAGATGGATGGTGAGAGATGCTGCAGGCATCTCTGCATCCATCATGTTGCAGGCTTGAAGAATGGAAGATAAGAGAAAGAGGAAAAAATAAATTATCCTCTAGGGACATGTCAGTGAGATCAGAAGGTGAGAAGTCAGTGCTTTTATCTCTGTGGTAGGGTTCTTGTTATTGTTACTCTCAAGTCAGGAGACATTGCACAGAGAGTCTTTTCTTAAGGAGAGGAGAAGCAAAAAAGGCAAGGGAAAAAAAGCAAAGGCAATGGAAGTCCAGCATAACATAATCAAAGTCCTGGAGAATCTCTGCAGTAGAAACTGGTGAAGAGCATTTTTGCAACTCCAGCAGAATCAATGCAATGTGCTTAGCAGATCAAGTGCCATGGTGGCAGTCCAAACCAAAAAGAACTAAACTCAAACTACAGAATCTGTACAGTAGAAACTGAATGTTGGCAGCAACATTTTTGCTAGCTGAACAGAACCATAGCAATGTGCCCAGCAGAATGAGTGCCAATGTTGTACTGAAACCCCAATAGGACTAAGGCCAACACAAAAAATCTGAGCATTAGAAACTGAAAGTAGTGGGATGGCATTTTTGCAATCCCAGATGTACCAGGACAAACAAAGAGTTCCCAACATAATCCATTGTATTGTGGCAACGCCAGCTCAACAGGACTGCTATCTAGAACAGTATTGCACCCCAAGTAAGGGAGGTTGCAAGCCAAGCAGGACCATGTAATGTACAAGTGCCTAGCAGAACTCAGTGCCATTATGACACAGCTCAACAGGACTGAAGTGAAATACTGAGCTACTATCCAAGCTAGGGGGGGGGGGAGTTGCAAGCCCAGTACAACCAGTTCAGTGTATAGAATGCTCAGAAAAATGTAATGCCACTGTAGCAATGCAAATAGAAGAGGATTAATGTCAAACCAGAGATTCCCTGTCATATAAACTGAAAGGAGGATATTTTTTCAAGGCAAGCACAACCTGTTCAGTATGCCCAAGCAAAACCCACTGCCACTGTGGCACTGCAAACTTAAAAGGACTGATTTCAAAACACAGGGCCATTCCGCACCGGGATCCATGTAGCAAATTGTTTGCTGAACGAAAAATCGCCATTTTAAATAGTGGAATTCGTCGTTATGCATACCTGCCTTTGTAGTGGAATCCAGTTGCATTTCTATCGTTTCCCACAGGGTTCCGGTCTCGGCAAAAATCGCTAGAAAGGAAGCGCTATTGCTGAGCTGTGTCCCGCCCCTGGCCGTCAAGCAGCCAGTGGGCGGCCGTTAGCATGCTCCCAAACAGCCCCTTTCCCTTTAAGGAAGGTTTAAAAAAAACACACACACACACCCATTGCAACAAATATGCATTGATTCGTTGCAATGGAGAGACCCATCCAGCTGGCAGGCGATGTTTGAGCTGTCGTTTCATCATTGCCACGCTCCCCCCAAGTGAACCCCCCCCCCTCATGGGCGTGATTTTCGGCCGAAAACAGTGTGAAAATAAAGTGAAAATAAAGTGAAAATAAACCAGTAAACGGGCTTGTGCTTGGTGACTTTAAACAGAGGGACTGCAGCCGGGGAAGCCTCACAGGGTAAATGAAGGCTTGCCGGTGCATTGATCTCCGCTCGCTCGGAGAAGAAAAAATGGCGATCGCTTCGCCGGAAGATCAGAGGAGAGAGCCAGGGGGAGGGACTTTGCAGAAACTGCAACAATGGTAACGCACAGAACTTTCCCGCTGGTGTTGCAGATTGGTTGCAGGAGTGTAGCGCTTTCCGGAGGGTGAATCCACTTTTTGGGATTTCCCTGAAAGCGCTACAACGAAGCGCTTTTTGCGGATCGGTTTCAGGAGTGTTGCAGATTGTCAATGACGTTGTGCATAACAGCAAAACTGTAGTGATTTCAATTAGTAACCATTGTGCTATTTTGGACGAATGCAGAAAGCCCCACAATGTCACAAGAAATCAAGCTGGGGCAGAATTTTACAAGCCCAGCACAGCACAATGTGCAGAATGCTTAGCAGAACCTAATGTTTTCAATGACTTCTTTCAAATCACAGAGTTACAACAAATTCAAGTAAGGAGCGAATTTTTCTTTTGCAAGCTCTGTGGAAGAAAATGAGAAGGAGGTATAGAGAAATGCAGCAAGCCAGAAAAATGCATACATGAAACATAAAGTTGAAACATAAAGAAACATAAAAATGCAGGGAAGTGGAGAAAAACCATTTTGCATCTGACAACACTGATTTGAAACTGATAAGAGAATTACCAAGGTTGAAGAAATATGTTCCCCCTGTTGCTCTGAACTTTGGTAAACATTTTATTTGAATAGAGACAGGCTGTCTGAAAATGTAGCCATTTACAAACTTCCATGAACCTACGTGAACTGTTTGAAAGTTCATGTAAAGTTTGTGCTGGATGATCTACCATATACTCAATGCACGAACTACATACCAACTGAACTTCCTCATGAACTTCCTCATATTGTGTGATGGCTAAATTCTATTAGGAAAAGAGAAATCTATTGTTAACCAGATTATATTATGCCCTATTTGCAATAAGAAAAATATATATTTAGTAAGGCAAATCAATCAAACAATATAAAAAACATGTCTGGAAGAACTCTGCCTCAAAGAACTCTGAAGTCTCGGAGATCTTCAAGGCAGTGCTGCCCTAGCTGGATTCCCACCTGCAGCTCCAGGAGAAGCCGTGGAGCTGGCATTGGTGCTCTCCTGGCAGGGCTGTGAGTGGCCATATGGCAGCACCTGCCACTGACTGCCACCAGTGGAAAGGTCATGTTGCCACAAGGGAGAGCCACAAAAAGCAAGCTGCCCATGGTGGGAGGCCTCAGCTGTACCTGCAGAGTGCTGCGAGAGGGCAATGGAGGCGCTGCCAGAGCCGAGGCAAGGAGAGGGGGTGGTATCAGGGGCAGCAACAGCCTGGCTGTTGGGGGTGGGAATGGACAGGGCTTGCATGCTTCCACAGGCGCAGGACCTCCGTCGGGTGAATCATCAAGGCACATTCTGGAGCCCATCTGCTGGGTGAGCCATGCGGGGGGGGGGGTGAGGAAGTAGAGGGGTGGGCAGGTGCATTGTAGTCATCCTCCTCCTCTCTCGGGGGAGGGAGGGGTGTCCCCACCCCATCCTCCTTCTGCGTGTCGCAGGTTGGAACCAGGGGCAGTTTGTACACACTCGATGGGTGCCGGTCTCCCTTTCCTTTAAATGTTAAATGTCCACTTCTGAAGTGCCTTGGAGTGCCCCGAAGCTCTCCAAGGGGGCAAGAGACACCCTGAAGCACACTTCAGAGTGGCCACTTCGGATTTATTTGAAAATGGGATTTGGTGCCTCGGTCCACCTTGGGGCAATCTGTCTCCGAAGTAGCTGTGCTTCAGAAGTTTTTTGCCTGAGGCACATCCCTAGTTGAAACCCTTTTATAGAACTTAATTACAATTAATTATTTTTTGTAATTAAATTTATTTAATTACAAAATTTATACCCCACCCTTCTGCCTTCATTAGGGCCACTGAAATATCTGACAGATTAAAAACATCTATAATAAGATATGACTGAAATCAATATGATTTAAATCAAAGAAAAACTCATCATTAAAACAAAACCAAAGCATGTACAAGAAAATTAAATATAGGAGTTAAAACATAGGGCAGGAAGAAGGGTTGCTTGGGGTGATGCAAAAATAGTCTTCACTCACTGACAGAAGACAAGTAACACACGGGGACCCTTTCTTCTTCCTGCACTGAGTATTCAGGATGTGTTGTTTGGGACTGCACATGGATGAAAGGCTGTAGGAAGTTTAGGAATAGGAACTGTAGCATAAATGTACTGACTTGGGAAAGGAGTCCTCCCCTACCCCAAATTGCCCTTTCCAAAGCTGCTTAAAAGAACTACAAAATATTTTCTAATGTAAGCTATAACTTGTCAACCAAGGAACCAATTGTTGTTTAAATGATGATATCCTTAAAATCTTAAAATACTAATCACAAGGGGTTATCATATCACATCCAAACAGAATACGCCGACATAAACCTTTTAAAAAACAATAAAGAAGTTTTGTTACTTTTCATGTTACCGCTATGTTAATTTTCAGCTCTTGGCCCATGAACTAATCTTCTTCCCCATAGGCATTATTAGTCTGCCCAATATATGGCTATCTTCTAATACACCATGGCTGTAGGAATTCCCATGGCCGCTGTGTTTTGATAATTTCAAGAATTCACAAAATGAAACAATCCAAGAATAGCTAAAGTTTATCTTGCTTAACGTTTGCTCTTTCTTGGCTGTTTCCCTAATACTAGTGGCTGCTTTGCCAATAACGCAGCTTATTCCTGAGTAAACTTTCTTCATCCCACTTACAGTGAAGGGATAGCCTTCATTATCTTTCCAATGACTTGAAGACACAATTTACCCTGGGCCAGCTTCAAAGGATGCGGGTCTGATTTTTGTTAATAAACAGCAACACTGAACTAACAGCTTTTTGTTAATAAACTGCCACACCAAGCAAACAAGATTACAGCTGGTCTGTTTATATTTTGTGTTCTGGATTAGATGATGAAGGCACAGTGGTGTTCTCTGGGATACTTGGGGGAATAGTAGATAAATATAACCTTTAACTCAGATTGTACTGAATTTATTCCTTCATCCTTCATTTCTTATTCTGTTTTATTAAACAGCAAATTAAGGATGATGATGATGATGATGATGATGATGATGATGATGATGTACTGACAATGGAAGAAGAGCTTCACCGCATTGTGGTCCTAGGGATAATAAAGGTGAGACAGTCTGTTTTGTTTTTTACAGGACAGAAAGGCAATGTTAAGATATTGTAAGCTCTTTCTGGTTCTTATGATGTTGGCAATCCAACAAGAAAAATGGAGTTGTTGTTGTTGTTATGTGCGAAGTCGTGTCCAACCCATCGCGACCCCATGGACAATGATCCTCCAGGCCTTCCTGTCCTCTACCATTCCCCGGAGTCCATTTAAGCTTGCACCTACTGCTTCAGTGACTCCATCCAGCCACCTCATTCTCTGTCGTCCCCTTCTTCTTTTGCCCGCGATCGCTCCCAGCATTAGGCTCTTCTCCAGGGAGTCCTTCCTTCTCATGAGGTGGCCAAAGTATTTGAGTTTCATCTTCAGGATCTGGCCTTCTAAAGAGCAGTCAGGGCTGATCTCCTCTAGGACTGACCGGTTTGTTCGCCTTGCAGTCCAAGGGACTCGCAAGAGTCTTCTCCAGCACCAGAGTTCAAAAGCCTCAATTCTTTGACGCTCGGCCTTCCTTATGGTCCAACTTTCGCAGCCATACATTGCAACTGGGAATACCATAGCCTTGACTAAACGCACTTTTGTTGGCAAGGTGATGTCTCTGCTTTTTAGGATGCTGTCTAGATTTGCCATAGCTTTCCTCCCCAGGAGCAAGGGTCTTTTAATTTCTTTGCTGCAGTCCCCATCTGCAGTGATCTTGGAGCCCAGGAAAATAAAATCTGTCACTATCTCCATTTCTTCCCCATCTATTTGCCAGGAATTGAGAGGGCCGGATGCCATGATCTTTGTTTTCTTGATGTTGAGTCTCAAGCCAACTTTTGCACTCTCCTCCTTCACCCGCATCAACAGGCTCTTTAGTTCCTCTTCACTTTCTGCCATTAGAGTGGTATCATCTGCATATCTGAGATTGTTGATATTTCTCCCTGCAATCTTGATCCCAATTTGTGACTCCTCTAATCCCGCATTTCTCATGATGTGTTCCGCATACAAGTTAAATAGGCAAGGCAACAGGATACAGCCTTGCCGAACTCCTTTCTCAATTTTGAACCAGTCAGTGATTCCATGTTCAGTTCTCACTGTTGCTTCTTGACCTGCATATAAATTTCTCAAGAGACAAATAAGATGCTCTGGTATTCCCATCTCTTTAAGAACTTGCCACAATTTGTTGTGCTCCACACAATCAAAGGCTTTAGCATAGTCGATGAAGCAGAAGTATACGTTCTTCTGGTACTCCCTAGCTTTCTCCATGATCCAGCGTATATTGGCAATTTGATCTCTAGTTCCTCTGCCTCTTCGAAATCCTGCCTGTACTTCTGGAAGTTCTCGGTCCACATATTGCTGGAGCCTAGCTTGTAGGATTTTGAGCATAACTTTGCTAGCATGAGAAATTAGTGCAATGGTGCGGTAGTTTGAACATTCTTTGGCATTGCCCTTCTTTGGGATTGGAATGTAAACTGACCTTTTTCAATCATGTGGCCATTGTTGAGTTTTCCAAATTTGCTGGCATATTGAGTGTAGCACTTTTACTGCATCGTCCTTTAAGATTTTGAATAGTTCAACTGGAATGCTGTCACCACCACTAGCTTTATTGTTGCTCAGACTTCCTAAGGCCCATTTGACTTCACATTCCAGGATGTCTGGCTCCAGATCAGTAACTACCCCATTGTGGTCATCAGGGATGTTAAGCTCGCTCTTGTATAGTTGTTCTGTATAATTTTGCCACCTTTGTTTAATCTCTTTTGCTTCTGTGAGGTCCCTACCATTTTGGTCCCTTATCATACCCAACTTTGCATGAAACGTTCTCTTCATATCTCCAATTTTCTTGAAAAGATCTCTGGTCCTCCCCATTCTATTGTTTTCTTCTATTTGTTTGCACTGTTCATTTAAGAAGGCATTCTTATCTCTTCTAGCTTTTCTCTGGAATTCTGCATTCAATTGGGTGTATCTTTCTCTTTCTCCCTTGCCTTTCACTTCCCTTCTCTCCTTAGCTATTTGTAAAGCTTCCTCAGACAGCCATTTTGATTTCTTGCATTTCTTTTTCTTTGGGATGGCTTTAGTTGCTACCTCTTGTACAATATTGCGAACCTCCGTCCATAGTTCTTCAGGCACTCTATCTATCAGATCTAATTCCTTAAATCTATTTGTCACCTCTACTGTGTATTCTTCAGGGATATGATTTAGTTCATACCTGAGTGGCCTAGTGCTTTTCCCTACTTTCTTCAATTTAAGCCTAAATTTTGCAACAAGAAGCTCATGATCTGAACCACAATCAGCTCCTGGTCTTGTTTTTATTGACTGGATAGAACTTTTCCATCTTTGGCTGCAGAGCACATAGTCAATCTGATTTCTGTGTTGACCGTCTGGTGATGTCCATGTGTAGAGTCGTCTCTTGGGTTGTTGGAAAAGAGTGTTTGCTATGACCATTGTATTCTCTTGACAAAATTTTACCAGCCTGTGCCCTTCTTCATTTTATACTCCAAGGCCAAACTTGCCTGTTATCCCGGTTATCTTTTGGCTTCCTACTTTAGCATTCCAATCCCCCATGATGATAAGCACATCATTTTTTGGCGTTGCTTCTAGAAGGTGTTGTAGGGCTTCATAGAACTGATCAACTTCATCCTCTTCAGCAGCAGTGGTTGGGGCATAGACCTGGATCACTGTGATGTTGAATGGTTTGCCTTGGATTCGAACTGAGATTATTCTGTCATTTTGGGGATTGTATCCCAAGACTGCTTTTCCTACTCTCTTATTGATTATGAAGGCCACTCCATTTCTTCTGCGAGATTCTTGTCCACAGTAGTATACCTGATGGTCATCTGAATTAAATTCACCCATTCCTGTCCATTTTAGTTCACTGATTCCTAAAATGTCGATGTTCAGTCTTGTCATTTCTTGTTTGACCACGTCCAGCTTGCCTTGATTCATGGATCTGACGTTCCAGGTTCCTATGGAATAAAAATCTTTACAGCATCGGACTGTCTTTTCGCCACCAGTTACTTCCACAACTGAGTGTTCTTTCGGCTTTGGCCCAGTTGCTTCATTCATTCTGGCACTACTTGTACTAGCCGTCTGCTCATCCCCAGTAGCATATTGGCTATTGATTCCTTCCGACCTGAGGGGCTCATCTTCCAGCGTCATATCGTTATGCCTATTGGAACTGTCCATAGAGTTTTCATGGCAAAGATACTGGAGTGGTTTGCCATTTCCTTCTCCAGTGGATCACCTTTTGTCAGAGCTCTCAGCTATGACCTGTCCGTCTTGGGTGGCCCTGCACGGTATAGCTCATAGCTTCACTGAACTACGCAAGCCCCCTTGCCACAACAAGGCAGCGATCCTTGAAGGGGGATAAATGGGGAAATCATACTATATGCAGTCTTCCTTGATACATGCTATGCTAAATACTCTTGATATGTGCAGTCATCATTTTATGTGAACAGGGTAGAACATGCATTTTTAAGCTTTGGTACATGCAGTCAGAAATCTGAACTCTTGAGATTGTTGATTTGCATATTGCAAATTTGGAAAAATACCCCCACTTTTATTTTGACAAAATGGCAACCCCTACATATCAGTATTTATCTTATCCATTTGGTGCCTCTTAATAATTGTGAAACAGCCTTGGGGGGTGGACTGTCCGGCCTCTCCAGGGCCAATCAGGGTGCAGCCAACTGCACCCTGATTGGCCTTGTCCCTACAGCTCCCGCCCTCCCTGTCAGAGTTGGAATAGGGCCAACCAGTCAGTCACTCCTCCGCTCCACTTGCAGGGCCCCAGGTGTGGGGAGGCCTGGTTGTGGGGAGAGGGGGCGCTTCCCAAAGGCCTGCAAAGGACTCGCACAGGTCCCAGGTGTCCTTGCAAGGCCTTTGTGAAGCCCTCCGCCCGAGGGAGTATGTGGGGGGAGAGGGAGCACTTCCCAAAGGCCTGCAAAGGCCTTGCAGAGGGCCCGGGTGTGCTTTCCAGGCCTTTGGGAACCCATCCGGCTGAGGGGGGGTGGGGGGGAGAGGGAGTGATTCCTAAAAGCCTGCAAAGGCCTCACTGCCGCCCCGAGTGTGACCCTTTCAAAGCCCATCACTAGTTTCTTTATAATTGTATTTATTGATTACCTCATATAACCAATATTGGCAGTGATAAAACAATCTACAAAACTCCCCAATCCCATACCCTCATACCGTACCGCAGCAGTCACAATTGATGGAGAAGGGCATGAAATAATACTTTCTTAATTATTGTTCTGTAAAGAGAAGCTTAGTGTACCAGACTGTTTTGTAACAGAAGGCCCAGAAACTTGTTCTTGACTGTATCTGATACGTTCTATTCTCAAGGCCGGATGCAATAGTTTATATTGACAAGAGAACTTTAGTAACCTTTTCCCAGTGACTTAGCATGAGGCAATGGGCTGGTCCTGTGGGATGTGCAAGGGGTGAAGACCCCAGGTTATTGGTTTGACCCAAAGGACATCATCTTTCCCTGCCTTCAATGGAATATTATAAAGTCTAATGCAATCCTTTGTTCTGTACACAGATTTGGGAAATTTGGGATATGCCCCTGTGTCCGTATTTCTGCTGCAGTAAAAATATAAAAGGTTCTTCTCTCGGTGTGATTTTTGGGATGGCAAAGGGATCTAATTTATCCGCTTGACTATCACCATCACCCCAGAGAGTATTTACCAATGATGTCCAGCCAAGGGGCCTATAGAGGGAGGGACCCGATCTTTCTATCCCAGCCTCAACCAAATGGCTGGCAGAAGAGCTCTGTCTTACCAGCCCTGAGAAACACTAATAGATCTGTCAGGGCCCTCAGCTATTCCGGGAGCTCATTCCACCAGGTTGCAGCCAGGACTGAAAAGGCCCTGGCCCTGTTTGAGGCCAGGCATGCCTCCCAGGGGCTGGAAACAACTAGCAAATTTATATCCACAGAGCAAAGAGTCCTGTGGGGTGCATAAGGAGACAAGCAGTCCCTCAGATAAGTGGGACCCTGGCCACCGATGGCCTTAAAGGTCAGAAACAAAATCTTGAATCTGATCCAGAAGCCAACTGGTAACCAGTGCAGCTACCCCAGCATAGGCTGGACATGGGCCCTCCAAGATGACTTTGTGAAGACCCTAGCAGCTGCATTTTGCAATATGCATATTCTGGGTCAGAGACAAGGGAAGGCTCGCATAGTATAATCATAAGTAGCACATTTTCCATTGTAGGCTTTGCCTCTAATTCAAGATATAAGCTTTCATGAGAAGGCACACTTCTTCAGATGCATTGATGCAGAAGTTATCAGTCTGTACATATAGGCAGAAAGTGAGCAGAAAATTGCCATACAATATAATGAAGACTAGAGGCAAAGCCTGTTCCGCCCAGGAACACAACAGGAGCTAGCACATACATCTGCACTGTGAACTTCCTGGGTTCTGGCCCTCCTCCACCCAGCTGCCCGCCCATTCTTGAGATCCAGTGTTGTGAAGTGGTTAAAGAGTAGCAGACTCTAATCTCAAGAGCCTCCAAATGCAGACAGCTAGACTGCCAACTTCCAGATGGGGGCCTGGAAACCTTCATGAAGATGAAAGAGAAAGACAGGATAAAAGAGAAACTGACAGAGAAAGAAACAGAGAAAGTGATGGAGATACCTCCAGGGTTTTCCCTCTTGCCATTAGAAATGGAGGGTGAACTTTGTACAGACTAAGTTAACGAATGGTATCCTGGCAGCTCGCCTAAAGGAGGGAGAAAGACACCCCTCAGATAAAGATAAACCAGCCCCTGTTGATTGGATAAATATTTATCTAACTTTCTTTAGTGGTTAATTAGATAATGACATAATTTGTCCTTTGTTATTCAGACTGTATAAAAATCTGTACCTAGTGTATCTCTGGGTGGATGCTGGATTTTAGACATGACCACCCCTTTTAATGCTGCAGCTATTAAAATGGTATTTTCAAAGAATTCTCTGGCATTGCGGATAATTTGGAACTCTCCCCACAATGAGTTAAAGTTAATCTGAATTTTTAATGGAAAATGCAACAATGAAAGGGGGGGGGGAAGGAGGAGGGAGGGAAGGCATCAGTTCTCCTGGAAAAAAACAGCTACTTTGAAGGGGCACTGGCCCTCCTACCCCCACCTCCATACAACAATGTCTAGACAGTTCACCACTGTCCCCACCTTCTCATCACCTTCCTGCCACTTTTTCCACATCTCCCAAAGGCCAAGCTGCTCAGAGAAGACCATAAGGGATGGGATTCCTCTTTCCCACTCACCCCACATTACCCAGAGTCTGGGCCAGGCTGGGTAGGGAGTGTGTGAGCTGCCTCCTTCCTGCTACTCCACATCTTCCAAAGGCCAGGTCAAGCAGGGAAGTTTGTAAGGAGGCTGCCTCCTTCTTACCCACTACATCTCCCAAAGGACACGCTGGACAGGCAAGGCTGTGGAGGGGCTGCCTGCTTCCCACCTCCCCCACATCTCCCAAGGGCCAGGCTGGGTGGGGAAGACTGCTGGATCCCCCCCAGCCCCTCTGAGGAGAGGGAAGGTGGGGAAAAGCAATGAACACTCCAATGGCCAGCTTCAAGGCCATGGGCAGTGTTATGAGCCCAGGTCCTGATAGGGAGAACTCTTCAGTCTAATAGGCACCACACCATGTTAGTAAGACAGTTGTTGACTGCAGAGGACTCTGTGTCATCACAGCATCCATGGCACTAAGGAAGCACACCTGCCCTTGACCATGGCCAGGGCCTTTTTGGTTCTGGCCCCAACTGGTGGAATGAGCTCCTGGGAGAGCTGAGGTTCCTGACAGGGCTGTCACCATTCCATAGGTCCTGCAAAATGAAGCTCTCCCACCAGGTCTTTTGTTGAGACCATTGCCAGTGCTAGGAACACCAATAGCCCCCTTTCTGGGTTAGCTGTGTTACATTTACAGCCCCACCTGTAGGGAGGGGCTGCTTGGGGTATAGCAAATTTTTGTCCACCAACCTTTGTGGTCTGTAGGGGGCCCCTTGATATAGCAGGTTTTATACAGAGATTTTTATGGTGGTTTTATGTTTGTAAGCCACCGTGAGTCCTTGGAAAGCAGCAGGTTATGTTTAAATAATAATAATAATAATAGTAATAATAATAATAAATCATTAACTTAAGTACTGTTTCAAATACTTTGGTATTTGAAACAATTTTTAAGGTTCAGATTTGTTATGATTATGGACAAAATAACTGTTAAAACAGGAGGGCAAGAAGAATGCCTGGGAAACATTTCACAGGAATAGTCTATAGATTTCTGGAATTTAAAAAATCTTATGGAGTAAACAAAGAAGGCAAATACTGAATATGATGTAATGTTTGTATTGGTATGTGTGGAAATTGATCAATAACGAGTAATTAGAGTTACCAAATATCAATTTATATAGACAAGGAGCAGGTTTAATTTGGATAATTTATTGGATTATTGACCCACATGGGAGCAATGTTAATACAGAAGAGGATAAAAAGAGTTGGTTTTTATACCCTGCTTTTCACTACCCCAAGGAGTCTCAAAGCAGCTTACAATCACCTTTTCTTCCTCTCTCCACAACAGACACCCTGTGAGCTTTGAGAGAAACTGCTCTGTGAGAAGAGCTCTAACAGGACTGTGACTAGCCAAAGGTCTCCCAGCTGGCTGCATGTGAAGGAGTGGGGAATCAAACCTGTCTCTCCAGATTAGAAACCAACATTCTTAACCATTATACCATGCTTTCTCAACTAGGGTTTTGTGAAACCTGGTGTTCCTTGATGGACCTAGAAGGGTTTCCTGAATTGGTGGGCGTGAATTAATTTTTAAAATATTTTTTAACATTTGTTAAACATTTATCAGATGAAATTGCCATATATGGTCATGTTGATCCCCTCCCAAAATGGCCAGTGATGGGCCTGGAGGGGGTGGGAAGGCGGTGGGCCCCGGGTGGGAATGTACATAACTATGCTTACCAACTATATTCTGTTTGATTTTGCTACTTCTGGGGCTTCTTGAAGCCATATTTTTTCCTGAAAAAATAAAGCAGAGAGAAGCAGGAGTTAGCAGGCTGCTATTTTCAATTATTTTCAACTAGTAAAAAAAGCCCATTTGTAAAAATGGGCTTTGAAAGGGGCGTATGGGCAAGGGAGACAGGCGGGCACAGGAAGCCACCCATCCCGATCAATGAGAGGCACCCTGGCGGGAGTGGTCTGGGCGGGCCTGGTAAGGAAGGGTAGGCGAAAGGCGGCAGCGTCTGACCTTGCAGGGACCCAGGGTGCTGAGGCCGGCGCGGCAGGCGGGCTAGTCGCGATTGCAGGCGGGCAAGTCTCGTCGTCGGGTGTGGTCCGGTGTCCATGGCGGGCCTGGGGGAGGCAGTAGCGAGGCTGAGGGGTGGTGGGCAGCGAGGCGACGGGGAGGGCGGCGCGGTAGCGGGATGGCGCGCGTGCGTGTTAGAGGGGTGGGGCAGGGCTGTGTTGGGGAAGGGAACCAGGCATGCGCCGGAGTCCGCGCATGCCTGGTTCAGTCTAGTGCTGTGGCGGCGGCCGTGAAGGACGCGCGGCCTAGCCACAGCGCTATCGGGAAGGCAGAAAAGGGCGTTGGAGGGGCAGGAGGAAGGTAAGGACGGGCGGAGCGAGTGTGTTTCGGCCGGGGAAAGGGACGGGCGGGGTGGGGGTGGGAAAGGCGGGGATGGCTTACCTTTGAGAGGGCGCTCCGGAGGCTCCTTTGCGGCGGGCAGGGTGTCTTTTTCGCGGCGGTTCTCTCCCCGGTTTTTGGTTTTTTTTTGTAGTCTGGGAGTCCCCCAGCGGCGGGCCGAGCGGCGGTTCTCGCGGTTTTTTTTCTCTTTGAGTCCGGGAGTTCCCCCAGGCGGCGGTCGGAGCGGCGCGTCTCTGTTTTTGTTTTTCTCGGTGTCCGGGAGTCCCCCTGCGGCGGGCCGAGCGGCGGTTCTCTCCCCGGTTTTTTTTTTTTTTTGAGTCTGGGAGTCCCCCTGCGGCGGGCCGAGCGGCGGTTCTCGCGGTTTTTTTTTTTCTTTGAGTCCGGGATTCCCCCAGGCCGCGGGCCGAGCGGCAGGTCTTTTTTTTTCCTAAAGGCATCGGTGGGTTCCCCCAGGCGGCGGCCTGACGCGGCGGGAGGCGCTTCGCGCCTCTCGCCGCGTCAGGCCGCCGGACAGGGAGCCCCCGGCAGCCGCGCTCCGCGCGACTGCCGGGGGCTCCCTCAGGCGGTGGCCTGACGCGGCAAGAGGCGCTTCGCGCCTCTCGCCGCGTCAGGCCGGGAGCAACTGCGAGCCGCGCTTCGCGCGGCTCGCAGTTCCTGGGGCTGGGAATCGGAGGGACCAATCGGCAGGCGCTTCGCGCCTGCCGATTGGTCCCTCCGATTGTCTGTCATGAGGAAGGGTCCAATCTGGACCCTTCCTCATCCCGGACTCATCCCGCCCCAGGACCCCTTACTGCTTTATTTAGTCCGTGGCGCCCGCGGCGCCACGGGCGGTTTACAGATAATTCTACTGGAGCTATTTATTGACTGTACACTTGTGGGTTCTGCACTGCAAACTAAGCCCAGCCTAGCAGCCAGCATCAAACATTAGGGCAGCCCAGGTGGCCTATATCATGCTATTTATTGGTACTATATTTGTTGACTGAATCCAGATAAGGCAAGCAAACTGAAAGGAATCAGGATCTTCAATAAACTGGAATGTCCAAGACCTGCTGACTAGTGATGGGCAAATTCCAAACTCCTCCAGTTTAATTTAAACCAGACAAAACAGAATCATCCTCCCATATTTGCATGCAGCTACATACTGTTGCATGGCCTGGCAACCAGTGGGAGATCAAGGGATCAGGTATCTGGCAGGGTGGCCATCAGCAATGGAGTGATATCACTTCTGGGAAAACCAGAAAGCGACATTAATCCTCTCTAGGAATTCCTGGAAATGTTCTACAGAGATTCCTAGAGAAGATTAAGGTCACTCACAGTTATTCCCCAAAAGTGATGGCTAACTTAATGGCCTCCCCCCCCCCCTTGCTTCACTAGGGAAAAGTTACATATACTGATCTGCTGCACGTAGGTTTTTTCAGCTGGGCAATTAGTGGCTCACTGGGATTGTTTCAGATCAGCAAAATGGTACAGGAGAAAAGGCCCCCCATCACCTATGATCCAAAACTGAATCAGGGAACGCTGCACACATTTGGGAATTAAAAGCACCGAATCCCTCAGAGCACATTTGTTGATAGGATCGGTGGTAAACACAAGGACTTAGTAATGTGCAATTAATGTGCAATTAGGTCCTGTGTCACTGAATGCCCACTGATGTGGGCAGCAGCCTTTGATCTGTTGCTGTGGGTTTTCTGGGTTATCTGGCATCTGGTCAGCCATTACAGGAAACAGGAAGCTAGATTAGATGTACCATGGGTCTGATCTTTCAAGACTGTTCTTATGTTCACCACAGTGGCAAAACTCAGTTTTGTAACTGCAGCTCACATTTGCAAAGTAAACACGATATCCTCAGATACAAAGATGTGACACATCATGGCAAGCTTTTTATAGAAATAACCATAGAGATGGCCTTTTGCTACCACGAAAATGCCTTTGTGCTTCTCAGGTTCATTGTGTTCAGACACAGTGAATAAGGCAATCACTTTGTCTGGAAGCTGTTCAAATAAAAATATTAGCTAAGGGGACAGTACCTTTTTAAAGTTTAAAGAAAACAGGAAAAACTGGAAGGAAAAGCTTAAAGCAAATGTGTTAGTCCGATGTGTGTTTATACATTTCCTGGGGGCTTTGCACTTTTTAGTAAATGATGTCATAGTATATCTTGTGTGAACTGGTGATTAAGATTTGACCTTTCAGGTCTTCACTGCTGAGAAATTAGGTTTATGTGGTAAGATATGTTTAGCATGATGCTGCCAATCTCAGCAGTCAGCTACGAAGTCATACAATTTTACAAATTGCATTTATCCAGGCTTCAGATAAACCAGTATCCAACCTTGGTGTAGTGGTTAGGAGCTTGGTGTAGTGGCTAGGAGCACAGACTTCTAATCTGGTGAGCAGGGTTTGATTCCCTACTCCTCCACGTGCAGCCAGTTGAGTGACCTTGGGCTCGCCACAGCACTGATAAAGCTGTTCTGACTGAGCAGTAATATCAGGGCTCTCTCGGCCTCACCTACCTTTACAGGGTGTCTGTAATGGGAAGAGGAAAGGGAAAGTGATTGTAAACTGCTTTAAGACTCCTTCTGGTAGAGAAAAGCAGCATATAAGAACCAACTCTTCTTCTTTGCCCTTCAAGCAATGTATAAAGTATACAAATGGCTGCAACCATTGATCCTTCTTTATCAGTATGGTCTCCTATCAGCTGGTTGCTCACTAGGGTCTTGAGAAAGATGCTTTCCAATATTGGCTATTAGAAATCTTTAACATAATATTACAGTTTAGATTATTTAAGGTTGAGAAACCAAATTCAGACATGATCAGATGGATCTGCATTCATATTCATATTAATCAATTTAGCCAGGTTTTCAGATTATATCTAAACTGAGCTCATATATGCAAAGCAAAGAATTGCTAAAGAGACAAGAGCAATGGATGACAAAAATCGGCTCTCATTATCTGAAGTGGACAAGCTGCTAGGGTCAGTCAGGGCAACACCATGATCCCTTGATCCCTGTCCGTCTTGGCTCCTCAAAGGAGGGATATTGTCAATCTCTCCTTGTCTACTAAGGTAGTGATCCCCAACCTGTGGGCTGCGGACCACACGTGGTCCGTCGACTAATTGGAGGTGGGCCGAAAAGGACGCCTTCTCCCCCCGGCCCTTTACAACACACTTTGGGTGTCATTGTCTCCCATCACTCCCAGATGGGACTATCTCGTTGCAGAGAAACAAGCTAAGGGTTCCCATTGATTTGTCATTGTCATAAGTTAAAATTTCCATGAAAATAAAATGTTCCGTATGTTCATTGTTATGGCGTCTCTGTATCTTATTTTGAAGGGATGAGAGAAACGACCAGCTACTGCCCGGTTTTGCATTTGGTGTTTCTGGGTAAGATAGTTGAAAGGGCCACTGCGGACCAGCTCCTGCCATTCTTTGAAGAAATTTTGTCTCTTTATCCATACCAGTCTGGCTCAGATACATTTATACATTTATTTTGGTCAGCAACTAGTACAAAATACAAAACAGTCAAAACCCAAAGAGAGCAGAAATTGTTGGGATAGACCATACAATCCTAATTTCCTGTTGATGGCCTGTACCCATGGAGCAATAAACAAGTCAAAGAACATTAAATAGGGTAGACCCGTTGGATCTGTCAGGTGTATCGATAACTGGTTGACAGATCATACCCAAAGGGTACTTGTTAATGGTTCAGCATCCTCTTGGAGAAGAGAGACAAGTCGAGTTCCCCAGGAATCTGTCCTGGGACCTGTGTTGTTCAACATATTTATAAATTATTTGTATGAGGGATTAGAGGGGGTACTTATTAAATTAGATGATACTAAACTGGGAGGGGTAGTAAACATAACAGAAGACAGAATCAGAATCAGGATGATCTTGATAGCCTCAAGAAGTGGGCTAAACTGAGTAAATGAAATTCAGTAGAGACAAAAAAACCCATATACACCAATATAGGATGGGGTAGACTTGTCTTGGCAGTAGTATGTGTGAAAAGGATCTAGGAGTCTTAGTGGACTATACATCGAACATGAGTCAGCAGTGTGACTTGGTAGGTAAAAAGGCAAATAGGATTTTGGGCTGTATTCGGATCATGGAAGGTGATGGCACCACTTTGCTCTGCTCTGGTTCGGCCTCACTTGGAGTATTGGGTTCAGTTTTGGGCACCACAGTTGACGAGGGATGTAGACAAACTGGAGCGTGTCCAGAGGAGGGCAACAAAGTAGGTGAGGGGTTTGGAGATCAAGTTGTATGAGGAAAGGTTGGGAGAGCTTGGTCTGTTTAGCCTAGAGAAGAAACAGCTGAAACGGGATCTGATAACCATCTTCAAGTATTTAAAAGGCTTCTATGTAGAGGATGGAGCAGAGTTGTTCTCTCTTGCCCCAGAAGGATGGACCAGAACCAATAGGATGAAATTAATGCAAAATAAATTCCATCTAGACATCTGGAACAAGTTCCTGACAGTTAAAGCGGTTTCTCAGTGGGACAGTCTTCTTTGAGAGGTGGTGGGTTCTCCATCTTTGGAAATTTTTTAACAGAGGTGGGATAACCATCTGAGGGAGAGGGTGTTTCAGTGAAGGTTCAAGGGGGTGGCAGGTTACAGTGGATGAGCGATAGGGTTGTGAGTGTTGGAATAGGGCTGAAATTGCACAGAGCTTTTATTCCAATCCCAGCTCGATTCAGTTCCTGCCATCTACATTGAATGCGATTTCCATTTTGATTTTGGGCAAGAAGAATCAAGAAGATAAGTAATTTGTCTATGTTGGCATCCTTTAATTTCTCCCACAATTTTGTTGACACTGAATTGAATGCTGATTTAGAGTTGACAAAAGCAGCAGACGTGGTGAAATTGGAGGAATATTTTTCTATTACATGGTCCAGAATTAAACATTGATCTATGGTGGATCTTCCTTCTCTGAACCCTCTTTGTTCTTCAGCTAGGTAATTATTTTGATCTAACCAATCCCTTAATTTCCACTGCAGAAGTTTTGCATATACTTATCATGCTTAATAAACTTATAGGTCTATAACTGGCTGTGCCATCTTTGTTGCCCTTTTTATATATAGGGGCAACAATAGCTGTTTCCCAGCCTTTTGGAATCTGACTAGTTTTATGCACGTTAGTGAATAACTTTGTCAGTACTGGAACCCACCAATCAGTATTGTTCTTAATTAAATCTGATGATACTAAATCTGGGTTTAGGGCTTTCCCCGATCTTAGGGTTCTAATTAGATTTTTTTTACCTCTGAGGGATTGACAGGTGACCAAATTGGCACTTTGGTTATGTTGTCCTCACTGCCCAAAACTGAATCTTTAATGTTTATACATGAATAGAGGAGGTTAAAATGTTTCTCTCATATTACTGGACTGATAGTTGAATAGGAGTAAAATCTTTTTGTACATCCAGAAACCAACCTCCAAAACTGAGAGTCATCCTTAAGAAGAGTCCCTTGCCTAAGCTGATCCCAAGCCATAAACATATCCTCCTCCTTTTTATTAAGAATGATTAGTTTATATTGTTGCTTTTTCTTTCAAGTCTAACAATGCTTGCATGTTTGGGTTACTTCTGTAGGTGGCATATTGTTCCCGAAGAGCATGCTTCGCAACCCTACAGTCAGCATCAAACCATGATTTAGAATGACTAGTCCTATATTTTATTATTCTATTTTGATAATTAGTTGCATTCTCCAGGATGTCTTGAATTTCTTTAAGCAACAATTCATAACCTTCATAACACAAATCTGGGGTCTCGGCAGACAAATATGTCTTAAGTTTGTTTTGCATATCACTCCTTTTATATGTTTTTACCAAACAAGAATTCAGTTTAACATTCCAGGCAGGCCTTTTATGGATTATAACCTCAGAAGTTGGTACTATGTATTTATTAATACAGTGAAAACTACATTTTAGGATTATTGGTAAAGGATCACTTTTATAATATGAAGAGACTTCAAATGAGTCTATGTACTGGAAAAACTTCTTTGATGTTACTATATAATCAACGGTACTCATCCTATTACCAGACCAATAAGTATATTCCCCAGGGTGGTCACCTGATACTGCCCTATTTAAAATGTAAAAATCTAGTCCAGCATAATTGTATTTACATAATCCAGCATAATTGTGTTTACAATCTTTAAACTAACAAATGGTAATTCTGTGTTTCCAACAATAGGTGGACAGATCCCATACTTAGCATATAATGAATTATCATCAGGGCCCATACCAGTCCGGATGCCTTGCTAACTATGGAGGCACAGGTCAGGAAAGTAGCCAGCCAGGCATTTTTCCACCTTTGCCAAGTGAGGCTACTAGCACCCTATCTCTCCTAGCATCTAGTTATGATGATGCTCCAGACTAGATTTCTGTAATTCACTCTATGTGGGCTTGCCCTTGTCTCTGACCTGAAAATTGCAATTGGCACAAAATGTGTCTGCTAGGGTCCTCACAGGAACAACTTGGAGGGTTTATTCCAGCCTGTGCTGAGGCAGTTGCATTGGCTGCCAATTGCAGCCCGGATCCAGTTCAAGGCCCTTTATGATCTGGGACCCACATATCTGAAGGACCACCTTTTGCTCTATACTGCTTGCAGGGCCTTGCGCTCTGTGGGTACCAACTTGTTGGTTGTTCCCGGCTGCAGGGAAGCTCGCCTGGCCTTGACCAGGGACAGGGCTTTTTTGGCCCTGGCCCCTACGTGGTGGAATGAGGTCCCAGAAGAGCTGTGGGCCCTGCAGGAATAGTCAGATTTCCACAGGGCCTGTAAGATGGAGCTCTTCTGCTGGGTTTATGGTTGAGGCCAGTGCTGGAAGATCAAATGGGCTTCTCCCCTAGAATGTGTCTTTGTTGACATATCCCCTTGCTACCCCAGGAGCAGATGTACCAGTATGGGGTGGCGGAGATTTTTCTGCCACATGTTCTTAAGTAATGTTTTAGAATGTTTTATTGGTATTTTAATGGGATTTTATTATTATGAAGTATTATCAACTGTTACCTGCCACGAGCCAGTTTACCAGGAGTGGCAGGATTCAAATTTAATAATAAATAAATAATAAAAATTAATAATAAAAAATTTGGCAACATTCATGTAAATCATGTTGGATTGTTTGGCAATAGACACTAAGAAAACGTAAACCACAAGTTTAAACAGAATCAATTTGTTTAATCTTCTAAGTAGTGTATAATAAATGCAGAACTATATTCAGCCCAGTCCTAAAGCTCTTTAGTTTTATAAGATCACAAAGACATCAATCTGTATCAATTGTAAGAAGCCCCTTTGTTCTTTGCTCATTATACAGAAGGTTTGCATCTAAGAATGACCTGGCATTTAGATTCTGGATTTGCTCAGTAAGATACCTTGATTCAATTCAAGAAGCAGATAAATATAAATTAGCAAGATATAAAAGCAAGCATCAACTTAATCAGCTTAAAAAACAATGGGAAATCTTGTCTGTGTTTGTTTGGACCTAATTAATCAAGCAGTTAATCAATGAAACATTCACCAAAGTACCGATGACAAAACTCTAGCCACATACTCTGGAGTTGTCTCATTTACATAACTAGAAAGGCTCAGTGGAGGGTTAAAGGATCAGACAATATTTGATGCTTTGATCACTCCCAGGCTTTCAGTGCACACAAGCCACACACTCTGTAGCTCAGGTGCCAGTTTCCAGATGAACCAAGTTGTGTGAGTTTTATCACGTAGTGTATTGGCCACAGCAGAAACTGCAGAATATCAGATAAAAGTATAATGGATTATGAGAAACCTGGTATTAGGCTTACCAGAGCCAAGCTCTCCCATAGAGCATAAATAGGTATCAATGTTTGGGTTAGAAACATAAAGACCCAAGAAGAGCCCAACTGGATCAGACCAGTGGTCCATCCAGTCCAGCATCCTGTCTCACACAGTGGCCAAACGATTCCTCTGGAAGGCATAGGGGCTCAGATCTTCTCTTGGACCGTTTATGCACTGGAGGTTTCATGCTGTGCTGCAGGCTGGAGTTTTAGTTGTGGCGGGTTGCCCCACCTCTTCCTGTACCTACATGGGGGAGCATTTGGCCTGGTGTACCTCATCCGCCCCTGATCTGTGCTCCTGCACGGGAACTGTGGCAGTGAAGTTCCCAGTGCATAAACGGTCTTGATGTTGCCTTCTGGCAATGAAATACGGAGGCTGACTGCCTCTGAACATATAGATCCCCCTAACTATGGCCAGTAACCAGTGATATACCTATTCTCTATGAATCTATCTAACACCCTTTTAAAACTGCCTATGCCTGTGACCATCACTATATCCTCTGACAGTGAATTCCACATTTTACTCACCACTAAAAGGAACAAGACATTGTTAGTTATTTATTGTGCAATCCTAAGCAGAGCAACTCTGTTCTATTGAAGTCAAAGGGAGTCAAATCCTTGCAATCCCATAGTTGTGTGATGTTGGACTGTCATTAGTAAATAAGAATTCTGTGAGTCTGGACAGAGGAATGCTTTCTTTAAAATTTATTTTTATTACTATCTTTTAAAAATTCAGAGGGGAAAATGTAAAACACAGTCTGCTGACTTTACAAGAGAATTTGTGTAAATGCACTGCCTTTTGTTACTCATGGCAGGACCCCTGCCTCACCGACTGGCATACTGTCTTCTACAACCAGTGGCACCCCTCAATAGTCTAGGCTTAAGCCAAAGCCAAGACACTGTTAAAGTCTGCCAAGCCAGGTCAGACTACATCTTAAAGAGCTTGTTCTTGGCCACAGGTTCAGAAAGGCAGTGTCTGCCTGACAAAGGTACCTTCTGACTTAAGACTGCTTTCCTCCTAACCCCCTACCCCATTATATTGCTGATTTAGTGGACTGGTTAAAACTTGTTTGCTCAGGGGCTCCTAGACAAACTACTTTGTCTTTCATATGACTACTACTTGGCCCCTCTGCCATGGGAAATCTCTTTCCCAAACCCTGCAGCTAGATCTATTGAGACATGATGGCTCCCCTTTCTTAGACCCATTAACACCTTTGTCTAAGCCCATCTATGGCCATCTCTGGACCTGGCCAGTGCATTGCCCAACATCCTGACCTATGGAAATTCCTACATGTGCTCACCTAGGCCACATCACATAGCCCCCTCCCCCAAAACCTATATGAACCATGGCTGTACATAGCCTCTCTGAGTGCTTTCCAACTCAGGAGCCATTGGAACCTCCTATCACGCTGGTTTGTATCACTGATCTCTGACTCTCTACTATACTGGAACGGAAATATATTGAACCTTCTTTTTCCCACCCCGATTCTTCTCTATGCAACTGCTTGATAGGTGTGTTAGATGTATTTATGCTTTTATTATTTTCTTTCTAATAAAGACTTACTATTTTTACAATTTACCAATGTTATCTGCCTTGAGTTCTTGAGTTTAATTACCTTGCAAACACCGGCATTCGATCCTTTAATACTATATTACTTCCCTCTCGCTCTGCTAGTTCCCCACGGCTTAAGACACGTGTCACAGGATTTTGGCAACACTTTTGCCAAGGTTTGTTTTCCTTAACCACAAATAAGAGGTCTGAACACCTAAATTTAATTACATCATTTATTGTCTCTCTTTCTCATTGAGACCAAGGTGAATCACAGAATTATAACAGTGTGATAAACATCAGTATAATAACAAAATGAATGGTACAATAAAACTGGACTGGGAACCAGTGAAATAAATCAGTATAATACACACAACAAGCAATGCAGTAATTAGAGAAATATAGGGGGGGGGGATGTCTACAGTTTTTCACAGATAAAGAAACTACTGCCCTACTCCCTTTTATTTAAAAAATGCCCTCCTGAAAAATTCTGTTTTACACATTCTGCAGAATGGTAGAAACATGGACTTCTCCAGATGTCACCAAGCAGGCTGTTTCACTAAGTGGAAGTCATCACAGCTTTAAATTTTACCCCTTTGTATGATGCCACCTTCAGAAGGCCTTACTCAGGTAAGCAAAGTTATCTCTCAGAGGAGGTTGGTGATACTAACAGCAGTGATTTTTTTGCAATCTAGTGCCAACATTTACCTTTTGCTGTTCCCAAGGTTAAAGAACGAAGTATGAGCCATACATATTAAGCAGTGTGCTACTAGTTCAACAACTGCCTTGTGCAAGTAGAACAGCAACTTATGGGCTGCAAGCATTACCTGTTATGCCTTACTGCAGGGGCAGTCAACCTGTGGTCCTCCAGATATTCATGGACTACAATTCCCATGAGCCCCTGCCAGCCAAGGCTTGTAGGGGCTCATGGGAATTGTAGTCCATGGACATCTGGAGGACCACAGGTTGACTACCTCTGCCTTACTGGAAACAATGTTCACATCCAGGAAATACAGAGACATGCATCCAATTCTTTCTTCCCTTTGTCTACCCATATTGTTCCTGTAGCTAGACATATAGATCTTCTTCTTCCTTGGTATTCTCTGCTTGCAGCTAAGCAATGAAAATTGAAAGAGTGCAGAACACTTGAGCAATTTCTACTTGCTTATCACGTGAGGTTGCTTAAGCACTGTAGGCTTTTACTTAGAGCCAGGGTGCTCTGCAATTGCGCTTATCAGGCAAAATGTACCTAATCCCTTCCTCTTTTATATTTTAATAATCAGAGCGCTTCTGAAGAATTTCATACCACCTGGGTGCAGTTAGCCCAGTGCCATTAATCATTGAAACAGCTTATCACTTTAAAGCTAATGACTATGAAATTGCAGTTATATTAAAATTAGAAATGTTTGCATTAAGCTCACATCAAGCATGAGCAATCAGTTTTACAGAGCTAAGGGAGGAGGGGAATGGCTGAAAAGTGAACTCAAATACATGTGGGTTTTTTTGGCAGGAAAAAGCTGGTCAAGTATCAAGGAAGTTCGCAGTAAAAATGAGCATTATTAGTTAGGAGGTGATGAGGTTTACTACCTTACTTCAGAAATGAATAAGGTTGCTAATGTCAGAGTGGAAAATTCCTGGAGATTGGGGAGGGGTAGATTTGGGAGAGAGTGGCGTATGGGGGGAGGAAAGACCTGAGCAATGAATAATAGAATCCACAATCCAAAGTCTACCATTATCTCCAAGGAATTCATTCATTCATTCATTCATTCATTCATTCATTCATTCATTCATTCATTCATTCATTCATTCATTCATTCAAATACAGCCCTCCCCGAGGGCTCAGGGCAGTTTACAGGAAACAGGAAAAGATACAGAAAACATATAGTAACAAGTGATAACAGTAATAACATTATCATCACAATAACATTAGAATTATCTCTGTAGTCTGAAGATCTGTGGTAATTTTGGAGAGTTCCAGGCCTAGGATTGCCAGTTCTGGGTTACGAAATACCTGGAGGCTTTGCGGGTACAGCTAGGCTTTAAAAAAAGCGCACACATGGCTGAATGATCTGGAGAAAGCTCCTTGATCATCCACCTCCACTTTCCCAGCTCATTTCCCACCACCAGAAAACCGAAGCAGGGCTGTGTTTTGCCTGATCCCAAGAAGATCATGAACATTTTAAGGAAGATTTTATTTCACCTTGGATAATGTAGGTGTGTAGTCATGCTGCAACACAGACCGTGCCATTAAAAAAAAATTACTTGGAGCAGAAAATAGAGAGGGGAGGGTGGGTGTGAGGGTAGAACAAAGCTTCAGAGACTATCATGAATCTCCCCCTCTATACAGTCTTTCCCCTGGTTGCTCACTAGTGGTTCGTGCAATTTAGGGTGGTAAATCCAGTTTCCTGGATTCCTGAAATCATAATATTAAAATTGCCAAATTGCAACCCAGCTACTAGATAGTATCAGTATGTTGGCAATGTCATGTGGGGAGGGCTCTATATACCACCAACATGCCAAGGCTGTCCAGGAACATTTTCCTTGTGCAGAAATGGCTGGGATACTGTTCATCCAGGACCCATTTTGGCTTTATAGGTTTAATTTAAAAAGACACAAGAGATTTTACAAATAAACTTTATTAAGGCTTTACCATACAAGCCAACTCTAGCCTTTCTGCATTTGGGCTCCCCCCCCCCCCCATTTGCCAGGTTGAATTCACAATATGCTTTCCACACTGAGTCCAACAGAGGCAGCCTCCTATCAAGCTTTGCTCCCTTCCCCTTTTCAATAATGTTTTTTTTTGTAAAATAGTGACTGTTTGCACCTTTGTTTTCGTCGCACCCCTTTATCCCACCACTCTGTGCCCTACAAAGTGCTTCTAAGCTACAAAAAAAGCCAGTACATAATTTTGGATTTTCTCAGCCACATTACAAAAAAGGATTCCTACAGGTCAGGAAAATATATTCTTAAGGTATTCTGCTCTTTACTATAACTTTGAATCACAACAACTGGCCTCTGTCACTGGCCCAGGAAACATCAGGGCATCTCTTGTACTCTTGAAACTCTTCCAGCATTCAGGAGGGACTGATGGGCATCTGTAGGAAGAAGATTTTAATAATGCTTGCCTTTACATGGTTTCTTCAAAGGTTCAGATTACATGCATTATTTTAATAATATTTACAGCCACCTTATATACTTGAGAAAATGCAGTGTGAAGCACAAGAAACAGACAGCAAATTAGCTTAGCAACCAGCACAATAATTCAGAACCCATATGCAAAATATAGTCACGGTAGCCGATATGTCGAACACAAGTGTTTATTAACTCCAATACTCAGAACAACCAACAAGAGCAGAACAGAAAGGGACCATTATATTGGCTTAGTTCCTGCCCAAACTAGCCCACTCATAGTGAAACAAAACCATAACTTTTGGGTGGGAAATGAAACCCATTAACTATTGACCTTTCTAACACTCACTACGCCATATATGTTTATATGCATAGATTTCTCCTGCTGGGATACATAGCTATTCAATAGGGTATGAACAGTAAATGAAAATAAGCCTGATATGATCAAAGTGTCTATAAAACAACTGTTATTCCACTTGAGATTGTGTAACTTTTTTGTATAATTCAACCAACAAATACCATTGTATACCATCTGTGAATTCGCACCCAGCGCAATTTTTTAAAATAATTTTATTATTTATTATTATATGAAGCATTTACAGAAAAGTAAAGAGAAAAAAGCGACCAGCTGATATGGTTTGCCATCCTCTTTTAACATACATATTCAGTTCCCATCACATATTAATCCTAGAAGTTTTTACCATTTTTCTTAGCAAAATGATTGTTAATACATATGAGAGTATGATCTGTTATAAGAATATATTCTATTATTATCTTAAGTGATATAAGGTCAGTCCCCTTCATAAATTGGCCCTGACCTAAGAGTTACTGCTGCTGTCTTGTTAATATATTATTATTATTATTATTATTATTATTATTATTATTTAATTTCTAGACCGCCCTTCTCCCAATAGGTCTCAGGGCGGTTTACAACATAAATAGTTAAAACACAATAAAATCCCCATAAAAACCCCAATTAAAAGTTACATATAACATATCACATAACATATAGCGGCGGTGGTCACAATTCTGATCTTAGTTCAGCCTGGTGGAGAGAATAATGTTCAGAAGAGGGTGGCACCAATACAATAGATCTAACCATGATCTCGGTGTTAGAGATCTCAATATTGGAGGGGATCCTCTGATGGATTAGTGGGAGAGCTGCCCTGGCCTCAACCATATGCCTGGCGGAAGAGCTCCGTCTTACAGGCCCTGCGGAAAGCTGGTAGATCCTGCAGGGCCCTTAGCTCTTCTGGGAGCTCGTTCCACCAGGTTGGGGCCAGGACTGAAAAGGCCCTGGCCCGGGTCGAGGCCAGGCGCACATCCCGTGGGCCCGGGACAACCAGTAAATTCATACCCGCAGAGCGGAGTGCCCTGCGGGGGACATAAGCAACCAAGCGGTCCCGCAGGTAGACGGGACCCAGGCCGCGTATAGCCTTAAAGGTCAATACCAATACCTTGAATCTGATTCGGAAACAGACTGGTAACCAGTGCAGATGACGAAGCACCGGCTGAATGTGGGCCCTCAAAGGTGTTCTAGTGAGGACCCTGGCAGCCGCATTTTGGACCAGCTGTAACTTCCGAGTCAAAGACAAGGGAAGGCCCGCGTAGAGCGAGTTACAGAAGTCTAATCTGGAAGTGACCGTTGCATGGATCACTGTGGCCAGGTGTTCCGAGGACAGGTAGGGCGCTAGTAGCCGGGCTTGGCGAAGATGGAAAAATGCTGTCCGAGCTACATTGGTGACCTGAGCCTCCATAGAGAGGGAGGCATCAAATGTCACTCACAAATTCCTGGCAACTGGTGCAGGTGTTAATTGCACCCCGTTCAGGCATGGGAGGCGCGCTTCCTGGTCCTGCCCTCTTCTGCCCAGCCACAGGACCTCCGTCTTGGAGGGGTTGAGTTTCAGGCGACTCTGCCTGAGCCATCCAGCTACCGCTTCCAAACAGCTGGCAAATGTATCCGGGGTGGAGTCCGGCCGGCCGTCCATTAGGAAGTAGAGCTGGGTGTCATCCGCATATTGGTGGCAACCCAGCCCATAGCCCCGGACCAGCTGGGCTAGAGGGCGCATATAGATGTTAAAAAGTGTGGGAGAGAGTATCGCCCCCTGCGGAACCCCACAAGGGAGCTCACAAGGGCTCGACAAACTCTCCCCCATTGCAACCCTCTGCGTCCGGTTCTGGAGGAAGGAGACCAGCCATTGAAGTGCAGTCCCCCTTATTCCAGCTCCGGCGAGGCGGTGTACCAATAACTTGTGGTCGACCACATCAAATGCGGCCGACAGGTCTAGAAGCACGAGAATGGCGGAGCCGCCCCGATCCAGCTGGCGCCGGATATCATCCATGAGGGCGACCAGCACGGTCTCCACCCCGTGGCCAGGGCGGAAGCCAGACTGGTATGGGTCGAGGGCCGAAGTTTCATCCAAGAAACCTAGGAGTTGGTCCGCTGTGGCCTGCTCTATCACCTTACCCAGAAACGCCAAATGCGAAACTGGGCGGTAACTGGTGGGGTTCCGCGGGTCCAATGATGGCTTTTTCAGTAAGGGGCGTACCACAGCTTCCTTAAGCCCCTTGGGAAACTCTCCAGATGTTAAGGAGAGGTTGACAATCTCCCTCAAGGGGCCTCCTATCCGCTGGTCGCCCGATTTTAGCAACCAGGACGGACAGGGATCCAAGGGGCAAGTGGTCGCCCTCACTGAACCCAGTAACTTGTCCACTTCGGTTACAGAGAGCCGCCTGAAGCCATCAAACACTAACCCCCTTGACGGCCACGGAGCTTCCAGTTCACTAACTGTATCAATCGTGGCAGGTAGGTCACGGCGGAGCGACAGGACTTTGTCCGCAAAATAGCTCGATAATGCCACACAGCTCAATTCCAATTCCCTTATCGTTTGTCGCCCTTCTTCCAGGGCGGTAAGTGATCTAATTACCTTAAATAATTGTGCTGGGCGAGAGCTTGCGGACGCGATTTCTGCGGCGTAGAAGTCTCGTTTCGCCGCTTTCACCGCATTCTCATACGCCTTCATAAGCGTGCGATGAGATGTCCTTGTAGCTTCATCACGAGTCTTCCTCCACACTCGCTCAAGCCGTCTCACTTCCTTCTTCCTCTCCCGAAGCTCCTGGGAATACCATGGAGCCTGTTTGAGGCGAAGGCGGAGAGGGCGCCTAGGAGCAATCTCGTCAATGGCGGCCGTAAGGCGGGACTGCCAGTCCTCCACCAAGGCCGTCAACGAGGTGCCGGAGGGCATCGGGTCCCGCAGGGCATTCAGGAATCTCTCAGATTCCATGAGTCTCCGCGGGCGGACTAGAATACGTCCGTCACCCAAACGGAGAGGGGGTGGTATCCTCAGTCGAGCCTTCAGGGCATGGTGGTCTGACCATGGAACGATGTTATTCGCCACCAGATCTACCGCTACACCTGCACCAAAGATCAAATCGAGGGTGTGACCAGCTTGATGGGTGGGACCAGCAACAATCTGCGAGAACCCTAGTGTCTCCATGGCTGACACTAGATCCAGGCCAAGTCCTGAAGACGGCGCATCCGCATGAACGTTGAAGTCCCCCAAAACTAAAAGTTTTGGGTACTGCAACGTCCAGTCAGCCACCGCCTCCAGCAGGCCTGGCAGGGAATCGGGCGGAGCAGTGGGTGATCGGTACACCAACCAGATCGCCACGTTCTCGACCGATTCCCACTCAAGACCGACACACTCAATCCCCGGAATCGTTGGCACAGGGAGAGCCCTGAAGGAGAAGGTCTCTCTGACCAGAATTGCCACCCCCCCTGCCCTCCCATGGAGCCGGGGTTGATGCAGGACGGAAAACCCAGGCGGTGCCAGATCTTTCAAGGCGACGGTCTCGCCTTCGTGCACCCAGCTTTCCGTCACGCAAGCCAGGTCAGCCTCATGCCTTACGAAGTAATCCCGCAGGGTTGAGGACTTGTTTATTGACCTGGCATTGCATAGGATCAACACCGGTTCCACCCTAGCCCTCTCCCCCATGAACCTGGGGATGGGACGAAGATTTGAAGGGCAACGTCCATATCGACCAGGCCACCGTCCGTGGAAATTCCACGGCCGGGGCCTTCTTGGACCTACGTATGTCGTTGCCCCCCTATTATTGAATCTCCTCCCACCTATATGAAGTATAGTTTGTCATCCTCTTTTAGCATACATATTGGCATACATATTCAGTTCCCATCACATATTGATCCTGATCTAGAAGTTATTACCATCTTTCTTAGCAGAGTAATTGTTGATACATATGAGAGTATAATCTATTATAAGAATATATTCTATTATTGTCTTAGATGATATAAAGTCAGTTCCCTTCATATATTGGTCCTGTCCTAAAAGTTACTGCTCCTGTCTTCCCCACAGGAAACCAGGAGAATGCTCCACTGTTCATCGCATCCTTCAGGTGGTCGCAGAAAATGAAATTGTGTTTTTTTCCATAGTAGAGTATTTCTGATTGTCCTTCTGTCAGGGCCAAAGAAGTCTCTTGCTTGATTCTTGCTTGCAGTCGCCTTTAAGTAGGCTCTGTATACTTTATCAATCTGGATCTCTTCCTCTGGTCGCACAGAGATATCTCTTGATAGCTTCCTGCGTGCTATCGCCTTTGAATAGACTCTTTTTGTTTTGTTGATCCAAATCACTTCCTGCTCTAAATAGACTTCCAGGTTTTCGGTGCTTTCCTTCCTTAAATCTGTTTTCCCAAGTTCTTCCAAGGTGCTTTGGATTTTTACATCCCTAGCTCTCTCCCCCTCCTGTTGATTAACTTCCAGACATTGAATTCTTGTTTGAAGTATCGTTGGCTGAGTTGTGTTTTCATCAGCTATTTTTTCCAGACCGTCGATTCTGTCTAAAAGCTCTTTCTTAGTCTTTCGGATTTCCTTTTCCACCTTATTGACTGCTTTCAATATCTTTGAGTTCCCTTCGCATAACAAATGGAAAAGCTGTGCCTTAGTTAATTTTCCCATAGTTCTAGGCAGTCACATACTATAAACAGAAAGTCTCGTGAGGTCTCAAGGGAGCACGAGCGATCCAAAATTATCAGTTTGTCGATCTTCGTATCAAGTCAGCTTCCCCCACTGAACTCTCTCCAGCAAAACTTTAAAGTCTCTCTTTTCTTGAGCTCTCTCTTTGTTTGGTTAGTGGGTATAATTAGCTGGGAGCCTCTCACTCGACAAAAGAAAGAATTTACTTGTAAATTGGTTGGGGGGGGGAGAGCTTGTGGGGAAAGAAAAGGAAAAGCCAGAAAACTTTCAATCCTTACTGTTGTAGACTTCGGCTCCTGTCAGTCTGGAAAAAGATGATCTGGGAAGAATGTAGGGTCAGCTGGTTGTTTCAGGCTTAGAAAGTTATTTACGACAAGGGCGCCATCATGACCTTAAGCACATGCCACGGTGATCCGGAGAACTTAGTCTCCCTCCCTCTCCACGGATCTGTAGGACCCTCAGGATGCCGTTCCCGGTTCCTGGGGCGACTGGCAAGCAGATTTGCGTATCTGCTCAGGTCTGCCAGGTGCAGTTGCTCCTGACTCTCAGCATGGCTTAAGAGCCGGACAGAAGCCCAGCTGTTACGGTGCCATCTTCAGTCGAAAATCACATCCAGCGCAATTGTTTAGGATAGTTTGGTCACTCACCACCCTGGAAGAAGTGCACCAAAACAACAGCCATTTGGAAATCAGTTGTGAGGTATTTGCAAACTATTTCATGGATAAAATTTTGGCACTCTACCACAACCTTCAAGTGGCTGATCTCTTTACTCTGGGGTCATGGACAGAGGGTAGCAATTGGAAAGAACCAATCACATCACTGCCAATTCCTATGTAGAATGCCACAGGGAGTGATTCTCTCCCCAATTCTATTCAATATTATTATGCACCCTCGTATCCAGCTGATACAGAGCTTCAGACTGAGATGTCTTCAATATGCCAATGAAATGAAATTCAATACTTCAAAGATGGAGGTCCTGTGATTGAGTAGGAAAGATCCCAGTGAGGAAGTAAAATTGCCCTCCCTCTGTACAGAACAGGTCACAAGAGTTGCAAGGGTGACATTTTTCCACCTGTGCCGAACTATTAGTGCCCTACCTGGCCCCAGAACACCAAGCTACGGTGATCCATGCAATGATCACCTCTAGATTGGACATCTGTAACTCTCTCTACATAAAGGTAAAGGTATCCCCTGTGCAAGCACCGAGTCATGTCTGACCCTTGGGGTGATGCCGTCTAGCGTTTTCATGGCAGACTCAATACGGGGTGGTTTTCCAGTGCCTTCCGCAGTCATTACCGTTTACTCCCCAGCAAGCTGGGTACTCATTTTACCGACCTCGGAAGGATGGAAGCCTGAGTCAACCTTGAGCTGGCTGCTGGGATCAAACTCCCAACTTCATGGTCAGAGATTCAGACAGCATGTCGCTGCCTTACCACTCTGAGCCACAAGAGACTCTTTCTCCCTACATAGGCCTACCCTTATCCCTGATCCAGAAGCTCCAACTGGTACAGAATGCAGCAGGCAAGTCCTCATGGAAACGCCTTGGAGGGCTCACATTCAGCCTTACTCCACCAGCTGCACTGGCTATTGATTGAATCCCGGATTAGACTTAAAGTCTTGGTAATTACCTTCAAGGCCATACATGGTCTGGGCTCAGTGTACCTCAGGGAGTCCACAGAAAAGTCCCTTCTCACTTATAATGCTGCTGTGGCCAGACTCACTGCTGGAGAGAAGACACAGCCAAGCTATGCATATTTTTTCTCTGCTTCTTTCTGAAGATTTGAGGCCTACCACACAGAGTTGTTGTGTGGACAAAACTGGATGCTGTTGCATGGGTTCTTTTACCTCCTGTTTCATCTCCACAACAATCTGTGTGGGAGGCCTTAAATGTTTCTTTTGCACAACAGCCCGGTGAGCTGTCATTCCAGGAGATCTCCAGGCCCCACCTGGAGGTTGGCTACCGCTGAGTTAGAAATATTCCTTGAGGTTTGGAGATGGAGCTTCAAAGTGGTAAATGCCTCAGTCCACCCTCCAAAGCAGCCAGTTTTGCCTGAGGTGCTGTTCTTTATAATCTACCGATAAACTACCGATAAAGTCCACCCTCCAAAGTAGCCATTATTGCCTGCAGAGCTGATCATTATAATATAGAGATGAGCAGCGATAGTAGAGGCTGAAGTTAGGATGGAGAGGTGCAAATGTGCCCTGCCAGGGCTATGGACACTGGCCAGCCTTTATCAGCCACAGTTTGTATTTTTTGGGTGCAAACAGCAGACAGACCAGCAAGGAAAGTGCAGGGAGATATAAATAAGTAATATTTAGAGCCTGTAACTGTAAATAGTGAACAAGTGGAACTGAAATGACTTTGTTCAAGCCTGTCCTGGTAAATAAAAATCAGTATTTGCCAGGAGGTGCTACAAAATCAAAGGCATAAGTGGCCCAGAATTTCAAGTGGAATTAGCTCTGCAGGAAGGTAGACAGTGAGACTTTTTTTTTTGGGGGGGGGGACTAGATGATCCACTTTTATTAGCCAATGACTTGGCCTTGCAGACAATAACAGACACTGCAATTGCCAGCAGTAGGTCTCAGGCTTCAGAAGGCAGACATCACAAACCAAACAACAGACTGTGGTAGCTGAGAGGTATCTGTGGCCATGTGAATTCCTTTTGAAGGGGCATGTGTGAGGGAAGAGAGCTTTCCCCTCAGCCTAATTGCCTGGAGATGAGCTCTACTTCTGGGGGATCCTCAGATTCCACCTGGAGGCTGGCATTCCTAAGCCTCAGTGGGATACAATGCTACAGGGTCTCCCCTCCAAAGCAGCCATTTTTGCCTGGAGTTGAAAAGAGGGCTGCCCACTGGCTTTCTCAATATTTTCTTGTTTTTATTTTAACCTGATCCTTCTTAGATATTCTCTTAATATCTTAACTGTAGAAATTATAAACACTAATCTTGAACCAAAACGGGTTCTGGCTATACAAAAATGTTTTTCAAATTTGTATTTTCAGAATTTCAGTCTTCTTCAGTGGTATGATCTACAAGATAATTATTAAAATAAATTAACATTACATTAACAAATGTAAATTAAAAAATAAATTACATTAACAAATGTAAATTTAAAAATATATAACTTTCAGCTACTTTTGAGCTTGTTGTGTTTCAGTATCCTCAAGTATTTCTACAGAAAAATACATAAGCTAAGAGTAAGCCTTTTCAAATACATACATTACCAATTAACTTACAAAACTTAAGATATGTCAAGCATTTTAAAACCTAAAAGTTACACAATATTTCTTACCATATAAATGGTCCCATTTCAAGGAGGTTTCCTTTCTGCTCTTAGGCTATGGAAATCCATTTGTTCCTCCATTACAATCAATCATTTAACATCTCTGTTGACAGGTGTTATTCCTTTCCCTAATTACGGATTACCAGTTAATCCCCTAAATGACAGGAAAGGTCACAGGTGGTGTTTAACCCATTGGGATGTAGGCTGTTAAAGTTAAAGATGTAAAAAGCTTCTCATTGAAGGTACAGGTTATTGATATTCATTCCACCCAGGCGATTAGGTGATTAGGGGTATGCCAGCTTCCAAGTGAGGCACTAAACCTTACACCAAACCATGAGCTAGCGCTGTTGCATTACAGCATGCACTGGGTTTTACTACTAGTAAATAAATTGGTGGGATGAGTCCGGATAGGCCAGCACTGGCTCCTTGTTGAATAGTCTCTTTAGTTCCTCAAAAGCTACCTGGCATGCCTTCAGGTGGCTACCTGGCTTAGTCGCCCTCTCCCTCCCCCCTCCCCCCTCACATTCCAGACATAGTCCTTGGGATCTATGGTGATCCCTCTCACTGTGGGCTGATCTGGGAGCTTGCCGGCTGCTCTCTGCACTCCCAGCCCGGGAGGATGGGAACCCCTCTGTTGTTTGTACCAGAACTTCAGCAGCCAGAACCAGCCTTCAGTGCACCCCACTGCCATGAACCACACTTGGAGAGTGGCTGGGTTGTCATTGGCCAGCACCCCCTCAATAAAGGGTGGGTCCAGACCTCTCCAGAAGTATTGGATCCGTGAGTCCTCGTTGAGTCCCCTTACCCTTCTGAACAGGATGCGGAGGTCACTAATGTACTGGGCCAGTGAACATCCCTGCTGCTTCAGCTGTTGTAGTTCAGCTGTGACCTTGTGTTCATGGAAGGGGGGCTCTGGAACAGCCCAGAACAACCCAAAGTCAGCAAGCTGAGAGTCAACAATCCTTGGACAGATGAGGGCTGTTTATCTGACAAAGCAATATTATCTAGTGTCTTCTCGAGAAAAGGTAAATTTACACTTTGTGGTAATTGAGTTGTGTTGCATATAAATGTAAAGCGTCATCCAGTCACATTGTTTGGAGACGTATGCCTCATCTTCAGATTTCACATGTATAAGTGATGAGCTATATTAATCTATGAGCTATAGAATAATGAGCTACATTAAACTATGAGCTGTATTCATTACAAGCGGTAATCTTAATTGATGCCTAAAGTGTGAACTGGATTGCTGGCTCCCACCCTAGTATCTCAAATCCTGAGACTAGTGGGAAAGACCCTGATGATATCACACCGAATAGCAGTGATCAGAGTTATTTATTTATTTACTTCATTTACTCTCCCCACTGAAGTCCCAGTGTAGTTTACAGCAGTGGTCCCCAACCCCCGGTCCAATGACCAGTACCGATCCGTGGATCAGTCGGTACCGGGCCGCAGCTTCTCCTTGTCCTCCTCCCCGGCTGCTGCCTCGGGGGCTGCCCTGCCATTCTGCTGCTGAGTCTCCTTTGGTGGTCTCCAGCGGCTGCCATGGCTGGGGCTCCCCCTCGGCGTGGCACTGCGCAGCTGCTGCTAGCAGCACCCCCGCAGCGGGTGGCAGGAAGTCAGGAGCGCTGGTGGGAAAGCAAGTGGAGGAGGGCCCCAGGCGTTGGCAGCGACATCCCTTGGCAAAAGACTACCCCCCCCCTCCAGGCCTCAGTAAAATTGTCAAACATTGACCAGTCCCCGGTGATAAAAAAAGTGGGGACCACTGGTTTACAGCACTCTCTCCTTTCCCATTCTATCATCACAACAGCACTGTGATATAGGTTAGGCTGAAAGAGGGTGACTGGCTCAGTATCACTCAATGAACTTTCATGGCAGAATGGGGATTTGAATTTGGGCTTCCCAGATTCTTATCTAGGACTATAACTACCACCTCACACTGCTCTGAGAATGAGCCCCCAAACTCCAGGACCAGAGCTGAAACCTGGCAGTGCTGATAGGTCTCCCTTCCTAGTGGTGATTTTCATTGTGCATTCTTTTAACTTTTGCATTCATCTGATTTGCTACCAGGGAGCTGTGACTGTCAGCTGCTTTGTGGCAGCCCAGACTCTGTTTCTTCTGTGTGGTTGCACCCACAGGGACTCAGGCCATGGAGAAATACAGGCTATCTGATTTAACCTGGGTTGACTGAAACACCCTCAGTGCTTATGATCTCAGGAAGAAAACCTTGTGATAATCTGTCATCCCCGCTGTGTAAACAGGATCATATTCAGTTTCCAAACATGCAAGCAATGTAACCACATATGGTAATTTTCTGGACTGGGAACAGGGAAATGAGAGGCAAGAGGCCCCTCCTGGGTGCTGCTAATGGCAATACAACTCAACAGGACCTATGCATTGTATTCTATCCACAATCATATTGTATGTTCAAGAGTTTCCACCACCTGTTCCAGAGTGAGCTAAAAATATTTTTTCCTCTGAACATCATCACGTTAACAATATCTACCTCTCTATGACGGCCAGAGGTTTGACAGCAACTTACTATGAACATTTCTGCTGCTATCATTAGGGGAATTGTTTCAAATAATTACTTATACTCTGTGAAGTGCAGACTACAGGCAGTGGGAAGATGCAAATGAACAGCAGCTTTAACATTGTTATGTTGAAAAAAGAGCTGTCTCTGGAGAGTGGTGGGCTGAAAAAGGAAGGAAGGAAGGAAGGAAGGAAGGAAGGAAGGAAGGAAGGAAGGAAGGAAGGAAGGAAGGAAGGAAGGAGAGTCTCGTGTCAGTGTTTTTTACAGTTCGATTAATCAATAAGGGTATGTTAGTATTATTGTTATCTCTAAATTATTAATGCAACAAATGCATATTGGTTGCTGTTTCCTCTTCATTGGTAGCCTTCTTTTTTGGATCACCTTTAGGAGAGCTAAATTATTTCCCACAAGTCAATGATTTATGCAAGTGATTTTTTAACATCTTGATTTTTTTAAACTCTTCATATTGATTATTTCTCCTGATCTTTTAAGGATTTGGTAGGGTGGTCTGAGACCTGGTGTTTTTTCAAATTACTGTTGTTGTTTTTTTTTTGGTTTTGCATTGTTTGTGATTTTTATGGTTTATTTTATAGCGCAGTTACCTGTGACTTTTTAAAACTATGAGCCACTTGAAGTGCTTTTAAATAGAAAGAGGGGATATAAATCATACAGATTAAATCATACAGATTAATAAATAGCTGCTTGCAAAATCTAAACAACCTTCTGTAAGTAAGTTTTCTCTTTAAAAGTCACAGTGTTTGGTCATAAAGAGTTTGCAATTTACTGGCACAGGGAAACTGGAACTCTTTCTCCCTATGCCTGGGCCATTGTGCTAACACAGTTCTCATGAATCCAAAGTGCCATAAAATGCCAACTGTGATTACAAAATGGCAGCAAGATGGAAGAGGGCAGTGAGGGGGAAAGGAGGACAGCGGGAAGCATAATCTGGCAATAGATAGGAGATAGACACATTCTTGAACTTGTTTTGGAATAGAGCATCTAAATAAAGGAGGTAAGGGTTCATGGGAGGAGTTTGGTGTTAAAGGTTATGGGACAATTAGGTCCATCATTGGCCGTCCACCCACTGGCTGCCCAATCATATTAAAACTCCTGCCCCTGTCTTCCCACAAGGCTGCCACTTCTTTGCAGTCTCTGGCCCCTCAGGCACCATTCCTGACATGAGTGAGATGCCAGGGGTTCATAGGGCTCTTCAGCTTTGCCCTCCTGAGGCATTGGCTCCTGCCTACAGAGCTTAGGGAAGCCAGCCTGTATCTTCTCTGAGGGACAGCCAGTACAGTTGTTGAAGCATTCTGGGCCAGATGCAGTTTCCAGATCAAGGTTAAGGGCAGGCCTGCATAGAGCGAGTTACAGAAGTCTAGTCTAGCGGTGACCATCATGTGGATCACTGTGGCTAGGTGTTCTAGGGCCAAGTAGGGAGCTAGTAGTTTAGCTTGGCAAAGGTGCTAGAATGCCAGCCATGCTAATTGGGTGACCTGAGCCTCCGTAGACAGGGAGACATCTAAAACCACACCCAGGTTCCTGGTGGAGTGAGCCACTGATAGATGTACTCTGTCCAGGTTGTGTAGGCACACTTCCTCACTTGGACCCTCACTGCCCAGTCATAGGACCTCCATCTTTGAAGAGTTGAGTTTCAGACAACTCTGCTTGAGCCATCTCATCACTGCTTCTAGGCAGCTGGCTAATGCTTCTGGGGGAGAATCAGAGTGGTTGTTGATCAGGAGGAAGAGCTGGGTGTCATCAGCATATTGGTGACAACTCATCCTGAACCTCCACACCAGTTGAGCAAGAGGACGCATAAAGATATTGAATTAGGTTTGAGAGAGAACTGTTCCCTGAGGGATTCCACATTAAACCTGGTGATGGCTTGAGGAGCTATCTCCTGTTGCTACCCTCTGTCCACAATCCAGGAGAAAGGAGATTAGCTATTGAAGGGCAGTCCCTCTAATCCTGGCCTTGGCGAAGAGGTGAGCTAAAAGCTAATGGTCGACTATGTCAAACACTCCTGTGAAGTCAAATAGTATGAGCAGCACCGACCCACCCTGATCTAACTGGCGACTGAGGTCATCCATCAGGGCAATTAGTGCTGTCTCTACCCCATGGCCAGGCCGGAAACCGGACTGGGATGGGTCTAAGACTGAAGCTTCTTCCAATAATGCTGATAGTTGGACCACAACAGCCCTCTCAAGCTTCTTCCCCAGAAAAGCTAGGTGCAAGATGACACAATAGTTGATAGGCTCTCACGCGTCCAGAAATGCTTTTTTGAGTAGCAGGCAAACCACTGCCTTTTTTAGCCCCTCTGGGAATTTTCCTGTTGTGAGGGAAAGGTTTATTATTTCTCAGAGGGGGGCTACTATCATATCAGATGTTTTTAGTAGCCATGATAGATCTAAGGGGCATATGGTTGGCTTTGCTGCTTTTAGGATCTTGTCCACTTCAGTCACCCTGTCCTCTGAAGTTACTTAATGTACTCTCCAAAGGTGGCCAAATGGTCTCTAGTTCGCTTTCTGTGTATAAGGTTGGGGGGAGGTCGTGGCATAGTGTTGAGATTTTGGCTGCAAAATGACTCACAAATGCCTCACAGCTAATGTTCAACTGGTTATTATTTTGGTGACCTTCCTCTAGGGCAGTAAGAAATCGAATTATCTGTAAACTGCTCCGGTTATTAAATAAAAGAGTGTGGCGCAGAGTGGTAAGGCAGCCGCCTGAAAGCTTTGCCCATGAGGTTGGGAGTTCAATCCCAGCAGCCGGCTCAAGGTTGACTCAGCCTTCCATCCTTCCGAGGTCGGTAAAATGAGTACCCAGCTTGCTGGGGGGTAAACGGTAATGACTGGGGAAGGCACTGGCAAACCACCCCGTATTGAGTCTGCCATGAAAACGTTAGAGGGCGTCACCCCAAGGGTCAGACATGACTCGGTGCTTGCACAGGGGATACCTTTACCTTTATCTTTAAGGGCAAGTTGGGAGGAGTTAGGGCGGGCTCTGTCCGGGATAAAAACTCGGAGGGGCGAATTAGGAGCCACGAAGCGGCTCCTGATTCGCCCCTCCAAGTGTCAATCCTGGACCAAGGAGGCAATGGGGAGGCGTCGAAGACACGGCGGCCCTGCTCCTTTCCAGCCGCACTACGTCCCAACTTCCCCGGAAAGGACCTGCGACACTGTGCTATCCCTGTTCCTTTCCCCCCCCCCAACGACCCTCCCAGAAACGGCCGTCACCGCCCTTCACCGCCGCCACTTGCCGCTGCCGACCTCAGATTTCCCTCACCACCGCCGCTTCCCGCCCGTTGCCGCTGCCGGCCGCTGCTCCTCCACCGTCACCGCCCTTCCCCCCACGTGGTCGCTACCTCCTGGAGCCTCGCGGAGCTCGCCTGCCGCCGCCGCCATTCGCCGCACCTTGCCGCTGCCGCACGCTGCTCCCCCAGCGCCGACGCCCTTCTACGCTGCCGCCCGCGGATCGCACGTCGCCGTCGACACCCCGACCTCCTGCTCTGCTGTAAGCCGCACGTTGACAACAACACACACCACGGACAACACCCTCCAAGCTTCCAAAACACCGCCGTGCCCACCCAGCCACCTTGCACATGGCCCCCGCTGCCCTGGCCCAGGTCAGTACCGCTGCAGTAGACTCCCTGAGGCCTGCTGCACCACCAACATGCCCCATGCCGCCAGAAGCCTTTTGGGATCGCCGCGCCATTCCTCCACCCCTTCTAGCGCCCATTTTATTGTTCTTTAAAATGGGCTTTCAATCTAGTCAAAAGGCCAAAGCTGAGAGTGAGCTAAGATTGGCCAGGGAAGCCCATTGTAACAAGAAAAGATTTTTCAGTTATGTGAGGAGCAAACGTAAAGTAAAGGAGGCAATAGGCCCACTGTTGGGTGCGGATGGACAAACTCTAACAGAAGATGCAGAGAAAGCAGAAAGGCTTAGTGCCTATTTTACATCTGTTTTTTCCCACAGGTCAAAGGGTTTAGGCATATCTAGAGATGGATAGTATCTGGGTGGCAGGTTAACATGGATAGAGAGGTTGTCGAGAGGCATTTAGCTGCACTGGATGAGTTCAAATCCCCTGGGCCGGATGAAATGCACCCAAGAGTGCTCAAAGAACTTTCCAGAGAACTTGCACAGCCCTTGTCCATCATTTTCGGGACCTCTTTAAGGACTGGAGATGTCCCGGAGGACTGGAAGAGAGCAAACGTTATTCTGATCTTCAAAAAAGGGAGGAAGGATGACCCGAGAAACTACAGACCAGTGAGTCTGACCTCTGTTGTGGGGAAGATAATGGAGCAGATATTAAAGGGAGTGATCTGCAAACATCTGGAGGACAATTCGGTGATCCAAGGAAGTCAGCATGGATTTGTCTCCAACAGGTCCTGCCAGACCAACCTGGTTTCCTTTTTTGACCAAGTAACAGGTTTGCTGGATCGTGGAAATTTGGTTGATGTCATTTACTTGGATTTTAGTAAAGCTTTTGACAAGGTTCCCCATGATGTTCTGATGGATAAGTTGAAGGACTGCAATCTGGATTTTCAGATAGTTAAGTGGATAGGGAATTGGTTAGAGAACCGCACTCAAAGAGTTGTTGTCAATGGTGTTTCATCAGACTGGAGAGAGGTGAGTAGCGGTGTACCTCAGGGCTCGGTGCTCGGCCCGGTACTTTTTAACATATTTATTAATGATCTAGATGAGGGGGTGGAGGGACTACTCATCAAGTTTGCAGATGACACCAAATTGGGAGGACTGGCAAATACTCTGGAAGATACAGAGTTCAACGAGATCTGAACACAATGGGAAAATGGGAAAATGAGAACAAGATGCAATTTAATAAAGATAAGTGTAAAGTTCTGCATCTGGGTCAGAAAAATGAAAAGCATGCCTACTGGATGGGGGATACGCTTCTAGGTAACACTGTGTGTGAACGAGACCTTGGGGTACTTGTGGATTGTAAACTAAACATGAGCAGGCAGTGTGATGCAGCGGTAAAAAAGGCAAATGCCATTTTGGGCTGTATCAACAAAGGCATCACATCAAAATCACAAGATGTCATAGTCCCATTGTATACGGCACTGGTCAGACCACACCTGGAGTACTGTGTGCAGTTCTGGAGGCCTCACTTCAAGAAGGACGTAGATAAAATTGAAAGGGTACAGAGGAGAGCGACGAAGATGATCTGGGGCCAAGGGACCAAGCCCTATGAAGATAGGTTGAGGGACTTGGGAATGTTCAGCCTGGAGAAAAGGAGGTTGAGAGGGGACATGATAGCCCTCTTTAAGTATTTGAAAGGTTGTCACTTGGAGGAGGGCAGGATGCTGTTTCCACTGGCTGCAGAGGAGAGGACACGCAGTAATGGGTTTAAACTTCAAGTACAACGATATAGGCTAGATATCAGGAAAACATTTTTCACAGTCAGAATAGTTCAGCAGTGGAATAGGCTGCCTAAGGAGGTGATGAGCTCCCCCTCACTGGCAGTCTTCAAGCAAAGGTTGGATACACACTTTTCTTGGATCCTTTAGGATGCTTAGGGCTGATCCTGCGTTGAGCAGGGGGTTGGACTAGATGGCCTGTATGGCCCCTTCCAACTCTATGATTCTATGATTTTATGATTCTATGATTCTAGTCATAGATAATTGTGCTGGGTGTGAGTTAGCAGATGCTATTTCAGCTGAGTAAAATTTGCACTTTACCAACTTCACCGCCATCTCATAGGTTCTTAACTGCATTCTATAAGAGGTTTTCAAAGCTTCGCCGCAAGTATTCCTCCAATCTTGCTCTAGTCATCTAAGTATCCATTTCTTCTCGTGGAGTTCCTCAGTATACCAAGCAGCTTACTTGTGATGGGGGCGGAGAGGACGTTGGGGGGCTATCTCATCAATAGCAGCCAGCATTCTGTCATGCTAGTCACTGACTAGGCCATTTAGAGAAGTGCCGGGAAGCATTGGGTCTCTCAGAGCATTCAGGAATCCTATTGGATTCATAAGACTCCATGGGTGAGCTGAAATCTGCTTGATGCCCAACTGAGGAGGAGGTGGCAGCCCCAGCGAAGCCTTCAGGGCCTAGTGGTCTGACCATGGCACAGCCTTAGCTGAGACCAGATCCACATTCAACCATGCACCGAATATGAGATCCAGGTTGTGGCATGCTTGATGGGCAGGACCAACAAACTGCGAGAGCTCTAGCATCGCCATGGCTGACACTATGTCTAGACCATTTCTAGTAGGGTTGGGTGCTTCAATGTCTGAAGTGGCCATTTGCACCTGAAGCATGCAGACGCGCCAGTACCCATGCCTCCCCCCCCTGTAGTGTGGCACTGGTTGCTTTGGGTGTGAATGGCTACTTTGGATGCCGAAGCACCCAGCCCTAGATGGCAGCTCAGCATGGATGTTAATGTCTCCCAAAAATTCTAAGGAATTCTAGCAGGATGGCAGGGCATCTGGAGGTACATTGGGCGCTCAGTACACCAGCCAGATGGCCACGCTCTCAGTTGTGTCACACCCGAGGCCTACACATTCAATTCCTGGAACTGATGGTGTGGAGAGAGCCCTGACAGAGGAATTTTAAACTTGATTATGCTGTGTGGACAAATCAAGTCAGATACAATTGATCTCTAGAGGCTCCCTAAAGCCAGAATCTAAGCATCTTCTTGAAGCAGGTTGGTAGTCAGGGATATGAAAGCAAGATCTTGAGTAGGTTTTAGTAACAATGAACTGTACACAGTGGTTTAGCTTTTTGATTCAGTGCGCTCAATGAGTTGTCCTTTGTTATGCTTCCCTCAAAATTAGTTACGTGATTGTTTAAAAAAATCAAATGAAGCAAAGCGTTTAAAAAATTATTAGGCTGATCTGGGCTTCAAAACAATTGAAGCCAAATGTTGTTAATCATCATCATCATCATCATCATCATCATAAAAAACCTTTATTGGTATAAAACAATAATAGGCAAATACAGCCAAGCAGGGGTATTTTTTATAAATGGGTCTTGGACCCTGCAAGTTTGGGAGGGAAACAACCAGCAGTTGTATCTTCTTTTGACATAAAAGTCAAAAGCACAGGTTCCTGAGGGTTTAAGGACAGATTACTTGGTGCTCAGAGTGCAGTACAGCCTACTGTAGCAGTGAGCTTCCGTTGCTAAAGTAGTCCAGGGGGGCAGAATATATTTGCCTGGTTTGGAAATGCCTAGAGATTTGAGGGTAAAGCCCAGGAGGGTGGCTTTAGGGAGGGGAGAGAGTAGGGTATATAGTCCACTTTCCAAACTAGTCATTTTTTTCTGAGAAGTAGAATAAATGCTTAAAATAAATAAACTAACTATGTAGTATGGAGATCAGCTGTAATTATGAGGGAAATCCCCAGCTTCCCACCAGGAGACTGGCAACCCTAGGGCAGAATAAGTGAACAGGTTAATAGGTTAAATTTTAAAAAGTTGAACTTGCTACAGCTCCAGGCCCAAAGTAAGAGAGAGAAGAAGGGAGGTCCCAAGATGAAACAGAAGACAAAGAGACTCAACATCTTACTGATGAGAGCATGGGATCAATTGCCAAGTGTATCCAACTGAGAGAATTAACTAGTATGGAACATGTTTCTGAAATCTGAATCTTAAAAATATCATTTCCCCCTCAGGTGCACATATTCCCTGGGGAGGCTTAGGTTTAAATTATACAATCAGGGAACATACTGGTTGACAATGAGCCCGTCATTTTATTATCTTAGTCTGACCTAACTCAAAGGTCTGTTGTGGAAAAGCTACAAGGGAGAGAAGAGAACCGCATGATATTTGTTGACTTGAGCTCTTTGGAGGAATGTTAGAATAAAAATCCTGTTAGTGATACATTCATTTGCCTTATGTTTGTTCCATTGGGATTTTGCTCATTTTAATTTTCATTTAGTCTCATTTCATAAGACCTTTGCCTTTTATTCTGCCCTAGCACAAAATCCATTGAGTTATAAGTAGAAATATTTGTTTGCTGTTAGCCTTTACAATAAGAAGAAAGCAACTCTAATAGGAAATATCTCAGAGCCAAGTAAAATATATATTTTAAAAATTAAACAATGTTTTCAGTGGCGGTGTAGAAAACGAAAATCAAACCAAGCAAGCAAATAAAATATGTCTGTGGTGAGCTAGGATCTAGGGATGCAAATTATTGTGATTCCCCTCAAGTCCTGCTAAATAATTTAGAAGTATAACAGGATTGCTACCTTCTACGAAAACTATAGATAATTATACTGAGCTATATTTTGCCCCAATGAGCCTCTTGTGGCGCAGAGTGGTAAGGCAGCCGTCTGACAGCTTTGCCCATAAGGCTGGGAGTTCAATCCCAGCAGCCGGCTCAAGGTTGACTCAGCCTTCCATCCTTCCGAGGTTGGTAAAATGAGTACCCAGCTTGCTGGGGGGTAAACGGTAATGACTGGGGAAGGCACTGGCAAACCACCCCGTATTGAGTCTGCCAAGAAAACGCTAGAGGGCGTCACCCCAAGGGTCAGACATGACTCGGTGCTTGCACAGGGGATACCTTTACCTTTTTATATTTTGCCCCAGGATTCTGTAGACATGAGGAAGGCTTTTGAATGATCAATCATTACTTGAGGTATCCTCACCATGGAATGTGTTTTCTCTCCTCCCTATCTTTAACCGCTCCTGCGGAGCGGAATAAATAAACAGTAATCCCTAAGGGGGAGGAGAAAGGGCAGGCTCTGTCTGGGATAAAAATTCGGAGGGCCCAATCAGGAGCTGCGAAGCGGCTCCTGATTGGGCCCTCTGAGTGCCACTCCAGAGCCAAGCAGCCAATGGGGAGCCGCGCAAAGCCCGATGGGTGGGTCGCTCTGTGTGTGTGCGTGCCTGTCTGTGGGGGTGGAGAAGCTACCACACCATCCTGTCGTGCGGCCCCCACAAGGCATAATGAGCTCTTCTAGCCCTAGGGTTGTGTGTGTGCATGCGCAACTCCAGGGTGGACTGTGTGCACCGATAGATTTCATCTATGCGTATATGGCACTGGTGGATTTTCTTCAGATTAAATTTAATGATAATTATTTTTATAAAAAAAACAATTTTCTGCCCATTTAGCAGGGCTTTATATTTCCCTTTAGCATATGGCTGAAAAATATCTGATTGATTATCTTGCACTAAAGATAGCATTTTAATGTGTGTTGTTCATTGCTGTTTTATAGAATGACTAGGGACCAAGCTCATTGTACTTGTAAATACAACAGGTGCTAGGTGTGCTTTTGGGGCCAGGGGGAAGGCTTCTACACACAAACTCCTAGGCCCAGGAGCGCACCCGCGGCCTCCTCAAAGGCTGGACTCTGAGGCATTGTACAATTTTGAAGTCCCACCTCCAAAACTCCAGGAATATTTCCAACCCAGGCATAGGCAAACTCCAGGTGGGGCCTGGAAAGCTCCTGGAATTACAGCTCATCTTCATAGTATAAAGATCAGTCCCCCAGGCAGAAAGGGCTACTTTGGACAGGGTTGTGGTAGAGAAGAAACATGTAAGGTCTCCCACACAGGTTGTTGTTGAACTGAAAGACTTGAGGCCTACTGCAGAGGGTTGTTGTGCAGGAGACAAAAGAAGCTCCACAACAGCATCCAGTTTCATCTGCAGAATAACGCTGTGCAGTGGCCTCAAATTTGCAGAGAGTTGCAAAGAAGAAATACACATGGCTTGGCTGTGTCTAACCCCTAACCAGAGCAGTATTTTAAGTGAGAAGGGGCTTTTCTGTGGCCTCTCTGTCAGCCATTTGGCAGAAGGAGAAATCCCCCCCAAAAAGGAATGCCCAACCCCATGCCCTGAGGCTTCCCTGCATTGCTCTCGGAAATGCCTCCCTCCCCTCAGTCAGGGGCTGTTAAAAGCTCCTTCCCAGAAGGCCTGAAGGGAGGGGAGAGAGATAGCACTCTGCAGCCTCCTGCCAGCTCTGTCAGGGTTCTGAGGCAATTTGCAATTGGACATGACAAGACAGCCTTGGGGTGAAAAGGGCTGGCACAGCCTGTCCAATCCTCTGTTCTCATCCCCCTTGGCAGCCCTACTGACCTCCTCTCCCTGCGGCGGTCAGGAACAGACTGGCAGCGATCTCTCCAGATTGCCCCTGGCTGGGTGGGTGGGTCGGAAGGCACTTCACGCCTCCCAACTGGATGCAAATTTGGTCTGTCCTGGTGAGGGCGCAATCAGAAGGCTCTTTGCACCTTCAGATTGGTCCCTCACCCGACTGGCTGGAATTCTTGTCAGTCCGGGCAAGGGGCCAATCAGCGCCTTCCGCTATCCTGGACTGGCCCTGCCCCTTTCTCCTCCTACTTAGGCCCTAACCAATTATTTATACCACTTCCAACAGTTTACAGATGCTCTCTGGGATTATAGGTGCTAATCTGGAGATGATTTGTGAATAATCCGGTTTATTGTCATTTTAAAAGCTGAATAATTATAAAATAATAATTAAAATAATACCTTTGAAAATGTTTTGTGGTTGTGCAGAAACTAACTCTTGAACATGAATGTATCGCTTGGTTCTTAGAGTAGAAACAGGACATGAATGATGATCTAGTTTTCTAATATGGCTACTTTTCAGTTTGTAGAGAAATCCAAAGATTTTAAAAGTCACACGCTCAAACTCCTGATATATGGGAATCTCAGGGTCCAGTGTGAACATATGAAAATCAATGGCCATAAATATAGATGCTTCCTTTTGGCACTGTTCTCACAAATATACAGCATGCTGCTAACTCTCTAGCTGATAATTGTAAGTCATTTTGCTCAGCTGAAGGTCGTATCTAGGGATTGACCATTTGGACAGGTAGCCTGTTCACCAGCTGTGAACAGGTAGCCAGTTGGGAGCAATTAGTCTGGGATTTTTATTTCCCTTCCCACACAGACTTGTTGCTTCTGCATTCTGTCCTGTTCGCAATCAATCAATAAATAGTGAACCAATCAGTCAGTCAATCAATGATTACAAGTGTCAGCAAATTATAAAATAATTTGTTTTAAAATAGGAAATCTTACATTTTGGCATTAAGTCTATATTATCAATATTATTATTATTTTATCATAGAGTTGGAAGGGACCATACAGGCCATCTAGTCCAACCACCTGCTCAACGCAGGATCAGCCCTAAGCATCCTAAAGCATCCAAGAAAAGTGTGTATCCAACCTTTGCTTGAAGACTGCCAGTGAGGAGGAGTTCACCACCTCCTTAGGCAGCCTATTCCACTGCTGAACTACTCTGACTGTGAAAAAATTTTTCCTGCTATCTAGCCTATATCGTTGAAGTTTAAACCCATTACTGTGTGTCCTTTCCGCTGCAGCCAACGGAAACAACATCCTGCCCTCCTCCAAGTGACAACCTTTCAAATACTTAAATAGGGCTATCATGTCCCCTCTCAACCTCCTTTTCTCCAGGCTGAACATTCCCAAGTCCCTCAACCTATCTTCACAGGGCTTGGTCCCTTGGCCCCAGATCATCCTTGTCGCTCTCCTCTGTACCCTTTCAATTTTATCTATGTTCTTCTTGAAGTGAGGCCTCCAGAACTGCACACAGTACTCCAGGTGTGGTCTGACCAGTGCCGTATACAATGGGACTATGACATCTTGTGATTTTGATGTGATGCCCCTGTTGATACAGCCCAAAATGGCATTCACCTTTTTTACCGCTGCATCACATTGCCTGCTCATGTTTAGTTTACAATCCACAAGTACCCCAAGGTCTCGTTCACACACAGTGTTACCTAGAAGTGTATCCCCCATCCAGTAGGCATGCTTTTCATTTTTCTGACCCAGATGCAGAACTTTACACTTATCTTTATTAAATTGCATCTTGTTCTCATTTGCCCATTTTTCCATTGTGTTCAGATCTCGTTGAATTCTGTCTCTATCATCCGGAGTATTTGCCACTCCTCCCAATTTGGTGTCATCTGCAAATTTGATGAGTAGTCCCTCCACCCCCCCATCTAGATCATTAATAAATATGTTAAAAAGTACCGGGCCGAGCACCGAGCCCTGAGGTACACCGCTACTCACCTCTCTCCAGTCTGATGAAACACCATTGACAACAACTCTTTGAGTGCGGTTCTCTAACCAATTCCCTATCCACTTAACTATCTGAAAATCCAGATTGCAGTCCTTCAACTTATCCATCAGAACATCATGGGGAACCTTGTCAAAAGCTTTACTAAAATCCAAGTAAATGACATCAACCGAATTTCCACGATCCAGCAAACCTGTTACTTGGTCAAAAAAGGAAACCAGGTTGGTCTGGCAGGACCTGTTGGAGACAAATCCATGCTGACTTCCTTGGATCACCGAATTGTCCTCCAGATGTTTGCAGATCACTCCCTTTAATATCTGCTCCATTATCTTCCCCACAACAGATGTCAGACTCACTGGTCTGTAGTGTCTCGGGTCATCCTTCCTCCCTTTTTTGAAGATCAGAATAACGTTTGCTCTCTTCCAGTCCTCCGGGACATCTCCAGTCCTTAAAGAGGTCCCGAAAATGATGGACAAGGGCTGTGCAAGTTCTCTGGAAAGTTCTTTGAGCACTCTTGGGTGCATTTCATCCGGCCCAGGGGATTTGAACTCATCCAGTGCAGCTAAATGCCTCTCGACAACCTCTCTATCCATGTTAACCTACCACCCAGATACTATCCATCTCTAGATATGCCTAAACCCTTTGACCTGTGGGAAAAAACAGATGTAAAATAGGCACTAAGCCTTTCTGCTTTCTCTGCATCTTCTGTTAGAGTTTGTCCATCCACACCCAACAGTGGGCCTATTGCCTCCTTTACTTTACGTTTGCTCCTCACATAACTGAAAAATCTTTTCTTGTTACAATGGGCTTCCCTGGACAATCTTAGCTCACTCTCAGCTTTGGCCTTTCTGATGATTGATCTACAGTGCCTAGTAACCTGTAGGTACTCTTCTTTAGAGCTCTGTCCTTCCCTCCATTTCCTGAACATTTTCCTTTTCTTTCTTAGTTCCTCTTGAAGTTCTCTGTTCATCCATATAGGCTTCTTAGAGCTCCTGCAGTGTTTTCGTCTTTCTGGGATAGTCATTGATTGAGCATGCAATAGCTCTTGTTTGAGTAGCGCCCACCCTTCACATGCTCCCCTCCCTTCCAGCATTCTCGTCCATGGTATGACACTCATCATGTCTCTGAGTTTATTAAAGTTTGCCCTACGAAAATCCAACATCCGCGCCTGGCTACAAGCTTCCTTGGCTCCCCATCTCAAAAGGAATTCTATGAGGACATGGTCACTTCCCCCTAGGGTCCCCACCTCCTTCACCTCATCCATCAACTCTTGCCTGTTGGTCAGTATTAAGTCCAGTATTACTGAACCTCTTGTGGGTTCATCTACCATTTGATAAATGAAATTGTCAGCCAGGCAGGTCAGAAAGTTGCATGACTGAGGACGATTCGCAGAGTTTGTTTCCCAGCACACATCTGGGAAATTGAAGTCACCCATGATGACAAGGTCCTGCCGCTTGGATATTTTCTCAGGCTGCTCACAAAGTGCAGCATCCACATCCTCTCGTTGGTCAGGCGGTCGGTAGCAGACACCAACCACCACACTGTTTGTTTTCCCCTCGCTTATTTTCACCCAGATGCTTTCCACTGTAGATATGCTCTCCTTCACTAGAATTTCCTGACAGGTAAGCCCTTTCCTCACATATAGTGCCACTCCTCCACCTCTTCGATCTATTCTGTTTTTTCTGAACAGTTCATATCCATCCACCATTACATTCCAGTCATGAGAATCATTCCACCAAGTTTCTGTGATGCCTACTAATTTTATACATGTGTGATTTTATACATGTGTGATTTTCTATAGCCTTATGAGAAGCATAGTTCCCCTCCTCCAGTGCTGCTTAGATGCCTGACTCAACTATCCTTGATGCTAGGTAGAGTAATGTGGCCAATTGTGCATTTGTAATCCATTTTCCTCGTTGTTTATGATATGTCATGTGCTAAAGTATGTGTGTTTGTGTGGGGGGTTGGTTCTTCTAATTTTGTAATTCCAGTTCTCAGTCCTATTGCCTTGTTCATTGGTTGTCTTATGCTGCCCAATTGTATTGTTGTGTGTTTTTAGTCTTCCTTGAGTCTCAGCAATAAAAGTAAGCTACATATGAAGCAATTTTTTAAAAAAAATGTGTTCACTGTGTAGTTTCTGGAATTCCTAGTTGTATTATAAATATTCGGAAACTCAAGCATCACTCTCATAAATGCTTTTGCTATTGGGCAAAACTACACATTACAGTTCTAATGTGTGTCACCTTAATCAGATGGCCCTTTGGAAAGAAAAAATGCTACTTCTAAGGTGATTGGGTATGTTTCCACATTCCATTTCCCTGCTCTATCCCCCCCCCCCCCACTTCTATTCCATGGTTTCAAATTGTCTCTCACTAACTTGCTTGCTGGATCAGAGCAAACATGAAATGGACCAATCTTGGAAATCAAAAGTGGATCTCTTTATAGCAAATGAGACAGCAAGGGAAGAAATTATGTCCAGATCGGAAGATCCAAATCAAGTACTTTCTCTTACGCTGCATTCTGGCTAATTGCTCTCATCTCATTCCATCCACAAATGGAAAAACTGACTTCTTTACCTTGCTGCCTGGAAAAACTATTATGGCCATTAAATTCATTCAATGGGAAGGTGGGGTAAGAGTGGGAAGCAGATGGTTTTCTTAGCTCATAAACAGGAAGCCTCAACCTGACTCACCATCATGTAGGCATCATGTAGAATTCTAGAGCATGGAAAACAGGAACCCTGTGGGAAATCAAGTATGTTACAATCACAAAGGGTTTGAAGGATAATCAATCTATTACATAATACCTAAGTTAAAAGACTACATTCTGCAAAGTCACATGGAGGAACTACAATTGTTTCAGTTAGAATCTTGGAATTTTTCCTAAATACTTTGTAACCTTGTATTTACAGATGCTTATATTATGGAACTCCCTGTTATATTCGTAAATCACAAAGATTGTGTATGCATAAGGTACAAGTTATTTGAAGAGCCCTATGCCATTCACAATTCCACAGTAACATATTGATGGAGGTCCAGATATAAAGTCAGAGACATAGCATTGTTTGTGAACTAGTTCTGAGGGAAGTTTTAGAAATAATATAACATCAAGAAAAGAAGAAGAATGTGTAATTGTGATAAGGTATAGTTGCTCTTCTTTCTTTCTTTCTTTCTTTCTTTCTTTCTTTCTTTCTTTCTTTCTTTCTTTCTTTCTTTCTTTCTTTCTTTCTTTCTTTCTTTCTTTCTTTCTTTCTTTCATTCATAGAATCATAGAGTTGGAAGGTACCTTGAGGGTCAGCTAGTCCCACCTTCTGCACAATGCAGGAACTCACAACTACCAGCCCATCCACAGTGACCCCAGTTTCATGCCCAAATGATCCCCCCACCAAAAATCTCCAGAATCCAGCATGGCCTGGAGGAGATTAACCTACCATCCCACAGTGATGATTAGCAATTCCCTGGGTAGGCAAGGAAGAGCCACAAGAGGCAAACACTGGCACATCCCTTCCTGCCCACTCCTAGTATGCCTAAGGTCATAAAATCCAACAGGTGAAGTCCTGTCAGCCGTAACACAAGCAAATGAAATGATTTTCAAGCTGGTGATGGCAAATAACAGTTTATTCCACTATAAACAATTCCTCAGACTTCCAAAACATCAAAATGAACTCCTAGCTATATTTTTATTTTCAGTATCTTCGTCAGTGATGTAAGATACTCTAAATGCAGAATATATATTATGTAAACAAATGTCCCCATGCTAGGTGTAAGTAAATAGTAATAGCAAATTAAAATTAAAATATGTTTAACCTTTAATAATAAGTCCTCTTTGAATGAATTATTATCATATATCAGAAGAATATGACCCTTAAAAATTAATCATAAATGATACAATGTTAATAAAGGTTTATACAATTATGTAATAAACATATATTAAATCATTAATTGTACCTACTTAATCCTATGGCAATATGTATGTGGTTCAATCTCCAAATGTTTCTATGGTATCCACTATACAGAGCTCTAGTGAAAACATATCAAAATAATGTCAAAATGATTATTGTTATCAAACTACCCTAATTGTGAAGAACTTCTTCCAGATATTTAGCTGAAAATTTTGAATTTATTTCAACCCATTGGTCCTGGTCTACCCCACTGGGGCAACAGAAAACAACTCTGCTCCATCTTCTCTATGACCGTCTACGCACTGGAGGTTTCATGCCAGACTGCAGGCTGGAGTTTTAGTCGTGGCAGGTTGCTCCACCTCTTCCTGTACCCACATTGGGGAGGATTTGGCCTTGTGCACCTTATTCGCCCCCGATTTGTGCTCCTGCATGGGAGCTGGGGCAGTGAAGTACCCAGTGCATAAACGGTCAATGACAGCCCTTCAATAATAGTGCAACCTATCACATCTTAGTTGCCTTCTCTCCAGGCTAAACAGACCAAGCTCCCTCAATGTTTCCTGATATGACTTCATCTCCAAACCCCATCTTCGTAGCCCTCCTCTGGACATGCTCCAATTTGTCTACATCTTTCATCACTTGTAGTTTCATTTCATTTCATCAGAAAAATGAACTTTGCACTGTCGCTACATTGTATTTATTTGAATTTATATCGCCCTTCTCAGCAATTGCTGTCTTGACATGGTGAACAATATAACCATCACTGAACAATAAAATGTATAACATTTAAGCAAAATTAACAGTTAAAACAGCGCTTCATAATTTGAATCCGTAGATTTACAGCAGCCTGCATTCCATCCATGTTTGTCTTAATTCTCCCAGTAGTTCCAGAAGAGGCTTGGGGAGAGCCTAAGGGGGCTGCAAAATTCAAGAATTTCACATAGCAAAGCACATGTCAGTCTCTTGTGCTATTTGCATGCCTAGGGATGAATAATCAAGGTGAGCTGTACCGTGAGGGGAGCAACTAGTGTGGGTAGAGTTACATAGGTAAGTTTTTATTGTCTCACTTCATTATTCTCCTGTCTCAGAAGCCTTAATGGGCACTTCTTAGTTGGACAAAATGCTTTATGGGGTTTCTTCCTGTCAATGGTAACTGTCAGCTTTGAAGCTACTTGTCTTGTTTGGATTATATAGGGTAGGATAAGCATAGCACAGAACCAGGGACAAATTCAACTTACATTTAGTTTTTACTTTCTGTCCCCAGTGGAAAGACTCCTGATTGCCTCCCCCACCTGCACTTTGAGGAAGCACATAAGAGGCTGAAAGAAACAAAGGCATTGGCAGCACTCTGTCATTTGTCTCAAGGGATTTTTGTTAATTCCATCTAAGCAAGAAGTAAGTTTCATAGAGACCGACTATGTGGGGCAGCAGCCCACAGGGCCATCCCTGGTTTCTTGCAGCAGAGCAGCATGCTCCACCGCTATCGGTGTCTCCACAGGGTCCCCATGCACTGACGTCTGCGCCGACGTCAAGTGCAAGGGGGTTTTGGGCGGTGTGCTTTGCGCCGCGTGATAGGACGGCGAGGGGCGGACTGGCACACGCTTCATGCCTCCCAATTGGCCACCTCGCTTGTCAGTAGGGGGGCAAGGGTTGAATCTGTGAGTTTTGATCACAGACTCGGCCCACCCCAACCCCTCTTAGCGCTTTATTAAAGAGGGAAAGATGATTTGGATGAAGGAATAGAGGAGGTACTTATTAAATTTGCAGATGACACTAAACTGGGAGGGGTAACAAACACACCAAAAGACTATTTATCACTATTGAAATTTTAAAATGAATTTCAATAGTGATAAATGTAAAGTTCTTCTTTTAGGGAGGAAAAATCATATGCATCACTATAAGATGGGCAAGACGTGTCTTGGCAGTAGTAGGTGGGGAAAGGATCTGGTAGAGCAGACAGTGAACATGAATCAGCAGTGTGACTCAATAGTTGAAAAGGCAAACAGGATCTTTGTCTGTATTAGAAGATCACATGTCCAGATCTCGTGAAATAATGTTAGTGCTTTACTCTGCTCTGGTAAGACCTCCCTTGGAGTACTTGTGTTCAGTTTTGGCCACTACAACTGAAGAAAGATGTAGACAAACTGGAGCGGGTCCACAGGAGGGCTACGAAGATGGTGAGGGGCTTGGAGATGAAGTCATATCAGGAAATGTTGAGGGAGCTTGGTCTGTTTAGCCTCGAGAGAAGGCAACTAAGTTCAGTATCTATAAAGTAATTTATGGAACTGCTCTTTGGGCAAAGGTGGTGGATAAGGAGAAACTCCTCAGGTGATTTTGGGGGGGGACAATCCTCAAGGGGGACACATGCAAGTCAGAAAGCGGTGACCCACAGAAAGGGCCCATGATTCTTCTGGCTGCAACTTCCCTATCCAATTTGTCCTGCAACTCCTCTGGCATAGCCAGTGAAGATTGCAAATTATTACATGAGGTGGCCACCCACTCCCCTGTGAAGGGAATGCGAAAGCCCTCCAAAGAGCCTAGCCGAAAATAGTTGGTTGCAGGGTTGTTGGGACATAAGGCAAGGAGACGAAGTAATGCTGATAAACAAATGGGAGTAGGAGCCATGGAAGAAAGCAGTATGTTATTGGGTGGTAGTGGATTTTTCCTCCCAAGGAACCTTACCTGCCATTTTTCTTGGAGGCTGGCCGATCCTTGCAGAAGGGCTGTCATGAGCTGTTCGGCTTAGCATGCTAGCCCTCGCAGCTCTCACAAACATGGTTAAATCACATTTCCTCCTGCAACAGCCATCCTGGTTGAAGTCCCAACATGCCCATTTTAGACCCCTCTTAATGCCAGGAGAAAGGCCATTAACCCCCCCCCCAAATGAGACCCCATTGTCCGCATCCACACGTCAGAGTTACACCTGTCCCATCTGGTCAAAACATTATTAGAAGCATTTTTTTAATGAAACATGCTGTTGTGCGCAGAAGCAGCAGCATCCCCGAGCAGCGTCTAGCCATCCAATACGTTAGACAGGTGGCAGATCATATGCCAAGATCTCTCAGGGAACACTGTAGACAATAAACATATGTACTCTGTACAGCCTCAAAACCATCCAGAGAACAATTTGTTCCTATCAAAGCTGGAATCCCCTTTTTTTCTTACCCCTAATGCTGGTCCTGGCAGCCACCTCTACAGGTTTAAGAAACTTAAACATGCCTTATCCCTGAGACGAGGAGACAAACGGACCCAGGACACTTGTCAAGAAAATTGCTTCCTAACCTCCACTCTATATTTCAACAGCCAGGTGGTGACACCTGAGCAAAAGTGCCCCTCAGCCATTAATCTGAAATGACTAGGATGTGGCATCTGGGGGTCTGCCCCTCTTGGCTCCGCCCCTTCTGCCATCTTGCCACCACCCTTCATTGAGCCACAAAGGATGAGTAAGGTTGCCAACTTCCAGGAGGTGCTTGGAGATCTCCTTCTATTACATGATCTCTAGGTGATAGATTTCAGTTCAGCTGGAGAAAATGGACTCTATGGTGTTATACCCCATTGACATCCCTCCTCTCCCCAAAACCTATCCTTTTCAGGCTCCACCCCTCCATCTCCAAGGATTTCCTAACCCAGAGCTGGCAACCCTAGGCCCAATAGTATTATGCAACCAGTCTACATATGCAAAACCAACAGTGCAGTGGGTACAGAAATGTCTGTTCTTAGGATGGAGTTCAAAGAAAGTCTTGCTTCCACTTTAGGCCTTTCTTACCCCTCCTCAACAGCCATTAAGAGAGCAGCTTCTGGGGCTAGATGTGGTTGGGGAAGTGTGGGACTGGATGTAGAAAAACATTTGGTAGGTAATTTAATTTACTTTAAGGCAAAATGAACATAATTAACTTCCCAGGTAACGGTAAAACTGCAGGCAGCAACCCCTCAGCTTCAAACCACCCCCGCCCCTATGCAGTCAATGCTCAGTCCATACACAGTTATTTCCCATTGTTACTAGTGACTTGAGTAAATGCACTAGATTCACTATCAGCTTATTTGGAGATAGTCTCAGAGACCCTTTATGTCTTGACAATGTCTTGTTTCTTTTCGACCCTTCTGGTTTGGCTGATCTATATTGTTGCCCAGGAAACTGTGACAGACGTGTGGTGCCAGTGTGGAGACTGGCACAAACCCCACTGATTCTAATTATAAGTTTCAGTCCCATACTAGTAGAGCTGTGAAAGGGGTGGGAAGCTCCCAGTTAGCAGCTTTACTTTTAAAACTGGGCAGTCATCATTACACACTCCAGGCTTTCAATGCAACACTGGAAATGGCTGCATATTGCCATATATGTAATCCAACTCTCCTAGAAATACACTCACACAGCAGTCCTAAAACTACTCTCCGTTGAGTCAGCCTGATATACTTAGACATCAGTAGGTTGGTGAATAAACCTGTATAGAATTGTACTGTTAGATAGCATTTTTTGTTCTCAGAATGGAAATCTTTAATATGCCTCTCTGACCAGCATGGTCACATGTAACCAACCTAAGGGATTGTTCTAAGCAGAGTTGTTTTCTGTTGCCCCAGGGGGTCGGACCAGAACTAATGGGTTGAAATTAATTCAAAAGAATTTCCTTTAAACATCTGGAAAAAGCTTCTTACAGTCAGAGCGGTTCCTCAGTGGAACAGGCTTCCTCTAGAGGTGGCGGATTCTCCTTTGGAATTTTTTAAACAGAGGCTGGATAGTCAAATGACAGAAATGCTGATTTTATGAACAGGCAGATTGTGAGTAGGTGAGCAGGTTGTTGTCAATGCCTGCATTGTGCTGGTGGTTGGTCTAGATTACCCTGCAAGGCCAACACTATGTTTCTATGATTCCATGCCCCTTCCCTACGTCTCATTGTCATTGCTTTTTGGACTGTTGGGCCAATCCACGATATAGATATGGTTTTTTTCAAAAGGCCAAATAGTACCTCCTTGAAGCCACTTCATTTTGGAAAAATGGTTCTGGGGAACTTCTGAAGCCTATTCTCCATATGTGACACTGTCAGGATCTGCACCATGAATGTGGGAATTGAGGAGAACTGCAATTCATGTGTGAAAGAACACAGGGTAGGGATAGTGGAGCCAGCCTCTGTATTTCATAATATATAGGAGTGGGATGGGGGAAAATGTCCATGGGAGCACAGCATGACCTAGCTGAACATTGGAACTTCAGGACGGAAGCTGACAGGGTGATTCTGAGCCTCTCTCTCTCTGTGCCAAACTTACATCTGCAGGCAGTTGTCAGGATAACATAAAGAGAGAGAGGGAGGGAGAACAAGCGTCCAGGCGATGCCAGAAATAATTTTTCCCAAAGTTGTAAGACAAAGTTTGCCTCTCTAAAGTCCCCCCCCCCAAAAAAAATCAGGAATGAGATTTATTTTTAAAAGTTTCAAGACTTGTGATTCCACAAGGGGTGGTATTCAAAAAGACACATAGGTGCTTAAACGAAGAAGTTTTAATTTAAAAAAATTAGTGGGCATCACAGGCCTTTAAAACATGAAGAAAGGAGATTGGTTGCCAGGAATGATTGACAGGTGGAAGAGATTTGTATATAGAGTGCGTTGCTCTCTTCTGTCATTTCCAGCTGCAGTTGTGGAAGGTGAAAAGAGCGAAAAGGCAACAGGCAAGAGCGAGACAGCAAAAAGGTGCAGCGTGACCAGAAGGCATGATAATATTTAGTGCTACTCCATTCATTTGGCATAATGCTATTTTTAATGATGTGCAGAAATGCCTTGATAAATTTCTACAACATGGTACACTCAATGCCTCTTCAGTTATATTTTTTAAAAAAATCTGAGTGGGGTTAATCTAAGAATCCAAGCCCAACACAAAAACAAAATTCACTTTCCATGATACAGAAATGTCATGGCAGCAATTCCACACTATTTATAGGCCATGCTAGACAGAATAGCATGTATAGATACTGGGCAGAGAAAAGGCGCATTTTGATACCCTTTGTCCATATACATCAACTGTTGAATCTGCAAAAAAAACAACAACAAATAAGTCCCAAATATGTTTATAACTATTTTTAAAAAATCCCTGCTGGAACATCTTATAAGAATTATAGATGAAATTCTCCAATCATTTCTGTGTTTTGTTTTAAAATCTGGTAGGACACTGGGAGTCATCACTGAAGATGCTGAGGTGTTTTACCTAAATATGAAGAATTATTAGGAGTTGGGGGCAGCTATAAGGCAGCTAGAAGGTTTGGGGAATGCAGAACACATCTGTACACATCTTGTCTGGCTGAAAACACTGAGACCTTGTTTATTTAATCTTGCAGCTGCTGCATTGGCTTTTGATTCATTCTTGAGATCAATTCAAAATGGTGGTATGACCTTTTGCAACACTTCATGGTTGGGAACCTAGACTTTACTTATAACCTTGCAGGCTCCAACCTGGTCAGAACAGGTGCCAAATTTCCATGGTTGCCTAGCTTAACAAATAAATGCTGCTGCTTTGCTATGTGGTGCTGGTCGAAGAGTAAAGCTACTGCTCAAGAAAAATCTCAAGTCCATTGACCTCCCAGAGCTTGGTTCATAGAACTACTTTCTCAGAACTAGCTCTTTTCATGCAGTTGACCCAGAATGCTTAGGATTTTAAAAAAACAAGGAGGAAAGAATCATAGAACTCTTAAATGTTTCTGAGTCTTAGGAAGGCTATAATTTTCTACCACAATGCGTTATTGTGATGTGTTCAAGTGGAGAGACCTTTACAATGCCACCTAAAGGAAAATGCCTGCGACTTCTTGTTCCATTGCGTTGTTTGTATTCAAGAGGTTACTGTAGCAGGGAGTACATGCTCAAGCTAACCCGTTTTGGGGCTTATACATTTATACAGAATGTTAAAGCTTATATGCAATGTTGTTGAAGAAAAAAAAGCTGTTTAGATTTACAAAGCTTTTTTTTTTTACTTCAGTCAGTTTTTTTTTTTTCAAACATAAAGGAAAAACCCATTCAAGTATGGTCAGGAAAGACGTTAAAAATCACAGTGTCATTTTGACAAGGTCTGTTTAACACACTGACAGCACACAAAAAACAACAAACAGAAGTGGGTGGTGGTAGATGAATAATTGTCAAAGCATTTATTTTAACTCATCAGCTTGCTGGATGTTTGCTGTGAGAAACAATGAGGAATTCAGAAATGAGCAAAAGTGTGATTGACAAGTGGGAGGTCCTCAATGAAGGGTAAACAGCTAAGTGGGCTTGGTTTGAGAAATCTCATTGTCTCTAATGACAGTGGTAATGTCATGATATACCAATGATGTGGGACTAACATATACATGATGAAACTGGAGAGATGATTCACTTTAACAGCTGTATTACCATTGCTATTAAATGCCAGTGCGATGTAGTAATCTAGGATTTGGGAGACCCAGGTTTAAAGACTTCCTCTGCCAAGGAAGCTTGCTGGATAACCTTGGGCCAATCACAAACTCTCAGCCTAACATACCTCAGAGTGTTGTTGTAAGGACAAAATGGGGGAGCGGATAATAATATAAGCCACCTTGATTATCTATGGAAATCTATGTATTCCCTTTTTTTCCTTTCCACAAACTAACATTAGAATAGAGAAATGCCAGCACTAGCTATCAAAACCCCAGCTGCTGTAGAGGAATTAGGAACAATACTTTCCTAGGCATACAGGCAAAGCATGAAGAAATACCCTTATGAAAGGCTTCTCCTTCAGATTTCAGGGCCAGAAATATCCAACTATCATTTTTTAAAATACTAACCTTTCCATCTCCAATTTATCCATTAGGCATCGTAGGCACAGTACTTAGGGCTCAATATAGTTTTAGGGGCCCATGAAAATGTTTTGATTTCTTTTAAAACTAGGGGGGGGGGGAAATTCTAGGGTAACAAAAAGACTTTTCCCCTGATATCAGAAAAAAGGGGGAAGTGCCTAGGGCCCACAAAAGTCAAATTCATGCAATCTGGTGGCCAGGACAGTCGCATAATCAGACTGCTCCCAAAGCCACCAAAGAAAAACCCCAAAGCCACCAAAGAAATAACCCACCCAATCCAGCCAAAAATCTGGCAAAGACTCAAAAATCAAAACAATAATTAGATGATCCAAGAAACCAAACTAAAACTAACATCACAAATGGACAAGGAAAGATACAGAAAACAGAAACCAATAATCAACAAATGGAAGGAGAACGGAAGATGAAATCATAAGGAAACCACCTAAAAAGGACAGTAAAAATAGGAAGAAAAGAAAAAACCAAAACCTGAGGACAAACAAAAAGGAACACTACTGGGAACTACACCACTGAGACTCGGCCAGGAGCCACACCTCCACTGCCTCCCCCCAGACCATCGGGGCTCCACTAGGCCCCTGGGAGCCATGCTGTCACTTCCTCCCCCCAGGTCATCGGGGCTCCACTGGACCACCAGGAGCCACAGAGCAACCATGCTGCTGCACTGAGCCACTGGAAGCTGTGCCACCAACGCCCTGCCCCAGACCATCAGGGCTGCACAGGGTCACCAGGAGCTACACTGCCCCAAACCTAGAATTTCACCACCACCACCCACCCCAGAGACAGAAGGAAAGGAAACTAAAAGCAATTTACTGTGGGGAAGAAAGGGCTGAGCAGGGGGATTCTTTGAGGCTGGGTGGAGGGGAGGCATCGGCCAAAACTTCTTGGCACAGGAAGGAGGGGAGGAAAGTTGCGAAAGAACTCAGGCCAAGGCCACCAGGCCACAACTTAAGTGGGCTCATTAAAAAGAAGTGGGAACTCTCCAATTGGGAAAATTAGGTGAGAATTGCAACAAATGGGAAAAAAGGGGGAGAATCCTTGAATAACGACAGGAAAAAGAGAGGAGAGGAAGAAGAAAAACAAAAATCTGACCAATAACAAGGGAGAGGGAGGGGGGAAGGGGGAGGAAAGGGGGGGAAACATCCAATAATAAGGGGGGATGGGGGAGGAAAAAGAAAATCTTGTTCAATAATGGGAAAGAGGGAAAAGGAGGGTAGGGAGGAAAGGGGAAAAAATCAAGCTCAACAACCTAGAGAGGGGGAAAGGGAGGGGAGGAAAGGAAAGGAAAAGAAACCACTGTCCAATTACCCACCCCCAAATAACTATCATGTCCAACTGACTGACCCATCCCAAACCCCAAGCTATCCAATCACCTACCCCTAACCCAAATTGATTTGCCCTTCTCTCAAACTGTCCTTCTCTCAATCTCCTATCAACTTAACCACCTTCCACTCTGCTCAATCCACCCAACTGATCGCTCCCAATCCTACCCAATCCACAAACCTTCCCAATCCACAAACCTCAACATGAATTAACACAGACTACACACATACCATACACATCTGGACTGAACAACCCTGAGTTGCCATAGCTAGTGATTGGAGCTACACCTCCAGATGCAAACAAACATCTCACACAATGAACAGCTGGAACTGGACCACCCTCTAAGGTCACAATTAATCAGGGCTAATCTTCCATAAAAATGCATCCCACTAGACACATCCGACTCCACACACTGCACACTAGTCAGAACTAATCCCTGAAGAAGAAGAAGAAGAAGGAGAAGAAGGAGAAGAAGAAGAAGAAGAAGAAGAAGAAGAAGAAGAAGAAGAAGAGTTGGTTCTTTATGCCGCTTTTCTCTACTCAAAGAAGTCTCAAAGCAGCTTATAGTCGCCTTCCCTTTCCTCTCCTCACAACAGACAGCCTGTGGGGTAAGTGAGGCTGAGAGAGAGCCCTGATATTACTGCTCAGTCAGAACAATTTTATCAATGCTGTGGTGAGCCCAAGGTCACTCAGCTGGTTGCATGTGAGGGAGCACAGAATCAAACCCGACTCACTGGATTAGAAGTCCACACGCCTAACCACTACACCAAGTACAGAACCAGAGTCAAGAACTAACCTAGCCAAAACCAAAGTAACTAAGACTAACTAAACCAACAGATTTCCACTGGGAAATACAACAGCCAATAAACGAACCATCAAATATTAATAGCTCATCTACTCTTAAAGGAACCGAGGGAGAAACAAAATCAGGGGAACTAAAAGGGTCAGGTATCTCAATAATAAGAGGAAGATTAAGAGACAGCAAACAGTGGAGATGGGGCCTGAAACTCAAGGGGCCTGAAACTCAATCGCACCCAGGCCCCTTTCAAACCCCGCCCTATCCCTTGCAACACTAGGGTGGAGGCAAAGGTCATCAACCTGCCTCTGACACTGGTGCTGTGTAATGGCAGGTCAATAAACAACAAAACCTCTACCCTGCAGGACTATTTTGCAGAACAAAGAGTGGACCTGACATGCTTGACAGAGACCTGGACCAGGGAGGGCAAAACAGTTGCCCTTAAAGAACTAGCCCTTTTGGGTTCTCTGTCCTCCACCAGTCTCGAACTGTGGGGCGGGAAGGAGGGAAGGAGGCTATAACAAGCATTGAATGTGTTGGCCTCGAATGTGGATGAATCGAGAGTGTGGGCATCTGTTTGGTGTATTGTGCGCCCAATGCACATCTAGATGCCCTACAGCCCTACTGAAGGCAATAGTGGCCTGGATGCTATGGTTCCCCAGACTATTAGTTCTGGGGAACTTTAATGTCCATGCTGAGCTGCTGTCCTATAGAACTGGGCAGGACCTGGAGTCAAGCATGATGAAAAAAATAAGCATGATGAAAATAGGGCTCTCACAACTTGTTGTTGGCCCCAGCCATCAAGCAGGCCACACCCTGGATCTCATTTTTGGCATGGGTCTGAATGTGGATCTGGTCATAGCAACATCTGTGCCATGGTCAGACCACAATGCCCTGAAGGCTCGGCTAAGGCTACCACTCCCTCCTCAGTTGGGTGCCAAGCAAATTTTAGCTCACTCGGGGAGACTTATATATCTAATTGGATTCCTGAATGCTCTGTAGGAACCAATGCCTCCCAGCACTTCTCTCAATGGTCTGGTCAGTGACTGGAACCACAGAATGCTGACTGCCATTGACGAGATAGCCATCCAGTGCCCTCTCTGCCCTTGCCACAAACAAGCCCCCTGGTACACAAAGGAGCTTCACATTAAGAAATGGGAACTGAGATAGCTAGAGCGGGTTTGGAGGAAGACTCATGATGAAGCCACAAGAACATCTTATAGAATGCAGATGAAGGCCTATGAGATGGTAGTGAAGTCAGTAAAATGTAATTTTTACTCTGCTACCACACATCTGCAGACTCATGCCTGGCTCACTGGTTCAGGATAGTTCGATATTTCACTGCTCTGGTAGAAGGGTAACAAAAACAGTAGCCAATTGGATGTCAGTGGTGAGGTATTTGTGAGTCATTTTGTAGACAAAATCTGAACACTCAACTGTGACCTCCTCCAACCTTAGACACATAAAGTGAACTAGAGGCCCCTTGGCCATCTTTGGAGAAAACACTGATTAACTTCAGACGATTCACACTGACTGAAGTGGACAGGATGCTAACAACAGCGAGACCAACCACGTGCCCGCTATACTCCTACCCATCTTGGCTCCTAAAAGCATCTGATATAAGGATAAAGGGCCCACTCCAGGAAATAATCAACCTATCTCTCACAATGGGAGAATTCCCAGAGGGACTGAAAGAGGCAGTGGTACGCCCACTACTGAAAAAAATCTTTAGACACATGAAAGCCCGATAACTACCAACCCATCTCGCACCTAGTGTTTCTGGGGAAGAAGGTAGAAAGGGCAACATTAGGAGGCTGTGACGTTAAAAATTCCTTGCGCAAAATGGTTTATGGTTTCAATAGTTTAGCAATTGCTAATGGCGTTGTAATTTTGAGGGGAAATGTAACTTGTCTCCAACAAGTGAGTCTGAGAGAGCCCTGATATTACTGCTCAGTCAGAACAGCTTTATCAGTGCTGTGGTGAGCTCAAGTTCACCCAGCTGGCTTGCCAGATGAGAAGCCAGTGCTCTTAACCAAGCTGGTTCTGTGGACCCAGAAATGTTGCAACAACAGAATCATGGAGTATTTCCTTTTTTGACAATTCTTTCCAACATCTGAAGAATCCACTTGAACTTCAGGTGATGTAATCATAAGCCTGTGTACAGGAGAAAACAGAGCTTAATTCATTTCTTATCACCCATCAAGTATAGATTTGTTTTTCTTCCTCAGTGGCTCAATATTCTGATTCCTCTTGGCTGCCAAGCAGCTATATTCTCTCATATAAGTGGGTAAGAAAAGCCTGGAGTGAAGTTTGCTGTTCATCTATCTCCAATTTATGCAGTGCTAATTCTGCAAAGCTGAAATAAAACCAGGGTCTTCTGACACCACCACAAAGCTTTACATGATGATCTCATATTCTGAGAGTTTCCATAATAATAAATGTCTATTTCCAAGACATTATGTGCCCACAGGCACTCCTTGGTTGTAAATTTCCCTGCCGAGAGTAATCTTCCTTCATACTGTTTTTTGATTTAGTCGTATATTTCAAAGGGAGGGGCATAATAGAATCCGCCATCAAGTAAGAGACAATGTTTGCTTTCTCTCGTTGAGCTAAAAGGCATGAGATGAAAATGAATATTGAATCAATAATGTGCTTCAAACTGTTGCATATTCAAATCTGAACTGGAAAGAATTCTTTTTAACCATTAAGACCCATTATGCACGGGGGTTTTAGCGCACATTCGGGGTGGAATGGCGGCGACTAAAATCACCGATAACGCACAGAGCCGGCGCAGCTTCGGTGCATGCCGCCGAAAAAGCCGCGTCAGTGAAAAGCGGAAGAAAGCGCAGCTTCCGGGTGACCGGGGCGCAACCAGAAGCGGCGCCCGGATCACCGCGTGCATAATCGGTTACTCTGGGTTTTGCCGCCATCGCGCCCCGCCCCGTACATAACCGGTATGCGTCGCGTCTTCCCCCTCCGCGTTTTCCATGTGACCCGAAATCGCCGTTTCGGCAGCCGTGCATAATGGGCCTAAAAGAGTAAAGTTCAGGAATAATCTCTCTTAAACTCTTATGTGAGCAGTTGGGTACATTATCTGAAATGTATTTATCTGTTTTAAGTATTTTATCCTATCTTCCAAATACAAAATAACCATCATCTCTCCCCTACCTTACAGGGTGCTTGTTGTGGGGAAAGGAAAGAGAAGGCGATTGTAAGCCTCTTTGTAACTCCTTTGGGTAGAGAAAAGTGGCATATAAGAACCAACTCTTCTTCTTCTTTTAAAGGCAACTGAAAATACTGGCAGGAGCAAACAGATTTTAAAAACAAAAGCAAGAATATCCTACTGAACTGTGAAATTATTAAAAAAAATCAGAGACTAAAACCGAAGAGGGGAAAAAGACACTATCTACATGTAAGTTTGCCAGTCTCCTGGTAGTAGGTGGAGATCTCCCAGGATTACAGCTGATTTTCAAATTACAGAGATCAATTACTCTGGTGAAAATGGCCACCTTGGAAGGTGGAGTCTATGGCATTATATCCCATTGAAGTTATATCCCTAAACCCCACCCTCCCCAGGCTTTGCTCTCCCCAAATCTCCAGGTATTTCTCAACCAAGAGCTGGAACCCCTATCTGCATATGTAGTCACCAACATGGGAAATCAAGAGGAACAACATTCTGGGAGTCCTCATGCCTGGCAAACTGGGTGAAGCTCTGCTGGTATGTGGCTGTAAGTTAAGTGGTCTTTTATTTAAAGGGAGGGAAGGGGGATCTTGGGCCGGTCAGTTCCCCAAGATAAAATAGTTGTTTTGGAAGGCTGTACTTTATGACATTATATTCCACTGAGATCCCTCCCAACCCAAAACCTTGCCTTCCCCAGGTTCCGCCTCTAAGCCTCTGGTTTCCCAGTGCATAGTTGGCAATGCTAAGCCCTGTGCAATGTGTTGGCTTACAATGAAAACTCAACAAACATGGCATTGGGGAAACAGTTGGTAACAACTGAGAAGCACATGATTTTTGTCAGGAATCCTCAGTTGAGAGATGAATTAATATCATGGAAGGTTCTTCCTCTTGCACTTGAGTTAGATGTCTTTCCTTCCTTTGGAATATCAGGGACCAAGAACATGATTCAGGAAGTTCATGGCATTTAAATCTGGAGGCTGTTTTGGTTGTTTTATGATGATTAAAAGGAGAGATAAGACATTTCTATTTGTATTTATTCTTAAATTGTTTAAATGTTAATTATAGCCTAGGGTAGGTTCTTTCTTCTGTTATCAGCTCCTTGGAGCTGACAAACATTGCAATCCTACACCCCAGTAGAAAGTGACAGATCAGTTATCTCTCCACCAAACACCTTTGTTGTCAACAACCTTAAGTTTGTGGGCCCCTTTCATATCTCTAGCATTGTAAATGAAGTGGCCATAGAGCTAGACTTGCCAAAAATGTACATCCTGTTTTTCATTTCAGCATGTTGTGGTGAGCTCCTGACACAGACCTGTAGCCCCCTGCCTCAAAGGCATCCATCCCAGTTTTTGTGGATGAACACACCCACTATGAAATACAACAAATTTGGGATTCTTGGTGGCATTGCAGGAAGTTGCAGTACCTTGTAGAATGGAAAGAATTCCCTATAGGGGACAAATAGTGGGTGGGAGCCAACCATATCAGAGCCCCAAAGCTGGTACAAGAATTCCATGTGGCTCATTCACAGAAATACGCTTTGCCTGTCTCAGTGGTGGGAGGTTGGTATGGGAGGGACCTTGGAGGAGCAGAATGCCAGAAACCCGCATGTATTTCCATCATGATTTAGTAATTTGAGACCTAGCTGATACCCAAGGATGAATTCCTTTTGTAGTTCTCTGAGCACACCAGATGCCCTAATATTCCTCACCTCCCTTTTCCCTTCCCATGTCCTCAAATTGGAGATCTCCTCGAACTGGAGTTCATTTGCACACCACACAGATCAGTTCCCTAGGCAAGAAGGAGTGGTCGATATGGGGAACTCTTGGGCCTTGGAGCCCACTGAGGTTCAGGCATGCCAGTACTGCAGTGCCAGTACATCTAGACCTCCCTAAAGGCAAGGCAAGCCACCAGGCATCAGTGGTTTATGCACACAACGCTGTACTTTTTCAAACAGATATGGGTGGATGAGAGAAGCACTGACTGGTGGAAGAACTTCAAGGACATAGTCTCAGCAGTCCGAAGGAAGCCACAGCCACAGGCCACCAACATGTGCTGACCCATCCTGGTGCAGAAGAGGGTGGTCAGGGCTCTCTGGTACCTGGCAAACAGCATCTTGTATAGACTGGTCTCCGAGCAGTTTGGACCATTGGAGAAATCGTCCTCAAGGTCTGCTTCACCATGGAGGCAGAGTTGTACAGCAAGGTGTTTGGCCTGGATGAAGAGATTGGAAAGGTAGATTGGCTGGAATTCTAGCATGCTTGTAAATTTCCCCTTTGGGGGGAATCCACGCAGCAATGTGGTTGTGCTTCTGTGCCTCATTGGGCATTTCCGGGGAAGACCGCCAGGGTTGGGGCACTTGGTTCCTTTTGGCTCAACAGTCTTTTCCGTGTTCTCTCCTCCATGGACCAAATGGCTGCCACCATTTCAGTGTACCGAAGCAATGCATCCATGTAGCTACAGTCATTTAAGTAAAAAAAAACATGCCTTGTGTGTTCAAAGCACTGAATAAATACACATAACACTGACATTATACTACCTGGTGTAATGGTTAGGAGTGCGGACTTCTAATCTGGCGAGTCAGGTTTGATTCCATGCTCCCCCACATGCAACCAGATGGGTGACCTTGGGCTCACCACAGGGCTGATAAAGCTGTTCTGACTGAGCAGTAATATCAGGGCTCTCTCAGCCTCACCTCCCTCACAGGGTGTCTGTTGTGGGGAGAGGAAAGGGAAGGAGATTGTAAGCCGCTTTGAGACTCCTGCAGGTAGAGAAAAGCGGCTTATAATAACCAACTCTTCTTCTTCATTGTGAACCTCCTGCAATGCATTAGAAGAAGACCAGGTGAACCAACATCTCCCCCCCCCAAGAAAAAACAGTGGGCACCAGTACCAACCTATCTTGGGGGCTGAGGAGTCACTTTTCTGCGAGTCCCCCCTATGTGGAGACATCTCTTGAGAATCAAGTGGGGTTGGCTCCAGGGGAGGATGTGCTGTGAATAGAAAGCAGAGATTGTGACCAGCAGGTCAGATCACTTCCCTAGCTTGCCAACTGGACACACGGAGTTAGGGGAGGGGTGGGAAACATGAGGTGGACAGCCTTGGGTGACCAACCACACATCTAGAGATTGAGGAGCCTCAACTGGACAGGGGCTTCTTCTACAGTAGCGATCCCCAACCTGTGGGCTACGGACCACATGTGGTCCTTCGACTAATTGGAGGTGGGCCCTGAAGGACGCCTCCCCCCCCTGGCCCTTTACTTCATCCGCCCCAGTCCTTTACAACACACTTTGGGTGTCATTGTCTCCCATCACTCCCAGATGGGACTATCTCGTTGCAGAGAAACAAGCTCAGGGTTCCCATTGATTTGTCATTGTCATGAGTTAAAATCTCCATGAAAATAAAATGTTCCTTGTGTTCATTGTTGTGGCGTGTCTGTATCTTATTTTGAAGGGATGTTTAAACATTACCAGAGCTATCAGAGAGTGTTAGGGCAGTGGTTGAGAGTAGAGGAGTAAACTACCCCCCCTACCGGGCCTCAGTAAAAGGCGTTGAGTGGTCCCCGGTGATAAAAAGGTTGGGGACCACTGTTCTACAGAATGTCCCTTTTCAATGCAGCAACGTAGCTGCACACATCCACAGGGGAGATGTCAAGAGGGCTGGCCACCCCAATCCCGTTTCACACATCCCAATTGGGCCCTGCCTCGGACAGGCCATTACCATTTCCACCCACCCACCCCTTAGGCTGTTATTTTAACAGCAAAGCATTGTTAAAGATAGTAATTATTTATCCCTTGATTTGTCTTGTCCACACAATTGCAAACGATTGCTTTTTACTTTAAAATAGCATTCAATTTTTTTATATTTATCCAGATTACCAGTAACCAAAATTCCCAAGAACAGCCAAAGAATCCTGAATTTCATACATCTTTATATCACCATTTTCTTGTTAACATAGTAGCATGTACAGATTATATGGCTATTTTGATGAGGACAGAATTGTAGTACACATCAATTTGTTGGTGCCAGAGAAGTCCACTTGAGAATGCTGGGCAACTTCCTTTGTCATGTGTCCCAACCTATTTAGAGTCCACAAGGTGGAAGCTGGGAAGAATCTTGTAAGGACAGGAGCACCATTATCCACTTAAAGTCATATTCAAAAGTATGAATACAGCATTTGTCATACTCATAAAATGATAATTTAAAAAGCTGCTCACTGTGCCCTTTGAAACACATCTCTCTTTTCTAGCTGCCAATCACTTACCAGCATTTAATTACAATTATTGCTTTTAGCTCTCATAGGGGAAATTATGGAGAATATCACTGGTACAGATGATTGGATTAACAAATAACTGCCCTTTCAGTGCTGAAGGCAGAACATATTAAAGCATCAATTTACCTGGCTGTTTCTTAGCCCACAATTTGTCAACAAGTGCATGCATTCATGTTATATAAGAGAAACCGAAGAATGTGAGCTAATTGCTCAGCAAATAGAAGACAGGCACTCAACCAAATCTGCAAACCGCTCCTGCGGGAGCGGTAAAAATAAAAGAGTAAGGGGGTGGAGAAAGGGGCAGGGTGAGTCCGGGAATCGGCCCCTCCGAGCGTCAGTCTGGGGCCAAGGGGCCAAAGCCAGGAGCCTAGTGTGGGAGGGGGCTGGGGAGAGGGCTTCGCGGCCGGCAAAGGAGCTGGCCCAGCATGTCTGTAAAAAAATGTGAAATGGTATGTGTTTCCGGTGTAACTGATTAAATAGTGTACCTAATGAACGTGATCTGCAATGAGTTGATCTACTGTTTTATAAATGTAGTGGACACCTAGAGGCTTTTGGGTCATTTATAAGATAGTCACCTTTATGGACCTTTGATACTAATAGACCCAAATTATATGGCTTAAAATATAAAGTATAAGGTATATAAAATATAAGCTATATATATTTAACAAATGTTCTTTAATAATTCCCTTTTTGCTGTAAGATTTTTTTGATATAAAATGTATATATTTGTTTCTAGAATTAGGTAGTGGGTTGAAGACTTTGTATCCCTGGAAAAAAAAAACAATTCGGAAATAAGGTAGAAAATTATTTTAGTTACATAAAATTTATATTTTCATGTTATATAAGGTCTGCGTGAAGACATGATATACTTTGATTTTGTTACAGTTTACTGAAGAAGTAAAATACGAAAACGAGGTTTTATACCTAGGAACTCATTCGCTGCAACGTGTGTGTTTTTTTAAAACCTTCCTTAAAGGGAAAGGGGCTTTTTGGGAGCATGATAACGGCCGCCCATTGGCTGCTCGTTTGATTGACAGCCAGGGGCGGGACAAAGCTCGGCAACATCGCTTCCTGGCTAGCGATTTTTGCCGAGACCGGAAACCTGTGGGAAACGATAGAAACGCAACTGGATTCCACTACAAAGGCAGGTATGCATAACGACGAATTCCACTATTTAAAATGGCATTTTTTCGTTCCGCAACCAATTTGCTACATAGATCCTGGTGCGGAATGGCCCCTGGTATTGACAACACAGAAAAGGCCCCAAAGGAGAAAGCCTCTCGGGTCAGGATTGTCACCCCTCCTCCTTGCCCTACAGTCCAAGACTGGTGGGGAACAGAGAACCCAGCAGGGGTGGGTGACAGTTCTGCCCTCCCTGGGGGCAAATCTAGAAGCCCTCTTTACCGGATGAGTCAGGAGCACAGAACAAGTGGAGTGCATTAACCCAGGGGCTCCCCCTCCATAGCAATGGACAATGTGCATGTTTCTAAAGGGCCCGCACATTGAAAGTGCAGGAAAAACCTAAACAGCTCTACTCATAGAGTGCCAGCATCAATCGTCCCCTAAAAAGACCTCTCCCCACCTTCCAAGACAAAGTTTGGCTTGGAAGGGAGGGAAGTGAGTTTCTTGTTTCCTGGCGCTTGCTCAGAGACAGACACGGAGAAAGGCAGAGAGGGAAGCAGAGGCAGCAATGGCAGTTGCTTGGACACAGTATCTGAAGAAGTGTGTCTGCAGACAGAAACTCATACATAAAATAAAACTTTGCTGGTCTTAAAGGTGCAACTGGACTCCAAATTGTTCTGCTTGCATACACACACACAGAGGCTGAGAGGGAAGGAGAGACACATACACAAACAGGAAGCTCATACCTGGAATAAAACTTTGCTGGTCTTAAAGGTGCCACTGGACTCCTAATTTGTCCTGCTTGGACACACACAGAGAGACAGACACACACACACAGGAAGGCAGGGAGGAGAGCCTTGCACTTTCTCGAGCAACACACACATGGATGCAGGCAGGGAAGAGGGGAGCTGGGACTTGCAGACAGACACAGATGGAGTGAAGGAGTCATTTTACAGGAGCTGTAAGAATTGATCCTTTTAAAGACAAGGAGAAGGGGGGAGGAATTAATTGTCAGGGAGGCATCTGGAAAGGAAGGGGGAACACAGGCAGCCAGGCAGGAGTTGATGGGGGCATTTTGCAGAGAGTGAAGAAGAGAAAGTACCATGCAAGCTGTGTGCTGGGGCAGACCAGCCCTGTTGCCCCTAGAAGCCCTCTTTACCTGAGAAGTCAAGACAAGAACACGTGAAAAATAGAGGGCATTAACCAAGAGGCTCTCCCCCATAGTAAGCCAGTGCACATGCTTTTAAGGAAGCTGTTCTTCAAAAGCACGGGAAAAGAACCAAAGAGATGTACTCCTTGAGAATAGGGAAATCCAACAGTCATGGGCCCTTTAAATATCAAGACAGCTTCCGAGGCAAAGCATCAGCTTGGGGGGGGGGGGGGGGATGAGTGCCTGACTTCCTGGGACAGGAGGCCTCAAAGGCTGCTGATCTCTCACTCGCATCATAGACATATATAAGGTTAAGGCTGCAGTTTCCTTTCGCTGCCAGCCTCCCCACCCCCCACCCCCCACCCACACAAATAAGTTGAAGGTTCTAGCCCGCTCGGTCCTTTCAAATATTCAGTATGTTGTTGGAAGTATGAATCAGAAATTATGTATAACGCTCCTGAACCTACTGAACTTGCACTTGTCATTTCCCCACAAAGCAGTTTCCTGGAGCCTCTTTGGGGTGGGGGGCTGTAACTTGGACCCTGTAATGCCAATTCTCACCAAACTTAGAGGGCAGGTAGAAGAGAGACAGATTGAGTTTCCCCCTATGAGTTTCATATCTTTAGCATGACAGAGACCCATTCTACTGCATCACAAACCCCAGATTAGACTTCTGTAACTCTTTCTACATGGGCCTACCCTTGTCTTTGAGCTGGAAACTGCAACTGGTATAAAATGCAACTGTGCAGGTCCTCACCAGGTCATCAGGGAGAACCCATGTCCAGCCATTGCTGAGACAATTACATTGGTTGATGGGCATTTGGTTGAGGTTGGGTGCAGGGTCCCATGTTTATGAGATCTGGTCACCCCCTTCCCCCTGGATTCTACTCTTCTGGGCTGAATTTGGGTATATCCAGTTCCATCGTATGATCTTCCCCTGGCTTATATCTATCCATTGGTGACACCATAGTGTATTGGTTCCAGGATATTGAATCACTGGGGGGAGTGATCCATTATTCTGCCATCTTCAATTTTTTCTGGCTTTTGGATTTTTGTACCTATGTGTCATGAACCCCCATTTTCTGAGCCTCCACAGGAGCCACTTGCATCCTTCTCCCTCCCTCCCCTCTGAGGCTCCCTGGATTACTGCTTCAAAGCCTTTCCACAGAGCCATGCTCTTATCTGGTTGCCTTAGAAACGACCTTGCTCACAGAGCTTAAACAACATCTGGCTGGCCGGAGAGAAGCCAGTCTGGTTTTTGCACCCCCTAGATCAAAGGTTACCTCCCGTGTGAACCCGCTTTCCTGCCCTTTCTGGTTTTTTCTACCTCACCCTCTATATAAGGATGTTCTCCGTTTGTTCTGTGTCTCTGTCAATAATCCCTGTGCCTACCATGCTTGACCTCACATCATCTTATGGAACCTTTCAATAAAGACTAGCCTCTTAGCACCACATGTGTCTGGAGCAGTTCTATTCGAGGGAGTCACTTCTGATCGAGCGGACCAGCCACGGTTCATGACACTATGGTACTGTGGGGTTTTATTGTATGTTTTAAGATGTTTTAGTGTATTGATGTCTGCTATGGTTTTATTGATTTTGAACCGCCATAAGCCAACTACGTTTGGTGCTAAAAGTTCATGACATTGGTGATTCACTAACCAGGCACTCCATGAATCACAAACTGAAATGCATTATCCTGGTTTGTGCCCATCCCTACATATTAGTCAAAAGGTGGGAATCTTGCTTTTAAGAGAAGTCTGACCATCTTTAAAATATTTTATCATAAATATGTCAATACATGATGAATTGGTCTGACCTGGATAGCCCAAACTAGCCCAATTTCATCAGATGTGAGACCACCAAGGAATCCCAGGGGCACTACACAAAGGCAGGCAATGGCAAACCACTTCTGAACATCTAAAACCCTATGGGGTTGCCATAAGTCAGCTGTGACTTGATGGGCGGGAGGTGGGGGGTGGGGACAAAATATCTAGATGAACTTCCTCCAGCCTTTCTCCAATTTATGTGGTGGTTCTGTTTTAAGAAGAGCTAAACTGAAGGAAGCCTCCTTAGGGTGAAGGTTTCAAATTGTGTTCTGTCGAGTGGTAGGATATGTCAATATTTCTTCATCCTTCTCCCCTCCCCCAAGCCTGAAGTTGTGAGTGGAACAAGCTGGATCATGCAAGGAGCAATCCAATGTATTTTGATTACAGTAGCCAATCAACTGAGATCAATTGCTCCATTTAGTCATCATACTAGATTAACATCTTGGGGCTATTAACCCAACATGAATATCAGCATACCCAGTCAGTTGTACAATTTGGGCCAAAGTGATTGGTGAAAGCAGCTGAAATTGCCTTGCCATTGCACATAATCTCCCCAGCTTATTAGGACTAAAAAGTATTTATGATACAGATACAATGACAATGATTTTTTAACAGTTAAATTATGGTGGATATGGTTAATGTACTCAAATTTTTGAAAGCTTCAGTTTAGACTCCTTTCCCCATAACCTGTGACTAGAGACAAAAAAATCAATATACACCATGGGATAATTTGTCTAAAGCTGTTAATATTGTTTTTAACAGTACAATATTAGATTCAGAAAGGACATCCAGATCACAAGCCATCTTATTAAATAAGATAATCCTGTAAACATAAATCATCCATTTTCCTAACATGTTGACCTTTTGTAATACTTTTCAATTAATTTGATAGTGATGCATCCACCTTCCTTGTTTCTAAGAGAATGACCTAGGAAGTGTAATCAGGTATTTAGATGAAATCGCAAATTTGAAGAAGAAGAAGAGTTGGTTCTTACATGCTGCTTTTCCCTACCCGAAGGAGGCTCAAAGCAGCTTACAATCACCTTCCCTTTCCTCTTCCCACAACAAACACCCTGTGGGGTGGGTGAGGCTGAGAGATCCCTGATATCACTGCCCAGTCAGAACAATTTTATCAGTGCTGTGGCGAGCCCAAGGTCACCCAGCTGGTTGCATGTAGGGGAGCACAGAATCAAACTCGGCATGCCAGATTAGAAGTCCGCACTCCTAACCACTACACCAAACATAGATTTGGTATACGTCTTTTAGTAGGGTCTTCATGCCTCAGTAATAATATATACAAATGACAGCCATGCTGGCCACCTGTCATGCCCGTACCCACTGAGATGCTGCCAGGAGGCACTCTGGCACCTGAGGCAGAATTCAACGCCGACCTTGAACCCAGCTCACCATTGTTTGGGGCCATCAGAGTTAGGTGCTAAGTGAGTTCAGGAACATTTGGCTGAGGATCAGGGTCTGATAGCCCTGGTTTCAGGGGCACACTCCACACTTCATGCCAGACAATCCAGGGCCTGTGTGTCCAGCCCAGATGACTTGCTGGAGTGTCAAAGGCAGCACAGCTGAGCTATATTGATAGTTCACCAGTAAAATGCAAGGCTGGCAGCTCACTGTCAAGGTAGATGGCATGCAGGTGAAGGCCTTTCCTCTGACGAGGTCTGACCCAGCTGCAAGCAATATGGTTTCAGCCAGAAGACCTGGGCAAGCTGAATTCTCTGTCTGGCTGCTTGGACATCTGTTTCCACTGTTTCAGGAAAATGTCTATCAGATTGCTCCTCAGTTCCTGACTGGCTCAGCCTTGGAGTTTGGCTTTGCTTCAGACATGTTAATCTCTGTTCATTGTACCCGCCTTGCATTGTACCCGCCTTGTTCCCACTCCATCCATCCCTCGGCTATGACCTCAGACTGCTTACAGACTCGCCCTAAACACATCCCTCTACCTGGACTGCTTCATCAGGTTAGCCCCCAACTTGGCTCTGTACTTTGAAACTGGTCTGAGACTTGGTCTTAGCTTCCCACCTGAGGGCATAAATGGGCGTGACCTGGCAGGGCAGCACACCACCTGAATCATTAGTTCTTTCAGCACACCTCTATCTGGATATCATGACAATTGGTGTGGGAATTCACCTTTTGACGTAACATAAGGAAGTTGCCTTATACTGAATCAGATCCTTGGTCCATAAACATCAGCATTGTCTATTAAGACTGCTCTCCACATCACCTAGTACCCAAACCTTTTAACTGGAGATGTTGGCAATTGAACTTGGGACCTTCTGCATGCCAAGTGGATGTCCTACCACTGTCACAGCCCCTCTATTTGATCCACTCTCACTATCATGACAAAGCATTTTTTCAATAACCACACCACAGAACCAATGTGAATCAGAACAGTCCATTTTCCATCATTCCATTTCCCGCCTAGAAATGCTGTTTTATGTATTGTTAGATACAGGCATTTCATGCCTTGAAAAGTTAAGTTGGCACTTATGGTAAGCCTTCAACAACATTCCAACATTCCAAAACCATTCACATTTTCCTGATGTTTAGACAGCTGTCACCATGCCATTGTGTAAAGCACCAAGGAAATCTGCAACCAAACTGTTAATTAAAAATTTAAAAATGAAACAACCCTAGTTACAACCCTAGTTCTAGCAGTACATAAGCAGTTACATATAGACCCAAAAGGGGATTTACATTCTTGTTGTGTAAGAACATATTACTGTTTATGCAAGGCTCAGCTGTGCACAGTGACTCAGATACTGGATCCAGTATCTGGATCCAGCCTTCTGGAATGTGGTACAGAATGTAAGTCAGTCAGCACATCATTAATAAAATGTATATTAATATAACAATACATTTTTATTTCTATCCTGCTCTTCCATATCGCTCAGGGTAGGTAACAACAATAAAGCAATATACAAAAGTTAAAAATATTTACTATTTTTCTAATGCCCCCAACTAAAATTCCCAGACTGAGGTAGGGATTGGGGTTGTTAGGAAGGACTCATCTTCCAATAAGGCTCCTGAGTCTTTGGGGTCACTCTGCTAATGTCGTTTTTCAACATCTATTGATACTACTGTTGCTATACTGAGGTAGTGGAGGGAATGGCTAGCAACTATAGTGGTTACAATGTAGCTCTCATTGGTGGTATGACATATGTGGTATAATCACCTAGTGGTGTGTGGAAGTATTAGTATTGTTATTCACTGTGATACTACCAATCCACACCCAGGATATCATCAGATCCCCCCTCCATTCAATCTATGAGTCTAAAAATTTGTGATGACCTGGCAACCCTTGATAGAAAGCAAAAATCAAATAACATTTGGATGTTCTAAATAGAGCATTTTCAGAGAAAAATCATTTTATTCAACAATTCAACCATTTGAGCCCATTATGGGAGAAAGGCAGTACGTGGCTAGATAGGTTTTATTGTATTAGACTTTATAATGAAATAATGTTTAAATGTACATGTAATTCATATTAAAAGATTGTAACAGATAAAATACTGTTGGATAAATACCTGGATCAGTGTAAAACAATTTAAAAGATCAATTTGTCCTGCTCAGACATTGTGGGTGCATTCAGAATTAAAATAAACTTAAAGTAAAATAAACTTAAATAAACTTCTTCCTTGGCTCATCATACAGTGGACTTGTGAGAAAGGCAGTATAAAAATCCAATAAATATAATATAAATAAGTGAATAAAATTTAGTGATATCCACCTTTGAGAGTGACAAAACCACAGCTACATCTCATGTTACCAAGATTGCATAAGACTAATAATTTCTCACTGCAACAGGAAGCATATGAATTTTTTCCAGAGTATTCAAGATGAAAAAATAAAGAATAGAAGGGGAAACGCTTATAGGTGAGACAGAATGGGAAGAGCGTCTGTATGTTCTACCCTTTCCCTTAGGGAGCATATTTATAAAGAGCCCCACAATGCCAGATTCTGAACAGGAAAGGGGTTTAGGGAATAATGTAGAAAATGATTGGGATCAGTTGTAATGCATTCAGTCCTTTCATGTGTACTCTGTTCCTGTCTTCATAGGTCTTCTGGGATAGGCAACCAACAACAGGATATTCATCTATGAAGAAATAAATATTCTTGACATATACTAAATAACCTTTAATGTTATTCTTAACTCATGGATGTAGCTTACTATAATGTCATGTGATCTGAGGAGTTTACAGATTTTAACAAACATTCTGCAATTTTCAGACGGCATTGGTCATATGGGTAGCCTATTTTTGTGACTGAAGAACTCAAGTAATGCATGAATTTATCATTAGGTTGTAGAACAATAAAACCCAAAAACTGAAAAATATCTAAACTCTGATACGTCAATCTGTGTCCCAAATTAGTAAAATGGACAATTCAGTATACTATATATTGCAAAAATATAGAAAAGTAGGATTGTGCTGCACATGTGCAATGCAAGATGATTGTAGAAGAGCATAAAAAACAGCATCTGGATTACTAAAAAATGACAGCACTGGAACTGGAACATGCAATTTGCACAAAGATTTGGATCATATTTGCTTCGATCATAGTTAATAACCAAGGAATACTTTGAGTTGCAGCTGGAACAGACACAGTTTCATTTTCACCTTTATCTTGTTAAGCATGATTATTCTGTAAAATGCTGAATGTTGTTTATGTTATGTATTTGAGATATTCTTTTGGAAATTAATAAAGGCTGGATTTATAAATCTAGCAAAAAAAGCAGCAAGGTAATTAGTTAATTGGACCATTACTGGGAAGATGACATGAGCCAGCTTTTTAATATTAACCACTGTTAATTATATAGACATAGGAGAAATTAGCATAATATATTAATCAGGTTACTATCAATTATTTGCAAATTACCATAGCGGCTGAATAAAGATAACTGAAGAGCTACTCATAAGTTCCCCAGTCACAGAAGAAAAAGAGGTGAAAGTCAGAATAATAATAACATGATTAGTGTAACAATAGTCTGCACAATATCCAGCTTGAACTAATAGACTCTTCCAAATAGACTCTTCCAAAACTGTTCAGAAAGTCCCTGCTTCTCCAAGCTCCTGTACTCCTCAGAAATCTTAAGCACCTTCTTAAAAAGCCTTCAAAAAATCTTCTACTTTCCCTGGACAGATAATCCTGCACCCATCTGATGACTTAAAGTTACCTGCCCTATTTATACTCTAGCCAGTGGTCCCCAACCTTTTTATCACTGGGGACCGGTCAACACTTGACAATTTTACTGAGGCCCGGGGGGGTAGTCTTTTGCCAAGGGACATCGCCACCGCTGCCTGAGCCCCTGCTCCACTTGCTTTCCTACTGGCGCCCCTGACTTCCCGCTGTCCACTGCGGGGGCGCTGCCAGCAGCAGCTGCGCAGTACCATGCCGAGTGGGGGGGCCCAGCCATGGCAGCCGCTGGAGAGCACCAAAGATAAGCCGGCGGGACGGAATGACTGAAGATGGCGCCGTAACAGCTGGGCTTCTGTCCGGCTCTTAAGCCATGCTGAGGGTCAGGAGCAACCGCACCTGGCAGACCTGAGCAGATACGCAAATCTGCTCGCCAGTCGCCCCAGGAACCGGGAACGGCATCCTGAGGGTCCTACAGATCCGTGGAGAGGGAGGGAGACGAAGCTCTCCAGATCAACCACGGCATGTGCTTAAGGTCATGATGGCGCCCTTGTCGTAAATAACTTTCTAAGCCTGAAACGACCAGCTGACCCTACATTCTTCCCAGATCATCTTTAATAGACTGACAGGAGCTGAAGTCTACAACAGTAAGAATTGAAAGCTTTCTGGCTTTTCCTTTTCTTTCCCCATTTTCGCTAATTCAACAAGTTTGTCCAACCATAAATCAATAGTTGGCATCTCCTGTGATTTCCAGTTCTTAGCCAAGATTAGTTTTGCCACCATCGTGGCATGAAAAAAGAGAATTCTAGAATGAGAAGGGAGTAATTCTGGACATAAACTTAACAGCACATTCAGCTTTCAGAGGAAACTTGATATTAAGCATCTCTTCTAAAACAGCATGTACCTTTACCCAAAACCTGTTTACATTCCCACATCGCCATCACATGTGAAAGAAGAAGCGCACCTTATAATGACATTTCCAACACATATTATTATACTTCTTTGACATCTTAGATGCTATAGAGCATCTTGTACCAATTTTCTCTTGATATCTGACTATTCGTTAATTTAAGCACTTTAATCCATATATGTTCCCATGTTTCCATTGTAACGTTAGTTCCAATATTCTGCATCCATTTAATCATACAAGTTTTAACCTGTTCAGATTCAGTCTCATATCTTAATAAGAACTTATATATCTGGCCTTGCAGTTGTGGTTTAGCTTGCACTAAAGTATTATGTATATTCCAAAGGAATTTTTTAGTTCTTTTCCTAAAAACTATAACTTTTGTTTTTGTGTAGTTGATGGAGAAGGACTCTTCCTTACAATAAGTACCCAAGTTGTTAAGTAGCTTTTTCAGATCAACTCTTGTTAGGAAGTCTAGGGCCATGTCATCTGCATAAAGCAGAATGGAAATCTTTTGCTGACCAACAGAGGAGTGTACAAATTCTGGGCCTCACAGTCTTTGTACTATATCATTGAAATAAATATTGAAAAGCAGAGGGGCCAGTACACACCTCTGCTTTAACCCTTTCATTAGTTAGAGAGCCTGAAGGGCCCACCCTAATTTTCATGTAGGTGACTGAGTGTAGTTCACACAACAGAAACAGTAGGCATTTGTTGATATTAGTTTTCCTTAATTTTGACAGTCTATGTCTGTTGATGAAGTCAAAAGCTGTGGCTAAATCAATGAAAGCCGTGGGGCCTTCTATGCTGAAATAAGCTAAGTCAGTAGTCCCCAACCCCCAATCTGGGGACTGGTACCGGTCCATGGATCAGTCAGTACTGGGCCGCAGCTCCTCCTCATTCTCCTCCCTGGCTGCTGCCTTGGGGCTGCCCTGCCACTCTGCCGTGGCTCACCTTTGGTGCTCTCCAGCGGTTGCCATGGCTGGAGCTCCCCCTCAGCATGGCACTGAGCAGCTACTGCTGGCAGAGCCCCCCAGTGGGTGGCAGGAAGTCAGGGGCGCCAGCGGGAAAGCAAGCAGAGCAGAGGCTCAGGCAACAGCAGCAATGTCCCTCGGCAAAAGACTCCCCCCCCCGGGCTTCAGTAAAATTGTCAAGCATTGACCGGTCCCCCGTGATAAAAAGGTTGGGGACCACTGAGCTAAGTAATGAAAGGTTTGACTGTGGTCAGTGGTAGAATGTCCTAAAACCTGCTTCATGTGGAGTTAAGAGACGGTTATCAGCAGCCCAGTAGCTTATGTAGGAGAAATTTTCAATAAAGTTTAGAAGTGATATTTAGTAAACTAGTTTGTGGATCAGTTATCTTTTTTTGTGGATAGGAACCATTATGCTCATCTTCCAACCATAGGGGAAAATGCCCAATTCATTTATCTGAGTAAAGACCCAGGCTAAGACAGGCCCACCAGTTAGGAAAGGCTTTGAATAAATCAGGTGGAATCAAATCTTCTCCAGGTGATTTGTTAGAAGCTAAGGATATAATAAGGGCTCTAACTTCAGCCTATGTGACTGGGGGCCAAGCTGGTAAATTTGGAAGTTCAGTGGAGATAGCCTGGGTACTTGATTCTGTGGATGGTGGAAAAGGTGGCCAAGCTCCAAAAGTTTTCAAAAAGTGTGTAAACCAGTTTCCAGGTATTTGGGCTTCAATCTCTTGGAGAGATTTTGCAAGTCAGTTCCAGAACTGTTTTGCAGACACGGTTCCAGAACTGAGACCTATTTTTTCCTTTATTGTCAGACTAGAAAAAAGCCCGCTGTACTCTAAATACAGCGGACGCTAGCGGTTTGTTCAGCCCCCCCCCTCGGTGCGGCTTACCTGGAGGCAAGGGGGGACGGAGTCCAAGTGATCGTGTGGGGCGGGCGCGGCAGGCGGTGGCGGCTCTGGCTTCTCGCAGTCGTGAGGGAGCACCTGGACCCGGCAGAAGCCAGAGAGAGAAAGCGGCGGGCGGCGGAGGCTTCTGCCGGGCCCAGGCACTCCCTCGCTGCTGCGAGGGAGCGGCTGGGCCCGGCAGAAGCTGGAGAGAGGATGCGGCAGGCGGCGGAGGCTTCTGCTGGTGCCAGGCGCTCCCTCGCAGTTGCAAGGGAGTGGCTGGGGCCAGCAGAAGGGTCATGAGGAAGGGACCCAGGGCAGGAAAGGAGCAGGGAAGGCGCGTCTTTGACGCGCCGTCCCTGCTCCTTTCCCTAGTGGGAGGTGAAGGCGGCTGGAGGACTCACCGTGCAGCCAGCATTCTCTGCACTCACCGTACAGCCAGCATTCACTTTGCGGCTCCTGATTGGGCCCTCCGAGTTTTTATCCCGGACAGAGCCCGCCCTAACTCCACCCCACTTGCCCTTACTCCTTTATTCCTCCCGCTCCTCTGGAGCGGGTGCTTTAAAGATTTAATTCATTTCACAGATATTTAGCGTAAGTTTTCTTACTTTTCAGCTGACTCTTATATTGCGATCTCAACCTAATGAGCTCTAACGTCCTGAGGGGGGGGATCCACCCCTTATAGCGGCATGAATGAATGAATGAATGACCTTTATTTCAAACATGTATATTTTAACCATTTTAAAAATGTGATATGAAATTAATTTTCAAAGTGAACAAAAAAAATATTTAGGCAGCATGAATAAGTGCAGGTGGAAGTCCAAGACCATTTGTGACTCACCTTTGTAGGTCACAGACAATATTGTGCCTGTATTCATTTGCAAGTAGCAAAGCCATATTCCAACAGAAAAGCCACATTATGAGTCAACAGCTGAGCCAACTCCTTTAGATGTTGAAGTAATCTGTTCATACGTGTTTTCACATTTCCTTGCTCTATGCTTTCATGTGATGAAGTGGCTTAATGTCGGTTTACATCAAGAGGCTTGCCCTCTGCATCCTGCCATACTACACAAGACAGTCTGCAGATGCAGGAGACATATGAATCAATGAACACATTTTCTGCTCTGACTCAAACCTCCTCTACCTATGACTAATTTTTTAAAAAACAGGGAAAAATCAGCCTTATGACTCATCAAGACTGACAAGACAATTTATCAGCACCATAGCTACCAGAATGATACAGAAAACCTCCATACATCTCTATTTAGAGGCCCATCTTATAGAATGACTAGTTTTTAAATAGTTTGGTTGAACCTAGATGGATCATGCATGATAAAAATGATATTTAGTCTTCAACTAGCAGTAGAGCCCGCTGTCCAAAAAATACAGCGGGCCCTAGGGGAGGGTTTGCTTCCCCTCCCCCCATGTAGGAAAACGCTCTCCAGGCCCCGGGGCCTGGGAAGCGTTTTAAGGCGGCAGTGCTGTTTTAAAATGCCTTCCAAGCCCCGGGAAAGGCACAGATCGCCTTCCCCGGGGCTTGGCAGGAGTTTTAAGGCAGCAGTGCTGTTTTAAAACGCGCTCCAAGCCCCGGGGAAGGTGATCCGTGCCTTTCCCGGGGCTTGGGGAGCGTTTTAAGGGGCGGAGGCCAGGGAGCCTACTTTCGCTCTCGGCGGCCAGCAAAGTAATGGCCGCCGTGGAGCGAAGGAAAGCTCTGGTGGGGAGTGGGGTGGGGTGGGAGGCGCTTTGCTCCTCCCAATTGGTTGTTGGCCAGGCAAGCAGCCAATCAGCAGCCGTGCTGCACGCAGCTGCTGATTGGCAGCTTGGGGTTGGACTGACCAGCGGAGGGGCCAATCGGGAGGCACTAAAACACCATTTCAGAGCCATGCTTTTGCACTAGGTGTGGTGAACTGACACATTCCCACATGGATAGCTTTAGGGAAAAAATGTTTAATTTTTATTCTGCTAATGGTCAGTAGCTAGAATGAAATAACCATCCCATGTAGGAGAAGGGCTGTAAAAATAGGTTTTTCACTTGTCTCCAATTGGGGGGACATGCCTAGGCAGGAAAGCACTGTCATTGATATGTTAATGATGAGAAGGCAATGAAAATAATTAATTCGTTTCCTATTTCTTTCCCTAGATGAGCCAAAATAACTTCAAACAGAACAAACACCATATTAAAAGACTACTAAGCAAGCAAACAGGCTTTGCACAACATGGTTGTTGGACTCAACTGTTGCTCCCCCTAAGCACCAAGAATATAGAGCAACAGTAGCCCAGACGTGGTGTTTCATCTATACAGTGTGATTAATAGCCACTGATGGACTTCCACTCCATATAATTATCCAGTCCCTTCCTGAAGCAGTCTATGCTCAGATCAATGCTATGGATCTGAGACATCTCCAAATTCTTCAAAGTCTGATCCTTTTACCCTGTTGTTGTTGTTGTTTATCTCTGGTCTGGTGCCAGTCTGGTGTAGTGGTTAGGAGTCCAGACTTCTAATCTGGTGATCCGGGTTTGATTCTGTGCTCCCCCACATGCAGCCAGCTGGGTGACCTTGGGCTCACCACAGCACTGATAAAGTTGTTCTGACTGAGCAGTGATCTCAGGGCTCTCTCAGCCTCCAGGGTATCTGTTGTGGGGAGAGGAAAGGGAAGGCGATTGTAAGCTGCTTTGGGACTCCTTCAGATAGAGAAAAGTGGCATATAAGAACCAACTTCTTCTTCTTCTTCTTCTTCTTCTTCTTCTTCTTCTTCTTCTTCTTCTTCTTCTTCTTCTTCTTCTTCTTCTTCTTCTTCTTTTTCTTTTTCTTTTTCTTTTTCTTTTTCTTTTTCTTTTTCTTTTTCTTTTTCTTTTTCTTTTTCTTTTTCTTTTTCTTTTTCTTTTTCTTTTTCTTCTTCTTCTTCTTCTTCTTCTTCTTCAACAAGAAGGCCTTATTCATCATGTTCCTTAGGTGCTCGAAAGAAAGTAATACTACCTTCCCCAGGTATGGATGTGAAATCTCAACGGACGTACGGTGATCCCAGAAGCTTTCAAAGCAAGTGAGAAGCAGAGGTGGTTTGCCAGTGCCTTGCTCTACCCCAGTGGTCCCCAACCACCAGGCCGCACTCCGCTGCCGGGCCGCAAAGGCCTCAGCACTGGGCCACAGCTCCCTCTTCCCGCCCCCCCCCGTGGCAGGTGTAAACATGCATGCGCAAAACAGCTGCACATGCACATTTACGGCAACACCAGGAGTGCAAACACGCATGTGTGGCATGTCTGCGCATGCGCACGTGTGTGAAACTGCCGCGCATGCGTGCTTGCAGCCTCACCGGGCGCAAACATGCATGCGTGGACCTGCCACGCATGCACATTTGTGCAGGGGCTGCTGCGCATGGGCAGTGCCAGGATCCCCCTCTCCCCCACCGGTCCGCAACCCCAAAAAGGTTGCGGACCACTGCTCTACCGAAAAAGACTTTCCTAAATCACTATAAACTGAGTTATCAGCATGGAGAAAAGGAGGTTGAGAGGGGACATGATAGCTCTCTTTATGTATTTGAAAGGTTGTCACTTGGAGGAGGGCAGGATGCTGCTTCCATTGGCTGCAGAGGAGAGGACACGCAGTAATGGGTTTAAACTAAAAGTACAACGATATAGGCTAGATATCAGGAAAAATAATTTCACAGTCAGAGTAGTTCAGCAGTGGAATAGGCTGCCTAAGGAGGTGGTAAACTCCCCCTCACTGGCAGTCTTCAAGCAAAGGTTGGATACACACTTTTCTTGGATGCTTTAGGATGCTTAGGGCTGATCCTGCGTTGAGCAGGGGGTTGGACTAGATGGCCTGTATGGCCCCTTCCAACTCTATGAGTCTATGATTCTAGGATTCTATTGTTCCCATTTCATGTAAACTGCCCTGAGCCCTCAGGGAGGGTGGTATATAAATAAATAATAACAAATAAATACAGACAGACAGCTATATAGCTGATAAAGCCAGGGGAGGAAATGTTTCTGCCAGGCAAGGGGTGGTGGTCTGATTGTGCCTGAAAAAAGAAATCTTTTGTTAACCAGAATTTTGGTACAGCATCTTCAGAGATTCTATGGCAGAGGAGGTACTGACTGAGAAAAAGAACCATGACTATAAAAGTTGGCAACAAATTTTAAATGGTTTAATTTCTCCCTTAAGGACATAAACATCATATGGTTAGAACTAAAGGAGGATTATACTTATCATTCCTTTTATTTACCCTTTGCTCAGTAGCCCAGAGACATTTTCTTTTGATTACTGTGTTGGTCTCCCTTCGGTAATCAATGGTTTTAATTTAAAAATAAAAGGCTTTACAAAATAAAAGTGTGCCTCATTGTGCTCATTTTACCAAGTGAGTCCTAAACTGGCTACATGTTTAGAAAGAAACAAAAGAAAGAAACAAAAGAAGACTGGGAAAATTCATGCCTGAGGTTTAATCAGTAAAACACGCTAGACCCTATTATATTGAAGAAAATTGTAAAGTGTAGCAAATTTAAGGGGGTAGGTTACCAGAAAAAGCAAAATTTGTAGTTGCCTCTGGTAAAAAATTACCAGAAAAAGAGAAAGATCTGTAGCTTCTGGAAAGAAGGATCTGTAGTAGCTTCACTTGTGGCAACTGATGAAATATATTTCTGATATTTTGCAGAATAAGGCTAAGGTAATGCTGCCTTTTGACAATCACAATGCTTCACAGCTGCACATGAGGAGAATGAGCATTTGAGCTGAGATCAGACCATTTCAGCTGTGGCTTATGGACAGTAGAGCAAAGCGGCTAAAACTGGCACGAAATTTGTGGGTGTGTTTTAGTTTACTTGTGCAATAACATTCATACAACCTGCTCCCTCTTAATAAAACAGTAAGGGGTGTTGGGGTGGGTTCATTCCGGGATGGGGAGGGGGCCAACAATTGGCCCCTTGGCCCCAGACTGACAAGCAGAGGGGCCAATTGGAAGGCGCAAAGCGCCTTCCAATTGGCCCCTCACCACGACAGATCAAAATTCCATTCAGTCAGCCCAGCCAGTGGCTATCAGGAGACATGGCTGCCAGTCTGCTCCTGACCACCGCAGGGAGAGGAGGTCAGAAGGGCTGCCAAGGGGGATGAGAACAGAGGCTGCGCCAGCCCTTTTCGCCCCAAGGCTGTCCTATCATGTCCAACTGTAAATTGCCTCAGAACCCTGACAGAGCTGGCAGGAGGCTGCTGAGTGCTCCCCCCCCCCTTCAGGCCTGCTGCGAAGGAGCCTCTGACAGGCCCTGACTGAGGGGAGGGAGGCCTTTTCCTTCAGAGAGCAATGCAGGGGAGCCTGAGGGCATTCCTTTTGAGGGTGGGGAACTTTCCCCTTCTGCCAAGCAGTTGGCTGACAGGGAAGCCACAGAAAAGCCCCTTCTCACTTAAAATACTGCTCTGGCCTGGGGTTAGACACAGCCAAGCCATGTGTCTTTCTTCTTTGCAACTCTCTGCAGATTTGAGGCCACTGCACAGCATTATTCTGCAGAAGAAACTGGCTCTTTTGTCTCCCGTTTCATCTGCACAACAACCCTGTGCAGTAGACCTCATGTTTTACATGTTTCTTCTCTACCACAACCTTGTCCATAGCCCTTTCTGCCTGGGGAGCTGATCTTTGTACTCTGCAGGTGAGTTGTAATTCCAGAAGCTCTCCAGGCTCCACCTGGAGGTTGGCTACCCCTGGGTTGGAAATATTCCTAGAGGTTTGGAGGTGGGACTTCAAAATTGTACAATGCCTCATAGTCCAGCCTTCAAAGGAGCCATTTTTGCCTGCAGTTGGGAGGGAGTGGTGCAGGGGTGTCCCTCCTGGGCTATGGGCTATAGCCAGCCCTTACCTGCAAGTGTTTGTATTCTGGGCCGCAGACAGGCAGACCAGCATCAGGGTGGACACCTGTGTACTGTGACTACCCCATGTTTATTAGGGCAGAGGGCCATTTCGGTGTCTGTGGCCTAATTCACACAAGAAGGGAAATGACGCAGAACTGGGGGGGGGGGGGAATTGGTTGCCATGTAATCTTACCCTAAGAAGAGTCTCCAGTCTGATTTTCCCTTCACATATCTGAAGACATGGCTCTGGAAAGCTCATCTGTAACCACTATGCCACAATTCCCAAAGGTCAGTTCTCTCCCACACTCAACAAACATTCCAAACCACAGGTTCTTGACACCCATATCTCCACACCCATGCCCTCATTTGCCACCACGTCACCACAACCTCCCACACAACACACACATTCAACCTCATGCCCTTACAGACTGGACAACTCCTCCCCTTCCTCTTCCCACCACCAAGCTCTTGCGCCCATTGTATTCTTGGATACAACGGGCTTTGCCCCTAGTTAATAATGAAAAAAGAGTTTTATAGATGTGTAAATTCAGAGAGCACTACTCCCTGCCTGGGAATAATCTTACATAGGTAAGGTTATTATTTGAAATTATTCAATACACATGCACAAACACATTTATTTATTTTGGAATTTTCAGAAACTTTGGGCAGATTACAATAACATAAAACAGGGGTTCCCAACCCCCGGTACCGGGCCGCAAAGGCCATCATACCGAGCCGCCAGCGGCCGCGCCTGCCTCCCCCCACTGCAGCAAGAGGGAGGGAAAGAAGCAGGCCGGCTGCCACGCCGGCTGCCGCGCCGGCACGCCAGCAACGCAAATGCGCACACGCGGATCTGCCGCGCCTGCGCGTTTGCGCCCCTGCTGGCGAAAACACGCATGTGCAGCAACTCTGTGCATGCGTGTTAGCACCACCTGGTGGCAAAAACGCACATGCGCAGCAATTACGCATGCATGTTTATGCGCAGCTGTGGCAGCCGGGCCGCTGGCTCTCCCCCACCCCCGGAGGCGGTCCCTGAGCACAAGAAGGTTGGGGACCGCTAACATAAAATACATATAAATTACAAAAATAAATAATAGAATTTAAATTATTAACATTAATAAATTATTAAAGTAAAAATTATCAAAACAGGATTAAATATTAAAATTGTTTGTTATATTTTGTCTATGGGGCATTGGGGGGGAGTCATACCAAGCCCTCAATAGAGGTTTTAGCTTGATGTGGTTGGTCTCTTCAGGCCTCAACTATTAGCCTGGCAGAACATCTCTGTTTTGCGAGTCCTGTGATCAGATGAGATCAGAACCAGACCATTTTAGGGATGTTTGTGTGTAGTCAATAAAAATAAAATGAAGTATTTGCCTGTACCCAACAATCAGTACCCAACACAGCTTCTGATCTTCAGACCGTTATTTACAGCAGGTGTCCAAAAAGAGCTGAGTTAGGACCTTGGATTGAGAAGGATGAAATTATTCCTCCTCCATCAGCTGCAAGTGCAGATCTACTGAGTAATGGGACTATTTCATCTACTGATTCCTCTTTACTACAGCTCCCTGACATGCATGGTCATTCCTACACATAGGCCCTGTGCAACCAGGAATGATCTTTCCAGGAGTCGGAAAGGCTGCAGGAGCAGAGAGGGATGTAAGAAAGTGAAATAATGGAATATAATGAAATGGCCAACTCACACTTAGAAGCTGACACAGAAACTAGAGGCTTCCTGGAAATTTCAGGAAAAGATTCTTTGTCCCACAAAGCAGTAGGACAACAGAAGCAATACAAAGGGAAAGGAATCCATTTTACAGGTCCAATTTGTCTCATTCCACCTGGAGGAAGGAACTCTCATAACTGAACATCTTGATACCAGCCATGGCCACATGGAACAGACAAAGGGCTGGATGCCTGAACAAAGACTCCAAAATGATGGGAAACTTCCAAGAAGCTATAACATCTACATTAAAGAGCCTGACTTAAAACAAGACCAGCCAGGGTATGTATAAGGTTGATGGACAGCGGACTGTTTGGCTACATGTTTCCTTTGTATTCTTTTCTCGGTCTGTTATAGTGCAGAGAGTATGTTTGGGAACTTTTAAAAATTAAATACTGATATTAAATAAAATTTTAATAAAATACTGATATTCCCCACGAGTGTGCAAAGACAACCAGACCTGTTGTAGCCAGACTTGGGATATCAGGAGATATGAGATAGATTCAAATGGGTAGCCGGTGTTGGTCTGACGAAGAGTGCTTGTACTTGAAAGCTCACGCCCAGAATAAATCATTGATGGTTTTAAAGGTGCCACTGGACTCTGAGGCCCATTCCGCACAAGGATCAATGTGGCAAATTGCTTACAGAAAGAAAAAACAGAATTTAAAATAGTGGAATTTGGCGTAACACATACCTGTCTTTGTAGTGGAATCCAGTTGCTTTTCAATCGTTTCCCACAGGTTTCTGGTCTCGCCAAAAATCGCTAGAAAGGAAGCGATTTTTTCCGTGCTTTGTCCCGCCCCTGGCCGTCAATCAAACGAGCAACCAATGGGCGGTTGTTACCAGGTTCCGGAAAAGCCCCTTTCCCTTTAAGAACAGTTTTTTTCAAAAAAGAAAAACACACGCAACGAATATGCCTTGATTCCTTGATTCCTTGCTTTCTCCTAACGTAGAGACCTATCTAGCTGGCAGCTGGCCTGTGAGCTACCATTTCATCGTTGCCACGCTCCCCCGAGTGAAACCTCCCCCCCCCCCCGTGCACAGGCGCGATTTTCGGCCGAAAATAAAGGGAACTTGCAAACGGGGCTCTGTTGTGTTTGGTGACTTGAGGGGAGCTTTAAAGCAGCTCTGTGGAGGGACTGCAGCTGGAGAAGCCTCACTGGGTGAATGAAGGATCGCCGGCTTGTTGCTCTCCGCTCACTCCGAGAAAAAAAAATGGCGATCACTTCACCGGAAGTTCAGAGGAGAGAGCCAGGGGGAGGGACTTTGCTGAAACCACAACAATGGTAATGCACAGAACTTTTTTGAAACTGTTGCAGATTGTTTGCAAGAGTGTAGCGCTTTCCAGAGGGTGAATCCACTTTTTGGGATTTCCCTGGAAGCACTACAACGAAGCGCTTTTCGCGAGTCTGTTTCAGGAATGTGGCAGATTGTGTGCGACGTTGTGCATAACTGCAAATTAGTAGAGTTTACAATTTGCCACACTCCTGCTACATTTAACTTGTGTGGAATGGGCCTGATTTTAAGGAGATATGAAAATTAGAACAGTACTGCGGGCAGGTGAGCCAGAAGAGTAGAATGCGACTGGGTGGAGACTCAAGGATGGATCTTGGATACCTAGTTGCCTTTTTCAGATGACCAAACTCCTATTTCTGCCCACTATGTAATGGCACTTGCTTGGGGGGGGATGCTTGGGGGGAATCCACTGTGCCATGTCAGAATTGTAATGGACTCTATAATTTACCCTTCATTTCTCTTAATGTGGTAAGTTTAATTGTAGCCTGTTGAAGAACTCTGCAGAGCCAAATGTAATGGCACCCCTCAATGGATAAGCCTGTCCCAAATATGGCTGAGAATGTACATTATGAGATGTCTCAGAGGTGTAAATTTCATAAAAATTGCAAATAGTTACAACCTGAAATTGCTCATAAAGCAGATTATTCATAAAACAAATTAATTGTTCATAAAGCAGAGACCTCTTTTCCAGCAGATGTGAAATTTGGCTGAGAGATCCTGGGTGATGGATACAGTCCTTAAAAATACATTCCAACAGAAAAGAAGTTACATCCAGAAATGTGTTTTCCATAGAAAATAAAGAGGAAGAATAAATATAGTAATGAAAATGGGTGGAAATAATAAACAAATGAAATTTCTGAAATGAAAACAAAAAAGAAAATATTTGCACCTCATTTTCCTCAAAAATCCAGTAAGACCTCTAAAATCCAGTAAGAAATTCAGCTGAGGAGGATTTCAGAAGACTCATAACTGAGGATCAACAAAATCTCCTGTCTGTTCTTCTGATTGAAAGTTATATCCTTACCAAGGAAATCAGGATTTCAGTAGCCTCACATCTCACTATAACTGTTATGGTGTAACTCATCTAAAACATCTCTATACATAAAGAGTGATTCATATTTCTGACAGCATGCTGAAGTTTCCAAAGGCTCTGATTGGTGGGATCTCCCCTCCCCTCAGGGTCGATCACTGCTCTTGCTCAGGATTCTGCCCCCCCCCCCTGCCCTGGAGGTTTGGAGGAGGGCCTTGAAATGGTGCAATGGAGTCCACCCTTCAAAGTAGCCATTTTTGCCTGCAGAGCTGCTCATCATTATAACCTAGAGATGAGCAGCTATAGACAATAGTAGGGGCTTGCAGGCTAAACCTAGGGTGGAGTGGTGCAGGTGTATTCTGCCTGGGCTATGAACTTTGGCTAGCCTTTACCAGCAACTGTTTGTATTTTGGGGTGCAGACAGACAGACAGACCAGCATGGGTCCTATGAGTCTGGACAGTGCAGCAAGATCTAAATAAAGAATATTTACAGCCTGAAATTGTAAATGGTGAACAAGTAACTGGCTGGAGAGACTTAGGAAGTGAAGAGTCTTTTCTCAAGCTTGGCCTGGTAAATAAAAATCAGTATTTGTAAATAAAATCAGGTGTGAGTAAAATTTGTATTTGTAAATAAAATGAGTAAATAAAAATCAGATGATCCACTTTTATTTGGCAATTGCTTGGCCTTGTGGACAACAACAGGTACTACAATTACCAACAGTAGGCCTCAGGTTTCAGAAGGGCAGCCAGGCAATGGACTGTGCTAGCCAAGGGGTGTCTGTGGCCAGGTGTATTCCTTTCGAAGGGGCGCAAGTGTGTGTGTGTGTGTGGGGGGGGGAGCTTTCCCTTCAGCCTAACTGCCTGGAGATGAGCTGTACTTCAGAAGGGTACAATGTTACAGAGGCACCCTTCCAAAGCAGACATTTCTGCCTGGGCAACTGATCTTTATAGTCTAGAGATGAGCAGCAATTCCAGGAGCTCTCCAGGCCCCACCTGGATGTTCCTAGTCTGGAAATATTCCTTGAGGTTTGGAAGTGAGGCCTCAAAAGTGTATAATGCATCCACAGCCATTTAACCAACCACATGGCACCCCCAACCTATTTCAGATCAAGAGAACATGGCAGAGAGGAGGTAAGGTTGCCAGGTTGGTGCAGGTTCATGTTCTGGAATTCCACACTACCTAGGTGTGCATAAACCTGACTAGAGTCAAGACTATTTTGCACACAGAGACCTCCACTTAGGGTTGCCAGCTTCCAAATAAGGCACTAAACCCACACCAAACCATGAGCTAGCACCTGTTACATTCTGCTTTACTTCTAGTGAGTCATAAAATGCCTAACATGGTTGTAACAGAACACAGCATTATAAGGAACCATAATTTCATATTGTAATGGCAGCCATTTCTTTCATGTTTTTGTGGAAAGCTGTCATAGAACTGCACATAACTTTGTTCAGCCTCAATATCAAACTCAAGAGAGTAACTGTTAGGCATTCATCAGTACAGCATTTACTTTGAATTGTGCAGACTCCTACTTTGGTCTGAGAGTTTAACGGGGCTTTAAGGTTGCTGCTAAGTTTTGCAAGGTGACAAAAGAGCAACTGCTCAAATTTTGTTTTCCAAAACAGTAACTATTTAACACCTCATGATTTACTTTGTAATCTTTCTAAATATTTTCCAGTGGTTCTCCGAGGCTTGAAGTCTAAAATCTTTTCACAATCCCTGAAAATAGATGTTGCTTCACCTTGCTTTTAGGAATCAACTGCAATAAAAACCCCAGCTTCATCCTTTCATGGTTAGATGTGCAAATGTGAATTATGTTAGTTTAAATGGGTCTTGATAGGCTCATGTATAATGGCCTTACACAGCTTTCGTTAAAGAGCCTTGTTAAACTGATGAAGTGACAGCACATGCAAACAATGCTGCCCAAATGGGACTATTTTATTAATATATTTAATCTTCTGAACATAAAATTGCCCACAATTGGGTTTTAGCTTATCTCCAAATCTCGTCAGCTGCTGTGTTTTGCCCCTGTTCTTAAAGCACAAAAGGAATAGGTATAACAGGATCATAAAATCTCCTTTGTGAAACTGACTAGTTTTAAAAGCATGGCCATAAAAGTGATTCTGCTGACTCCCTGTTCATTCATAACATTTTGTTTCGGTAGGTTGTATGAAGGCTAGGTTGTATACGTTTATAATATTCAAGCAAAGACTGGTGCAGCTGGAGATGCAGCCTTGCTATGAGGCAAAAGCACCTTGCTATGAACCAAAAGGAAAAGTTGAGAGTAAATATTTTTAAAATTATTCAGTTATTTATTAAATTCTTTGCCACCCCACCCTTAGATAGGCTTGAGGCCATTTACAACATAAAATAGAAACAGTAAAACAATAGATAAAAACAATAAATTACCTCTCTGATCATGGCCACCAAGGCCTCAGTCATAGGCCTGGTGGAAGAGTGCCATTTTGCAAGTCCTGAACTTTAACAGTTCTGCCAGGGCTTCAGTCTCAACTCATTCCACCAGGCTGGGATATATCTGTAAACCACTGGAAGCGGTATAAATAATTGGTTAAGGCCTAAGTGGGAGGAGAAAGGGGTGGGGCCAATCCAGGATAGCGGAAAGCGCAGATTGGCCCCTTGCCCGGACTGACAAGAATTCCAGCCAGTTGGGTGAGGGGCCAATCGGAAGGCACAAAGCAATTGGGCCCTCACCAGGACAGACCAGAGTAAATATATAAATAAATATGTCAAATTTAGCCAACAGTTCGTAAACATTGTCCATATCACACATACAAGCAGTTTAAAATCCAGCTCTATAACAGTCTTAAAAACAGAAATTGATGTTAGAATCAGTGATGTGAGAGTCATCTTGTATCCCTACTATTTCCTTTTTCCCTGAGCTTAAAGTCTGTATAGCCTCTCACCTTTTCCTTCCTCCACCTCTCCTTCCCAGCAAATTTAACTTGATCTTCCACACACACCATCTTCCATTTCCCTTCTTCCTTCCTCAGTTGTGTAGTGGGATACCAACAAGGACATCTAAGGAGCACTTCAGTATGTCCTGTATCCCACTCTCTACACTGTCTACTTTCCATCCTACAGACACTGTGGGGAAATTTCTTTACCAGAAAGCAGAAATCCCATGGAACAGGATAGGTCGCAATCAGCAGTGCAAGGGACATGGGACCCTGATTGTGTTGCAAAATCTGATCTGGATCTAATCCCTCCAATATTTTGTTTCTAGTTTTTAATAATTATCCATAAAAACACAGGATCATTATAATTAGCCAACTAGTAGATAATGTTAAGATGAGACTGTATTTGAAAACTATTTCCCTCTCCTTCTTTTCCTGCACTGTATACTGTACATCAAACCCTTCACCCCCCCCCCATCCTTTCCATGAAATAAATACAATTATATTTTTTAAAAAGTTCTTACTGGCCCAGATAAATGAAGTCTGATCCCTGGCAAAACTTATACCCTGTCCTGATATTAACATGCTACACATTTTACAATTCCCACTGCATTGCTTGGCTGGGAAAGAGTTTCATACTTTTATAACACATTGCGATGGATCACTAGATCTATGTTAATGGAATACTTAGTTGTAACCCAAACATTAATTTCCCAGATGAATATTTTAAATAAAACGTAAATGGGTTGCAGAACATCCACCCTCCTTCCTTCCTTCCTTCCTTCCTTCCTTGTTAGTTGTTTTTAAAAAGAGGGATACAGAAAGGTGTTTCCTATATGACAATTTTCAAAAATTAAATGGACCCATTCATCCCATCTCTTTCCAGAAAATACCAATCTCATAGGCTAGTCAAATCATTTAGAATGGAAGCAATCCATTCAAAGAGCTTTCTATGGTTTTTCTACTGACAAAGAATTCTCTTGAGTGGGGGGATCTTGGTATGAATAGACTTCTTTGCACTCAAAGAACTCTTTTGCATATCAAACTGTTGATTACTTGTTGTTGCATTTCACTTCATAATTATATCCCCACCCCTTTTTTGCTGACAAAATAGTAGGTTCAAACAAGCTCAAAAGTATTTGCCTCGCCAATATGCACAAAAGTGAAATGGAACTTTATAATTCTTACCATATTGTCCTCCTTTGTTAGATCTCAACATTGCTAATGGGAGCGAACAGCAGAAACCATCTAATGTCTATAGCTTCAGCTGTTGCCGAGACTCAATGGGGCAGTAACAATCAATGCTTGCCCAGCTGCTGCTGAATGCTCTCATGAGTTTCATCTCAATTTTATTCTCCATTAATAATTAGTTCCTATTATTCTCATACAGCATTCCCATCTTTGGATGCAGAGTGTTTTTTGTATCCCGCATTTCCCCACACAAAGAAGTCCCAAAGTGACTTGCACTTGCATACCTTTCCTTTCTCCACAACATCCCTGTGAGATAGGTGAGAGTGAGAGAGCTCTGAGAAAACTGTGATGGCCCACAGTCACCCAGCTGGCTGCATGTGGAGGAGTGGGGAATCAAACCTGGTTCTCAGGATTCCCTAAGGAGAGGGAATGACTGGGCTCTAGTTTAAGTCTCTAGTTTTTTAGCTGAGAAGAAAACTACTGTAAATGAGAGGGAAATCCAGTCTTCCATCTCAGCAGTGCTGTTTTTCTCCACTGTTCCCTTTCCAGAACCAAATATATACTAATCTGGTGTGGAAGTTAAATACATTTCAAATTAATAGTGCAGTCCTAAGTAAATGAGTTTCGGAGAGTGTATTTCTGTTTAGGATTGCATTGTAAATTTTATAAATTAAACAGAAACTTGATGGAATGATTCTCATGACTAGAATGTAATAGTGGATGGATATGAACTGTTCAGAAAAAACAGAACAGATCAAAGAGGTGGAGGAGTGACACTGTATGTGAGGAAAGGGCTTACCTGCCAGGAAATTCTAGTGAAGGAGAGCATATCTACAGTGGAAAGCATCTGGGTGAAAATAAGCGAGGGAAAAACAAACAGTGTGGTGGTTGGTGTCTGCTACCGACCGCCTCATCAACGAGAGGATGTGGATGCTGCACTTTGTGAGCAGCTTGAGAAAATATCCAAGCGGCAGGACCTTGTCATCATGGGTGACTTCAATTTCCCAGATGTGTGCTGGGAAACAAACTCTGCAAAGCGTCCTCAGTGATGCAAGTTTCTGACCTGCCTGGCTGACAATTTCATTTATCAAATGGTAGATGAACCCACAAGGGGTTCAGCCATACTGGACTTAATACTAACCAACAGGCAAGAGTTGGTGGATGAGGTGAAGGAGGTGGGGACCCTAGGGGGAAGTGACCATGTCCTCATAGAATTCCTTTTGAGATTGGGGGGACAAGGAAGCTTGTAGCCAGACGCAGATGTTGGATTTTCGTAGGGCAAACTTTAATAAACTCAGAGACATGATGAGTATCATACCATGGACGAGAATGCTGGAAGGGAAGGGAGCATGTGAAGGGTGGACACTACTCAAACAAGAGCTATTGCATGCTCAATCAATGATTATCCCAGAAGGATGAAAACACTGCAGGAGCTCTAAGAAGCCTATTGGGATGAACAGAGAACTTCAAGAGGAACTAAGAAAGAAAAGGGAAATGTTCAGGAAATGGAGGGAAGGACAGAGCTCTAAAGAAGAGTACCTACAGGTTACTAGGTATTGTAGATCAGTCATCAGAAAGGCCAAAGCTGAGAGTGAGCTAAGATTGGCCAGGGAAGTCCACTGTAACAAGAAAAGATTTTTCAGTTATGTGAGGAGCAAACGTAAAGGAGGCAATAGGCCCACTGTTGGGTGCAGATGGACAAACTAACGGAGGATGCAGAGAAAGCAGAAAGGCTCAGCGCCTACTTTACATCTGTTTTTTCCCACAGGTTGAAGGGTTTAGGCACGTCTAGAGATGGCAGTAGCCAAGAGATAGTGTCTGGGTGGCAGGTTGACATGGACAGAGGTTGTCGAGAGGCATTTAGCTGCACTGGATGAGTTCAAATCCACTGGGCCGGATGAAATGCACCTGAGAGTGCTCAAAGAACTTTCCAGAGAACTTGCAGAACCCTTATCCATCATCTTCGGGACCTCTTTAAGGACTGGAGATGTCCCGGAGGACTGGAAGAGAGCAAACGTTATTCTGAACTTCAAAAAAGGGAGGAAGGATGACCCGGGAAACTACAGACCAGTGAGTCTGACCTCTGTTGTGGGGAAGATAATGGAGCAGATATTAAAGGGAGCAATCTGCAAACATCTGGAGGACAATTTGGTGATCCAAAGAAGTCAGCATGGATTTGTCTCCAACAGGTCCTGTCAGACCAACCTGGTTTCCTTTTTTGAACGAGTAACAGGTTTGCTGGATCGTGAAAATTCGTTTGATGTCGTTTACTTGGATTTTAGTAAAGCTTTTGATAAGGTTCCCCATGATGTTCTGATGGATAAATTGAAGGACTGCAATCTGGATTTTCAGATAGCTAGGTGGATAGGGAATTGGTTAGAGAACTGCACTCAAAGAGTTGTTGTCAATGGTGTTTCATCAGACTGGAGGGAGGTGAGTAGCGGGGTACCTCAGGGCTCGGTGCTCAGTCTGGTACTTTTTAACATATTTATTAATGATCTAGATGAGGGAGTGGAGGGACTACTCATCAAGTTTGCAGATGACACCAAATTGGGAGGACTGGCAAATATTCCAGAAGATAGAGACAGAGTTCAACGAGATCTGAACACAATGGAAAAATGGGCAAATGAGAACAAGATGCAATTTAATAAAGATAAGTGTAAAGTTCTGCATCTGGGTCAGAAAAATGAAAAGTATGCCTACTGGATGGGGGATACACTTCTAGGTAACACTGTGTGTGAACGAGACCTCGGGGTATTTGTGGATTGTAAACTAAACATGAGCAGGCAGTGTGATGCAGCGGTAAAAAAGGCAAATGCCATTGTGGGCTGTATCAACAGGGGCATCACATCAAAATCACAAGATGTCATAGTCCCATTGTATACGGCACTGGTCAGACCACACCTGGAGTACTGTGTGTAGTTCTGGAGGCCTCACTTCAAGAAGGACGTAGATAAAATTGAAAGGGTACAGAGGAGAGCGACGAGGATGATCTGGGGCCAAGGGACCAAGCCCTATGAAGATAGGTTGAGGGACTTGGGAATGTTCAGCCTGGAGAAAAGGAGGTTGAGAGGGGACATGGTAGCCCTATTTAAGTATTTGAAAGGTTGTCACTTGGAGGAGGGCAGGATGCTGTTTCTGTTGGCTGCAGAGGAGAGGACACGCAGTAATGGGTTTAAACTTCAAGTGTTTTTCTCAGTCAGAGTAGTTCAGCAGTGGAATAGGCTGCCTAAGGAGGTGGTGAGCTCCCCCTCACTGGCAGTCTTCAAGCAAAGGTTGGATACACACTTTTCTTGGATGCTTTAGGATGCTTAGGGCTGATCCTGCGTTGAGCAGGGGGTTGGACTAGATGGCCTGTATGGCCCCTTCCAACTCTATGATTCTGTAATTCTGTGAACTTTCTGGGTTGCTATAGAGCATGCCACTTGCTGCCAGGGAATAAATTTATCTCACTAAAAGAACACTATATCAGCAGACAGCTGTGAGAAAATAAAATTAACAGAATAAAATGTTGTAGATGTTGCCTTTTATTCTTATTTCAGTTTTTCTTGAAAACAAAGTATAGGTAAAAGTGACCTCCTCACAATATTTGCAGAGGAGAATGTCCAAAATGCCCTGAACACTTCCCACAAGAGCTGGCAAGAGCAGTACAGGCCGCTGTGTTCTCACAGCTTCAACATGTCTTGAGGTGCTTTTCACACAGCTGGCCCATTTTAATCCCTTCCTGTGTGACTCTTCAAGGCAGCACAGGATACTGGTCTGGGATGCTAGAGGTTTGTGCTGTTTTTGTACTTACAGACCCCCCCCCCCCCCGCAAGAGTTGCTATCTCTCCACAACAAGAGGTAAACCAGGGCAATTACTCCTCTTCCAGGGAGACTGGTGGGTGCTCTTTCATGCGAGTCTCAGTTATTTGAGAAGAGTGCTGTTTGTTTGCCTGTGAGTTCTACAGGGATGTTTCTCTTGTCAGGACAAGAATAAATTTACAGCCGTAAATTTATGGCTAACAAGGAGATTACTTTTTTCTAAAGGTGGCACGCTTTGACACCCTTCCTTCTTTTATGATGCCTTTTAAGCTCTGGAAAAATTACTGTTCTCAACAGACTGCATCCCACAGGAGACACCTAGAGTAAAGCATTGACAGTAAGCTAGAGGGTTTGGAAGCTGATTTTCTTCCATAGAAAGGTGTTAATTTCCAAAAAAGGGATGATCTTTGCCTGTGTGTCCTTTCTTCACATTTGGAGTACAGTCTCTACACAGGGTAGAGGCCAATGAATGGTCAGTGACTGGTGCCAAGTTGAAGCTGCCAGAAGTCAGCTGTGTTGTCAGTTTGCACAAGACCCCCCCTCCCAACGGAGAAATGAGTCTGTTTTTTGTTTGCAGATGAGAGGTCTGGAGAGGAAGAGGAGGAGGAAGAGCAAGAACCTGCAGTACAAAGGCCAGTAGAGGTCCCCTGGGGTGGACTTTCAACAGAGGAATGACTTATGCATGAGAGCAGGAGGCAGAAATGTGTTTCACTGTTCACCAATCTAGGACAGAACCTACTTGACCAGGGAGAGGAGAATATGCGGCAGTGCAGGGCCATGGTAAATTCAATGTTTCATTTGGAGAGGGAGAGAATGGACAGCATGGAAGCTCTGTCAAATAGGGAACTGAAAACTTTTAGGGAAGAGTCAAGGCTGGCACACAAGGAGTACAATGAAAGCATGTGGGAGAACAAGGCCATCCTTAGAGAGACTGTTCAGTCTAGGGGACCTGACTATCATGGAGACCAGGGAATGGGAAAACCATGCCCAGCAGACCCCAACACAACCACAGACCCCCCCCCCCCTGCTCCACCAGTCTCCACTCCCGTGCTCCTGGAACTGGCCAGGCAACCCAGACCAAACGCCTGGTAAAAAGAAAAATAATAATAAAGCCCAGGAACATATAAACTCCAAGACAGCAGTTTGCTTTTCAAAGCACACACCATTTTTTTTCCGATTCAACAATGATTGATGTGGGCATCATTTCTATTGGAGATGGCAGTTGCGGGGATGGGATTTCATGGTGCAATTTAAAAAGGGGGGGAGGACACACAACCAGAGAGATGTTATAGATTGTGGTAATCATTGTGAGTGAGAGACTATTCTTAATTTTTAATAAATGAGACTGGAAAGGTTAACAGGTAAATTAACAAATATTTATTTTAAATTACAGCAAAAAAGAAAAAAAATGTACATCCTCCCTTTCAACCTCCCTTAACGCCTCCCTCCCTCCATTCAGTCCACTTCTGAAATTACAGCAAGCAATCCCAATAACTGGGGAAACATTTTGTATAAAGTTAAATTTATTTTGTAAGATAAAATGCTGGTGTGATTCTTTAATGAGTTCTTTATGGCCAATTATTGTTTATAAGGTCAGTTGTGTGGTACAGGAAGAAGTCTAATTTCTTCAAGCTTTCCAAAAAGTGCTTTGCAGAAACTTTGCACCATCAAGACTCGTTTGATGAGTGATAAGCTAATACAAAAACTGAAAGTTCTGTTTCTTAAATGACACCTGACATGCATCCCAATTCCCTTGGTCCCAATGCTATTACCATTGCAGCCAGATCTGAGAAGCTAAGCATGGTTGGCCCTGAGAGGTATTTGGATGGGAGGCCATCAAAGAAGGCCAGGGTTGTGATGCAGAGGTGAACCACCTCTGACCATCTCATGCCTTGAAAACACTATGAAGTTACCAAAACTCAGTTGTGACTTGCTGGAACTTACTATGATCTCAAAAGGAGATCCTCAGGATGCTTGATCATATGCCCTGGAATTGAAGCAACCCAGGGAGGAAAAGGTAGGCTGTCCAAACATTTGGAATGGAACACTGTGAGACAGCAGCTGGAGAAATGTGGAACTAGTTCGCAACAGTTTTTATGAGTCTGATCTATCTTGAAATCGTGCCCTGAGAAATTGTTTCCTGGACTGTGTGGGCTGCATGTGATGTTTTATAGAAGGAGGTAATGGAAAAGTCATTCCTCTTGACATTTGTCACATGGCAGAGGGCAAAGTGGCCAGGTCATCCTTGTTGCTCAACTTTCACAGCTATAGCAACCTGCAATCTTTAGACTGACAAACCAAGAAATCTCTAGCTACGTGTAGGCTTTGAAATGCCAAAAGCAGCATCAAGAGACCCTCCCCCCTCCCTCCCCCCCACCTTTAGATGGGTCTTTTATATCACAAACACTAACTTGAAATAGCAATAGATAATTAATGAAGTAGAAAGAATTAACTTTTCCCTTATGTTCTGAGCATCGAATTCATGCTTAGGATTTGCACTAGTATCAGTGGATAGCTTTTTCCTCTGGACAGCTGATGACACCTGTTTTGGAAACTCCTCTCAGTAATTCTTAGCAGATGGCCATTGTTCGTGAAAAGAAGGTCAATATGTTTACGCTGCTCATTTCCTTATATTTTGGAATATGCCATTTGTTCACAGCTTTCTCCATCACCTCCCAGTCTCATCCTATAATACTGAGCAATCTCACAGTGACCTCTGAATATGTGATTTATTGAGAAATATCTGTATACTGTATTCTCTAACAATAATTGCTGGAAAGGGTTTTCAAATAAGAAATGGTAATAAAAGCTGTAAAAGAAAAAAAAATCCCAGCATAACAATTAATGGATTAAAAACAGGCCCTCGGTTAAAAACCTAGCATAAACTCAAAACATTAAAAGATATGTCAGGCAGCAAATATGTCAGGCTGTATAAAACTATGATGAAAGTGCCAAGAAAAATTGTAAAAGCTTTTGTCTGTGGGATCCAATGCCACTAGGCAACTCATTGGTGGCCCTGGTAGAAAACTGGCAGTCCCATTTATCAGCCACCATTGATGAGTTGAATAATAAATAATAAATAAATAAATAGAGAGATAAATAAAGCCCAATTGAGGCGGTGGGAGGAGTTGGGAAGTCATCTACCTGATTGGCTGTCTGTCCAATGAATGTTCTGGCCCTGGTCATGTCCCCCTCCAATGTGGAAGAAGTGCCAGCCAGGCAGCAAGTGGAAGCTGGGAGGGAGGGGGAGGGCCCAGGACTGCAGGCCAGGGTGGGGGGAGGGAGGCAGCCCCTATCAGTGCTTCTCCCACGCTGAGCAGCACCATCTGTGGCCTCGCCAGGCCTCAGCATGGCTGCCAGGGTGGGAGGAAGGGAGCCACAGTGCTTACCCATGGCCCAAGCAGCCCCAGCTGCAGCCTCACCAGGCCTTGGCCTGGCTGCCTGGGTCAGGGGGGAGGGAGGGTGGTAAGGAGCGCACCCCACCAGCACTCCCCCTACCCCAAGCAGCTATGGCCATGACCTCACCAGTTCTGAGCAGCCCCAGCTGCTCAGGCCTGCCCATTTCGATATTCATACTTTTCGTACAATGGGCTTTTCTGCTAGTAAATAAATTAATAAATAGTGCAGGGGAAAAATCAAACTTGATATCAGGGCAGAGGAATAGGGAAATGGTGTTTCACAAATGAGATGTCAACATCAAGACTTTGTCTCTTTAGGTACCACCCACCTTACCTCTGTAGGCAAAAAGACATAAAACTGGGCCTGCAATGATGGGCTATAATAACCAATTATTATAATATATAATAACTGCTGATGCAGTGGCCATCTTCCCAGGCTCATCCCGCTCTCCAGCCTGAAAGAGGAGAAACGCTGCCGGAAGAGCAGATACACAACCTGTGAGGTAAGGAAGGAGGAATGGGGGGAAGGAATCTGTGTCTCTTCCACCCTTATGTACATGCGTTCCACATAAGGAGCAAGAATCCTTTTTGGTAGAAACTGGGAATGGTCATTCCCCTGTTCTTTGTAATCCAACAAAGTGCAGAGCTGCAGAGCCTTCATAACGTATTGGAGGACATTGAAATGACAAACCATCTCTGAATGACTGTTGCCTCAACAAATCAATGGGGTCACTGTTACGCTAGCAAGAACTCTCATAACAGAAGGAAGTCTTCGAGAAGGCACCTCTGAACGTCTGGTGCACAGGAACCAGACTGACAGCTGCTTGATATGGAAACTCATTGGATTCATTTCATGGACTAGGATCTCAATATTTTCTGAAATGGTTTGAATGTTATGGGGAGTACAATAGGACCATTGCCCCTCCCAGCCAGAACCATCAGACTGTCCAGGGAAGGGAGTGGCTCCCCCAAAACTGGTCAGACTTTCTTTAGTTCACTTGTATTTGTTAAGTGAGTAGGATCTCTATTGCTTAATGTCTCTTATTGTACTCCTTCCTAATTAAACAATAAAGGGCCATTCTTCATTGAATAACAGAGTTGGGAGGGACCTCCTGAGTCATCTAGTCCAACCTCCACTACACAGGACAATCACAACCCTATCGCTCATCCACTGTAACCTGCTACCAGCCTCTGTTTAAAAATTTCCAAAGATGGAGAACCCACAACCTCCCGAGGAAGCCTGTTCCACTGAGAAACCGCTCTGTCAGGAACTTTTTCTGGATGTTTAGATGGAATTTCTTTTGCATTAATTTAATCCCATTGGTTCTTTTCTGTCCTTCCGGGGCAAGAGAGAACAACTCTGCTCCATCCTCCCATGTAACCCAACAACACATCCAGATATTGAGACAAAATATACTTTATTGATGGCAACACAAAACAAGACTCTCACTTATCTTTCCCCTCTTTCTTCTCGCCGCCTCTTCAGCTACTCTGGCACCAGGAAGAATTGGTGGTCAAATAACACCACCATCGATCCCCCTTCACCCAGGGAGAGAGCCAGGATTCCCCATAGGGTGCTACGTTCGAGGGTGCAGACAAGGAGGAGGAGGGGCCCTCTACCTCTAACTCCACCATCTCATGATGATACTCAATGGGCACATGGGACAACATGGCATGAGCCATAAAAACATCTTGGTTTACTGGTCTTCTGACTTCCTCCCTCTCAAATATTATTTCAACACAACCCACGTCACCTGCCCTGACGACCTCCACGCTGCCATCGCATCCTTGGAGGAGAGGTGCCTGACAGCTAGTAAGTGTCACCAACGTGTGATGTTTCTGACCACAGCTTGCCCTCTTAACATTATGACCAGCAGTATTAACACTGTCCCAATAATTTACCTGTGTTTCCACAGTGTACTCCTTTGGAGAATGCCAGGACGCAATAGAGCGCTGGAGAAGGAGAGCAGGGAGGGGGGTAATCAGGTGTCTGGACCACGAAGTAAAGGAGCTGGGGAAGAGGATGGGGGCTCATGTGGAGTGGGGAGGGAGAGGGGATGTAAATAGCTTTTTGGATTATAAAGTGATTGTGGGTTAAGAGTAGGGGGGTTAAAGGTAAAGGTAAAGGTATCCCCTGTGCAAGCACCGAGTCATGTCTGACCCTTGGGGTGACGCCCTCTAGCGTTTTCATGGCAGACTCAATACGGGGTGGTTTGCCAGTGCCTTCCCCAGTCATTACCGTTTACCCCCCTGCAAGCTGGGTACTCATTTTACCGACCTCGGAAGGATGGAAGGCTGAGTCAACCTTGAGCCGGCTGCTGGGATTGAACTCCCAACCTCATGGGCAAAGCTTTCAGACGGCTGCCTTACCACTCTGCGCCACAAGAGGCTCTTGGGGGGTTACAAACATTTAAATGTGGTCTAGTTGTTTTTTTGTTATTATTGATGGGGATAGGAGGGAGGGCTTGGCGAGGGTAAGAGGGAGTTTTTCATTGTATTTAAAAACGGTTTAATACATTTTAAAATATTTCAAAGTTGACTTTTCTTTCATCTATATTCATTAAAAATTTTAAACCCCACCCCACCTTTGCAACCCCATAAAACAACAAAAGCAATGCAAAATCAAAGGCATCACGGGGACAGATTCCCCATGCTTTAATGCTGGGCCACAGTCCATCTAGAGAAATTATGAACACCACAAGCACTGCTGTAGAAAAATAAACCTTTTATTTTTTAAAAAACTGTGTGATTGGCTCGCTGCTGCATGTCATCTTCTCCCCGCTGGAGTAGGCTCTGCCCAAGGTTTGTGAGCATGGAGACCTATTTCTGTCTCTTCTGCTCCCGCTGTAAGTGCTCCTCTGCAAAGCGGCCATCTCTTGGGACCTCAGCAGGCACCTAAGCAGCAGGTCCCCCCCCTCCTCCTCCTCCTCTTCTCCAGACATCTCACCTGAAAAAAAGAGTCATATATTGGGGGGGGGGGTTTCAATAAAATGTCCACAATGCAGCCTTCTTGCATAAAAGGCTTGGCAGCACTCACTGCACATTCCTCACCCTCTCCCCAGAGAAGAGATTGGTCCCTCAGTTGGAAGGAAGGGGACACACGCAATGCTCTGCCTCCCCACCCATTGCCTGTTGAATATTCCTGTTGGGTTAAAACAGCTTGCAATCACTCGAGATCACTGCTAAAGATTACCTCCAGGTGTATCCCGGAGTCCTGGGGTGAGAATCTGGCGTGGAACCACAGCAGCAGGCATGGAGGGAGTCAGTGGAATGTAGTCTGTGGAGCAAAGTGTTTATTAATCTTCAATTGCATAAAACCAGATAGAAAGCAGAGGATGTTTGCATTGAGCCACCAGAAAGAAAGAAGAGGATGTTTGCATGCTGCCAACATGAGAGACAATCCTCCTCCCTGTAGGGTCATCTCCTTCTCACTGGCAAACCATCGGCATCCTTCCCAAATACCCAGGACAAGACTGAAAGAGTACACACCGATCACAGTGGCAGAAAAGTCACTGCCCTGGTCTTCCTCTCACTGGGTAGAGACCTCTTCAGCAGCCTGGGTTGAAGGCTCTAGGAGTTGTGTTTCTGTAAAAAGACGGGGGAAACGGACCTCTAGCAGCCCAGGAAAGCTGCAGCAGGGACACACTGAGGAAGGGATTACCAGAGACAAATGTTGTCGTTTTTTTAATTAACATAGGACATCTTGTTAGATGGGAGAAAGGGAGTGTGACCAAGGCACATGCATGCCTGGGTAGACAAATAATCATATAAATGCCTGCTACCTGTCAGAGGTTCAGGCACCCTAGCCCGCAACCACAGCTTTCCCTGCATATCTGAGGCTAGGGGAGTTGGGCAGTGGAGGCTGGCTTCCTCCATTGGCTGGATTGCCACAAGGTTAAGGGTGACCATATCAGTCCTGTCCCCACCTCTCTTCATGGATCCACAGGCAAGCCCTTCCATGGGATGGTCCCTCGTCAGGATCTTCTGGGCGCTGCTGGCTGCTCACCTCTGTCACCTGTTTTCTTTTGTTCAGTTTAAGGCTATGAGTAACACTTTTGGGCCTCCCATTGCCATCACCCTCCTTGTAAATGCCCCTTTGAATCTCAAAGTAGGGGCAGGTTACCGGAGACACAGCGAATTGCCAGTTGTGGTTAAAGCAGTGGAAGTATTCTGCCCACATCATCTTGGTCTTGGACCGGCACTCCAGCCCAGTCCTGTTGTGGCCAAGAGCCCTCATCCTCATAGCCACCTCCTCGAAAACTTCCCGGATTCGTTGGGGTGAATTTAAGGCATTTTGGACCTCCTCTTCAGCAAAGATTGCCAGAAGGTCTCTGACCTCTGAGTCCCACTGTGTAGGTCTCCTTCCACTAGGCTGGAAGCTCTATGCCTGTGATGTCTGCTGTGAGGTGGACTCCATCTCATTCTGGGTGCAAAAGGAAGAAGATGGACAGCCAAGGAAGCAGCTTTGGTTTCAAGTTCCCACCTAGGAGAATTCTCTACTCCTTATTGGATTGGGAGTATGGCTGCCCACATCCTTTGGCCAGATGAGGTCACGAGTCCACTTGAATTCTTTCTGGCAATGTTCCCTTTGTCTCTGAAGCACGTGGCCGTTGCTATTTATTTTGAATGCATGTAAATGAACATGCGTTTAGACACTTTGTGACTATATTTTCAAAACTGCATTTGAGCCATCACAAAACAGTTCAGTGGCAAGATAAACGTGACAATGAACTGTGAAACCAGCAGGTGTAACATGACATGAATGGAGAGACAGTAACAGCTTGGACCAAAAAAAAATTATTTGTTGCCTGGGACACCAGTAAAACATGTCTCTTTTGAAACCATTGTGGATTTGTAAAACAAAACAACATTGAGAAGCAATCTTTCTGATGCATCACTGAATAATATTTGCTCCATGGGTCGCTAGCCTCCTCTACGGGAGTATACGCGTATTCGTTGCTCCATGCACATCATCATTTTCAAAAAGTGACTTCTTCCCATTCCCAGGAAGAAGGGAGAGGGAGGCAGGCATGAGAGTGGGACATTGCAGGGCTTGACTATAGCACAGCTGAGCCTCCATACATTTCTTCTGCTGGTTGCCTGCTTGTTGTCAGCCAGTAGATCGCGTGATTTAGGAGGATGAATCCACTTTTTGTGATTCTCTAAGTCACACTTTAAAATGGAGGATTTAGCGAGGTAGGTACTGCTCAGATGCTGGATGTTGGCAAAATCATACAGAGTAGCCGGAATACAGCAACTTCTTTCAGCCAAAATGACACTGCTTTTAACGGGTGTGGAAATGCCTTGGATTTACATCCCTAAATCATGCATCCCATTGGTGGGCAACTAGTGAGCAACCAGGGATAAGCCCGTATGAAGGGGGAAACACAACTTTGTCCCGTCCTTGCACCCGCCCTCTCCTCTCCATTTCCTGCTCTGAGTAATTTTTTTTAACGGCACAGTCGGCAAAGCTACAATGTCAAAGGTAAAATAAAATCTTCTTTAAAGTAACCATGGTCTTTTTGGGATCAGGCAGGCAAAACACAGCCCCGTTTCTGTTGTCTGGAGGTGGGGAATAAGCTGGGCAAGGGGGGGGGGCTGATTCAGCAGCCTTCTCCTGATCATACAGGGGGCTGAGCACCATTTTAAAGACAATAATTAATACAAAATGTATTTTGGGGCTACAGAGACCATGTTCAGTACCTCAGAAATCCAGACAGAAAAATGTCCCCAAAAATATGAATCTCAAAAAAGGGAGGGGGGAAATACTGTATCATTTTAGTATTTCTCCATAGCAATGCAGCAGTGTTGGTTTTTATTAAATAATGCATCTGTGTTGTGGCATTACTGAATAGCACTGAAGAAGTGTATTAAAAAAAAATTTTTTTTTTGAGAGCTGCCCCCCCCCAGGAGAAAGTTTCAGTCCACGAGAGACCTGCTGTGGGGTGTTTGGTGTCTTGCTGTGATTGACAAGGAGGCCTATTACAGCCTCCTCCCCATCTGTGGTCCAAAACCCAATTGGGAGTCTTATTTGTGGTGATATAAGTGTGTTGCCTATCCTAGGGTCAAAAGGGCCTAAAGCCCTGTCTATAAGAGGACCTATTCCACTGCATAGGGCAGAGGTGTTGTGACCCAGAATTTCCAATCAGCAGGGACTTGGCTTGAAGTCAGTAGTTGCACATCTTTTCCAGAGTCTGGTCAGTGAGTACTGAGCAACTCTGTTCCCTTAAAGGGGAAGTCATCAAGGCAAGCTCTTACATCTTGGGGTAATGTGGAAGAGCAGAGCCAGGAGTACAGGTGCAATACAACTGCCAAAGCCTTGCTGTGGCAGTCAGCATTGTGGCAAGCAGTGGTCACCTATTGGCGTGCCAAATCCTTCCCCTCTTTATGAAGGGCCTGGACAAAGGATTTTTGATCATCAGGCAGTAAATCAATGAATGGTAGCAATTTATCACAAAGGGACATTTGGTATCTATTCATCACTATTTGCAAATTTGTTACACAGAGCCCCATGGCTGAGGAAGAGTAGATCTTTCTTCCCAATGTGTCCATGTGCCTTCCACCCTTATCCAAAGGCAGAGAGAGCTTGTCCGACTTACCCCTTGCTGGAAAGTTCAACAAAGAAACACAGATTAGCTTGGGATGTTTGTAGAGGTAGACACAACCCTCCTCCTGCACCCTGTAAAGAGAATTGTATATGTTGACTGCAGCTGGGACAGAGGCTGGCTATTGCCAGTTTTTCAGGCAATCTTGCTGATTGATCAAATAAAGGGCAAAACTACTGGCCCTACATTAGGGGTATACACTTCTTCCATCAAAGGGTCCTCTGACTTTTCAAGATTGACCCTATATTTCAATTTCAAGGCATTAGCCATTCTGATCAGTTGATCAACATATAATTTTTAATATCCACAGACGGAGAATGACCCCTCAATGCCCCCACATTATCCTGAGGAGATATCAATGGGACAGACTCATCTTCTTCGGACAGATAGTCTTTATCAGTATAGTCCTGGGACTCGCTGTCATGCTAATATCGAGGGAGTTCTCTCATTAATGTGGTCTTTCTTGATCTTGAATGGGATCTCAACCCTGATGGGAGGCCCTGTTTCAAACAAGCTCTCAACCCCGACGTGGCCATAGATGCCAATTGGTCTCTTGACACTGAGCAGTCTCTCGACTCTTAGTGGTCTATTGATGCCAAGTGGCCTCTCACCACCAAGTGGTCTCTCGCCGCTGAGCAGTCTCTTGACATCATCTGAGTTGCTGACCTTGATCGATCTGTAGACAGAAAGGGGGGCCGCTGTTGGTGAGTTGACATCAAGGGGTGAGTTGATGTGAGTCAACATCCCTGCCCCATTTCTTCCAAGATTGGGTATCTGATATTGATGACAATGCAGAAGAGTAGCGATATCACTGTCGTACTGGCTGATGAGGCCCAACAACTTTGTCGTCAGGCTCGAATATCAATGAGTCATAATCTTGAATGCAAGGCAGAGAGTGGGTCGGCAATGATGGTGATAGATCATGAAGTAAAGCAACCATCATGTGCTGAGACCATTTGGGTGTGGGAGGTGCTCTCTCTGACCGTGCGAACTCCCAAATCTGATAATCAATTCAAAAGATCAATAACTTGTGAGAAAGTACTCACAGTGCTCACAAGAGTGTCCTTTTTCCTCAACGGCAAAGAAGAGACTGAGGGAAGAGTCCTAGCATGTGACTTTAGGTGGGAGGGGCTGGCAAACTTGGGAGTTTTTCTAGAAGTTTAGCTTGCAAGTTTTTTCTCCATGGCAGGCCTGCGACTTCGCAATACCCATGTGGGAATGCACAGAAGCTATGAAGATGAACTGACAGTTGACTGGGATGGACAGCTAAAGTTGTGAGAGGATCAAGAAGGATTCCCATAGCTCCTAGAAAAGGGGTCTGTGGATAAGAAAAGACATCTGAACTTGTTTGAATGTTCCTGTCTTCCCCACTTGTTTCTATGTGACAAAGAAGCTAATAGTGCATTTAGGCAGAGACTGCAAAGAAATTTCCCTCCTCAAGCTTCAAAAACTTTTCTGAATAACAGAAACAGGTACTTGTTTGTGACAAATTATCTAGCATTTACTGGTATACAAATTTACCTCACTCATGTTGTATTTAACCTCATAAATCCTACATCTGATTACAACTTGATGATTTCCCCTCAATGTTAATAAAAGTTTGTTATTTTTGAACTACCATCTCCTGTATGCCATTCCTAAACCTGGACAAAAAGGACTTTATTCCCTAGTCTGGATCAACATCTAGCAATATGTGTTCAAATGGCTGAATGGAACAGCTAGAGAAAAACAAGAAATAAAAGGGAACAAGGGGCTGCTTTAGCCAAAAAGAAAATAGGGGAAATTCTCTGAGAGAGGGCAAATACATTTGTCCTCATCTGCAGAGAGCCTTGCATGTGGTTCTTAGTACTGCTCTGGAAAGAGAGTTGCAGTGTCTGTTTGGCTAACTGGATGTGCTTTTTGAGCAACCCAAGGAGAGACGTTTCATAGAGTAATTTGGCTGTCCCAGGTTTTGATTGGTTCCTTCTGTGTATGGCTAATGTAGAGGAGGGATGGTTGGGGAACAATGCTGACTAATGGACAGATCTGCTATTGATACAGGTGTAATAGCTGCTGATACTGCTATATTATCTCTTGGTTTAAAACAAGGCTGTTTATCTATTTTGTTGTTTCATTGTGCTGGTAACAATATTGTGATTTAATGCATGCATTTTTCACACATTCCATTTTGCAAATTTCAGACATCATAGTATACAAATTTCTTACCAATTTCATGGGTGTAGCTTGTATGTGTTTTGCATTTCCCACATGAGTACATCATAAATATGATTATTGGTATTGCTAAAGATGGATTAGGAAGAAGATTGGCCAATGGTGTCTGCTATTGCCACATCTAAGAGAATAATTGGCAGACCTAACAAATAATTTGGGGGACATACAGTTTGTTGGGAACCAGAAGATTGGAATTAATATCTCTCAAAATGAATTTTCTTCCAGTAGAGAAAACACAGCTTTATTTTGCAGCGAACACTCTGGGAGCCATCACTTTCTGCCTTTGCCTTATCAATCTTCTGATTGCAGAAATATTTTGAATGGAAACCTTGATCACTTGGCACTCAAAGGGTGCCAGGTATTCCAGTCCTCCCTTTACTTCCTCCTTCTCTTGCATCAGTTGTTCACGTGGCCTACGCAGATGAGCTGAGCAAACACATTTGAGCTCTGTTCTCCTGTTCTCCTTCCCCCTTTCACCAAGCCAATTCACTCCCACCCTTGTGTTCAGCTTCCATTGTTCCTTTTATCTTTTTTATTTGATCTTTTTTTCTTATTGCTTTGTCTCACTCTAAATGTATTTTCTTGACTGATATAGAAACAGGGTCTGTTGTTTTACCGTGCCGCATCGCCCCTCCACTATGAAAAACTGCACAGCCAGGCTGAGATTATTGCCCAGAATGGATAGGGACGTCAGTGAGGCACGGTGCAGTACAGTCCACCCTCCAAAGCATTCATGTTATTCAGGGGAACTGATCTGGAGATGAGGTGCAATTCTGGGAGAGTCCCAGCTCCCATCTGGGGGCTGGCAACTAGGGTTGGGTGCTTCGGTGCCTGAAGTGGCTGGTCTCTCCTGGTGCAGCCAGCACTGAGCCGCGGGTGGGGAGGCACGGGTGTCAGAGCACTGGTGGGCGCACACATGCAGGCATGGAGCCTGTGTGTGTGCATCCGCTGGTGCTCCGTGCCCCACCCCCTCCCTCGGGGCAGTGCGACGCTGACTGTGCCACTTGGCAACTCTATTCCAAGAAAATCACTGCAGATCCCATCCTGAAGTTTAGAAATAAGGAGATCAAAACACGGCTACATATGTAAGTTGTGCTATGTGAAGTTGGTACAAAAATAAAGGAACCCCTGTTACTTATAAAGTTCAAGATAACATTTAACCTTTATCAACCCATAAGTTATCAGTTACTCGTATAACTGCTTGATTTGATTGACAATTACTACACATTCATAAGATCATTCAAACTCTGTAGTAGGAATAATCAGACCTGTCCTGCTGGGAAACTGTTTCTGTGGAACAAATTCTAATAGATGGTGGCTAAGTGCTAGGGATTGATGAATACCGTTTAATTGCAGTTTGTGCCTCCACAGCTGGCTTCCAGCTGACTTATAGCTCATGACAGCAAGTCATAGCGGAGAACCTCAGCTTGAAAAATATGCATAGATAAACATAAAGACTTCAGTCAACTTAGGCTGGTTTATATCCACTGAGGCTCTAGGCCTGCATATTGTACACAATGAAGGCATGCAACAGACTGCTCTGTATTAAATCAGATTTGTTTTTCATACTGCATGTGGCATAAGCAGCATCAGAAAGGGAATGCTGATGAAGTATATACAGAAGTACTTCTATGGTCCCTTTTTCTGGACTGAAACAGTTAAAAGGAAATTACAGACTGCAACCCCCTTAAATAAATGATCCTTCGGATATTTTTAAAGCAGTAATGCAATAATTTCCATTTTATTTGGGTGGAGCCAGTGCCTCGTTGCACTGTAAAATTTGTCACAGCCTTCCTCCTTAGAAAGGAAAAAGCTAGGGCAAGGAAAAACCCTGTTTAGTTGTACAAACTTACAATTCAACCTCCATAAAGGGAAATAGGATTGCCCCTGCTGGCCTCACCTCCCACATCCCTATGGATAGATGAATGCCTGTAGAAAGCCGAACATGCACAGAGGTAGTTATACATCTGATTGGGAATGCCACAAAAAGCAGGATTCTGGCCATGTGTACAAAATCTCTTGGATGCACGCAGGGTTCTCTGCAGACATTTGTCTGTGTGCATAGAAGACCAGGGGCAGGACCAGCCAGCACAATCTTGCTCCTCTCTTCACTTTTAAATTACGAGAATAGATTTTTCAAAACTGCAATCTCTTTTTATCACATCGTACAATAAATAAATAAATATGTGTCACAATTCTACAGCTGCACAGGTGGAAGCCCAGTGAGTCTTGATTTCATATCAAACATTCCCAGCCTGGATTCTTCAGGGCCCAGTCTCTAAAAACTGATTGATGAGTGAAAGTCACATGCTTATGCAGTCACCAAAAGGAAATAGCAGTACAATCATTTGTCATTCAAAAGTGGCAAAGACACCAGCTGCTCTTCTGACTAATATCGTTCCCTTGTTTTTTAGCCTGGATCACTCCTCTTTAGCCACACAGGTGAAGCCTGAAAGACCTTTTGATTCTTTGCAACATCACACTCCTTTCAGGGGACGTATACACCATTCATAGAAATCTGAACACGATTTGTGGACAGCTCCCAGCAAGTCCTTACCAGAATAATCATACCAGTAACCTTTTGTCTGCCTTTTTTAATAGTTCCTAATGCTCAGGAAGTTTGGGTTTAACATCATAACCATTAAGGTTTTCCTTCCTCCTGAAGCTACTATCACCTAATTTGCCTTTTCTCCTTGCAGAATTCTCCCTTCCAAACATCCATCTGTCTCTTTCAAACACTCCACAGAACTTCTTTCCCTTTCCTCTCAAGGTTTAGAATGGTCCAACTTCTTCCTTGCAGCCAAGCTAACTTAAGGCATGATCTGGCAGCTACACAGAGGGAGGCAAGTAATCAAAGGAAGGATTCACTTATTCTGTGATGGATGCATGAAAGTTTAGCTTCCAAAAAATGTAAAATGATGAGCACCTGGATGTTAAGAAGTAAACAGAAATGAAAAAAATTACTGCAGCTTCCTTACAATCTTGGGGTTTTCTGGTCCTTTCTTAGACTGCATGGGAGCCATATCATTAAGAGCTGTGTCTGAATACACTGAGTAAAAATTCTGAAATTCTACCAGAGTGATAATTTTCTCCAGCTGTGTAGTATCACATGACTCTTGAGATGTTGGCTGGGCAGGGAAGTGAGTCAGTAAAAAGCATTCAGCCACAAAAGTTAACAAAGAAAGCATGATGTTATAACAGCTGTGATGGTGCTTCTCTGTTTATTCTGAGATTTTCCTCACATTTGGTTTGGAGGTGGCTACAGATCCAGTCACAATCCCAGCACTCTGCTGGATCCACCTGGAAGTCAAATGTTTGGTGTCCCTTCCACAGGTGAGTGATGAAAAAAGGGGTTCTTAAATATATTCAAATCCTTGAGGCTATTTGCTATAGAGAGAATGTGTGAAAAATGTGTAAACTGTCACATTGCCACTGGGGACAAAGCCTTCTATTATTGCACCATGTATGTAGTCTTCACCAGTCCTATCTCATACATAATTGTTTCACAGAACAGATTCTGTTTCTATAGTTGGGTCCTCAAAACTGTTTATTTACTGCACTTCCCCAGATTTTACCATCTGTTCTCTTGGCTTCTAGCGGCCCTTTCTGTTACTTCTCCATAAAGGAATATTGGGGAGAAAGTGCAGAAGTTCCTCATACGGACAGAAGTAGAGCTGAACTTCAGCTTGTCTCTTCCCAAGGTTCTTTGAGTTGCAGCTGGTGAGGAGGAATGCTTTGCCTATTCAACTTTCAACCATTCCAGGACATCTGGGAATCTCTGTGGAGGAGAGAGAGAAATACAGTTGGTCAGGTGAAGTGGCACAGTTATAGTTTTTAGGATGTCACTTACCTATAGTTACCACTCTGATTTGGGCAGAACCAATTACAAATGATGTCATTATTTCCAAAGCAGGCTGCAACATGAGAATGTGACTATTGTCTTGGTGGATCAGAAAAGTCTTTCTTCTCTAGCATCAGCCTCCAGAAAGACAACATCCAGGTTGCGCTTGCAAAAAGAAACTAAACTTCACAAATAAGAAACGTTTGGTCAGTCAAATTTTAACACATAACCTCTGATTATTAAGTATGTATAGCTGCATCTGTAAAACAGGTCAATGAAGAAGGCGATGTGGTGCCTACCAGAACCAGAACCAGAACCAGAACCAGCGTGAAAGTGAATTCAATGGTCTGTGCCAACTTCAAGTTTCCATAAGACAGACAATCATAGGCTTTGATCTCAGCCCAGTCCCTTTCCCTTGGCAAAACCATGGCAATAGCAGTTAGAGCAGTGGTTCTAAACCTTCCTAATGCCGCGACCCTTTAATACAGTTCCTCATGTTGTGACTCCCAGCCATCAAATTATGCAAGGGTTCTTTCACAGAAATTAAGCTGAAACTGACCAATGGCGTGATCCATTGTTCATGATTGTATACAAATTGGTTATAAATTGGCGAGCGCCTTCAGGAGGACTGGCAACAGTAATAGCACCCTCCCAGCCAAGCTTGTCACCTTGCCATGACCCCTGTGAAAGGGTAGTTCGAACCCTAAAGGGGTCCCGACCCCCAGGTTGAGAACCACTGAGTTAGAGGAAGGGACACTTCAACTCCTTGCACTCCCTGCCCTTGTTGCCTGGCTGAGAAATTTCCTTTCCGTTTAATTTCCAATGCAGCCAATGCAGCATTTCTAGAGGATTCTGGATATACAGAACTATAATCTGGAATTATAACATTTTGATTCAGAAAGATCCAGAATGTTCCATATAATGGTATGATTTAGTGAATCCCAGATAGGTCCATATCTGAATTGGGCATCTCTACTCCGAAGGTGTTAGAAAGGTTTTAGAAGATGTGTGCTAAATTGGTTTGACTTCCTGCATGTAGGTAGCCATTGTTCTACAGAATGGCCTGGCCTGGCTTCATTTTGAAAAATGGCTTGGACAGACTTTTGGATGGGTTAGGAGAAGGGGTAGGTGTGCAAAGCAGAAATTGATTTAATACAAAACACTATGCTGGTGTACAGCATTCTAATCTGGTTTGAGTTTGTTTTGTTGTTTGTTTGTTGGGGGGACAATGAAAAGTAATAAGAACCAAAGTTCTCTCTTGTCCCACTCTGGTTACAAACTTATCATCAAATGCTCAACACAAAACAATATTTTGGAACTAGTATTTCCATTTGTTCTTCCTGCTTCTAAGGATCAGAAAATTTTGCTGAATGGCATGTTACTTGTACTGAGAAAGCAAAGTCACCTGACTAGATGAGATTAAACAGGCCTGACTGGGGAGTTTTAAAGGCAACAGCTGTTTTTTTATTATTTTTTATTATTATATTTGGGGGTCAATGGGAGAGCTGTACTTAGTTTGCTATAAGATCTATGCCTTTGAGGACTCATACTGGTCAAATTCACTGAAATAATTCAGGCAATCTTTGAATTTCCATGCAGCTAAGCACTGTCTCCATACATTGAATTTTGTGCAGTTTAAATACTTCTCTATTTTAATCCACCCAAGTAATAAGCATGACAGAATCTTCAGGAATGTAATACAATTCCTATCTTTCTTCACTTTATTACTTTCTTAGTCTTTTCATAGTGGAATCTGTTCTTATATTCAGACTAATAAATCCTCGTCTCATCATGCCACCTTCTTTTATCTACCTTTTTGTTAATTATAACTGTAGATGGTTCATATTTATTGGAAATATCTTGTAATCTTCTAATCTTCATGTATTAATGTGGACTGCCGTAGCCACTCTGCACAAAGTTTCTAAAATCAAGCTAGTTGTTTACTGACTTTCATTCCAAAGCCTTTTGAATAAAATAGTAGATATTTTCTATCTACTATGACTGAGGCCAGGAGCACTTAGTTATGGGCATCAAAATCATAATTGATGATATTGCAGCTCAACGTTCTTTAGGGATCTTGGCAAAGATAGAACAAACCACAGTTTCTGTAGCATTTTGAAGGCCGCTTACTACCATGTCCTCTTAGGCACAGTGCAAACAGTTAGCCAAGCACCTGAGGAGTATTTGACATGGATGTTCAGAAAGAAGCTGGGGATTTTCCAATGAAAATCTGAACACTGGGTGGAGGGGGCTGCTCATCTGAGCAAAATTATTTCTGACATACAGCAGTAGGCAAAAGGCTGAGATGACTTAGTGTGGCATCTTGTTCTCCAGTTTCCTCCAGGAAATCAGGCCAGGGCAGCCATGGCAGGCAGTGACTCAGCACCAGCAGGTATTCATGCAATGGAGATACTGTCAACTGAAAGGGATCCCACAGAACAACATTGTCCTGCTTGGCATTTTGTGTTCTAGGTTTGCTCTGCCAAGTATTCCACTGCCCCTCTGGCTTGGGGAGAGCTTTCAGATTCTAGATAAACACAGATCCTATATAACTTTTCTGATTATATGACCAAGGATGTGCACGTGCTAGACTGGGCAGATTAAGAAATTCTTTGCTTGTATCCACTGCAAGGATAAACAAATGGGGCGAGAAGAGATTTACAAAGGCTACAATTTGCATTATCCTCTCCCTCGAGAGGGCAAAGGGAAACACTTTGCTTGCTGGCTGAAATGAACTGGTTGTAGAACTGAGAGGAAGTAGAGGCCAGAACAAAACTGATTATGATGCTAAAATCTGGAGACAATCAAGACCATTATAAGGAAATTGATTATAAGTGTAGCTCAGATATCAAAAATCATCAGGGTTGTTATCCATGAAGGAGTGGCACTTAATTTTATTTCCAAAACTGAGGCAGAATTTTTAGAAAGAAAACACTATGAATTCTCGCATATGTATATATTACCTAAAATTATATAAGAACCAACTCTTATATAAGAACCGTCTTCTTCTTCTTCTTCTTCTTCCACCTAAAATTCACAAACTAGGCCAATTCTAGGTAGACCCATTGTGGCACAATGAACGATTATGCACGAGGCGGGTAATCCAGGGTGGCAGCAGCAGGGCAGCCGCAACTGTGCATGATGCTGCCGCTATCCCAGCCCTGGCCCGACGCAGCACCATGGAAGGCCTGCGGTATGTGAAGGTGGGAACTCCTGCATTCCCCGCAATACCGCGGACACCATCCATGACCCTCTAGTGCCAGCCTCATACATAATCAGTGTCCTGCAGGGACACCACACACCCGTCAGCTCCGTGGAACCATGGAGTTGGATGGGGCATTCCCCCTCACCTTGGTGGGAGAGCAGCATGCTGCCCCCCCTACCATTGTGCAGTAGGGGCCCTCTTCTCCCCCCTCCCGACACACAGCGCAGCAGGCTCTTTCAGCCCCAGGATAGCGCGTCCTCATGTGCTATGACAGGGCAGTCCACTTACGTTGTGGGACTCCCTATGCTGGGGGAAGCGGAGGGGCATGCCACCCTGGCTTAAGGCCCAGCAGCAGCCCAGTGTGGCTGCTGCCATGCATAATAAGTCAATGTGGCTCCATACGAGAAGCCTTATATAAATTTCTTGATTTCTGCTTACAAAAATTATTACTGAATTGTAATGGCTTTTTTTATTTGGAGAACAAAAAGAGTGAACTTGAAAAAAAATCCTATTTTGAATTCGACAATGCGAGATGCCACACATTTTATTAATTCTATTAGGACAGTTAGGGTACCTGCTTAATGACCATGGACATTAATGCACTCTAGACTAATATACCTCACGAGGAAGCATGTAAAGTAGCTGAACAGAGCCTTAGAGTACAATCTTGCATCTACCTACCTACTCATTTTCTTTGAGATTTACTTGACATTGGGTTGGAAAATAATTATTTTACATATGAGGATTGGATTTTTCTTCAAACCAGGAGTCTGGTGATGGGTGTGGTGTTGGCACTGGTAGTTGCTAATTTATAGAATCATAGAATAATAGAGTTGGAAGGGACCTCATGGGTCATCTAGTCCAACCCCCTGCACTATGCAGGACACTCACATCCCTATCGCTCATCTACTATAACCTGCCACCCTCTTGAACCTTCACCATATCAGCCTCTCCATCAGATAGCTATCAAGCCTCTGCTTAAAAATTTCCAAAGATGGAGAACCCACCACCTCTAGAGGAAGCCTGTTCCACTGAAAAACTGCTCTGTCAGGTACTTCTTCCAGATGTTTAGATGGAATTTCTTTTGAATTAATTTCATCCCATTCGTTCTGGTCTGTCCATGTGCATGTCTGATAGCTTGCCTGCCCTGGAGGGGGCAAAGGGAAACACTTTGCTTGCTGGCAGACAGGAAATAGTTGTAGAGTTGGGGGATTCCAATGAGAGAAAGTTTATGTGAGAGAAGTCTCTCACCACTTGTCAATGTAGCTTAGAAACACTAATTCCTCCAATAGAAATTGCCTCCTCCCATTATTAGTGGAAATAACCCCCTCCCTTTTCATGTGGAAAGTGAGGGTCTAGTTTTAAACCAAAACTGTGCATGGGTCACTGGAGCTGGTCTCCCATCAGCCCCAATCTTACTCAAATGCCTGAAGTATACTTTCTCCCAGCCAGGCTTTAAAACAGGAAACCTTCCAAGCTGCAAATGGGGAAAGAAAAGGTATTATGTGAGAATCTGAACCCAGATCTCTTATCACTCTTACCTGTGCATGACACTGTTCCTCAAAAATGTCTGATTAATTCAGACGATCTATATTATCCTAAGAATTGAGGCTTTTGATCAGTAAATAGCTATCATATAGTACATAGCCATGACATTACGAACAAAACACATTTTTCATTTTTTGAATGGTGACAATTTTAAAAAACTAACTACAAAACCGTTATTTGAGAGTAATAGGCATGTGTTATCTTAAACTGTGTTAGGGAAATCTAAAGTTGATAGGATATTTTACCAACAAATTCATGAATTTCTGCCTCTAGTGAATCAATAATAATTGAGTCTGGGATCCATTCTGGAGAGACTTGCAGAATTTTTCATGGTTCTAAAAAGTTTCTGGAAAATGCCCACTTAGGCCCATTATGCACGGCCGCCGAAACGGCGATTTCGGGTCACATGGAAAACGCGGAGGGGGAAGACGCGACGCATACCGGTTATACACGGGGCGGGGCGCGACGGCGGCAAAACCCAGAGTAACCGATTATGCACGCGCCGATCCGGGCGCCGCTTCTGGTTGCGCCCCGCTCACCCGGAAGCTGCGCTTTCTTCCGCGTTTCACTGACGCGGCTTTTTTGGCGGCATGCACCGAAGCTGCAGCCGGTTGCAGCCGGCTCCGTGCGTTATCCGTGATTTTAGTCGCCGCCATTCCACCCCGAATGTGCGCTAAAACCCCCGTGCATAATGGGTCTCTGTGGCTTCCTTAGGTTCTTTAGTGCCTATGTTGGTGCACTGGTCCTGATGAGGGATGGGGAACAATCCCTCCTCAGTCTAATGTGCCACCTGCTAATTGTTGCCCTATAAGAGCCTCTTGTAGCGCAGAGTGGTAAGCAGCAGAAATGCTGTCTGAAACGATGTCCATGAGGTTGGGAGTTCAATCCCAGAAGACGGGTCAAGGGTGACTCAGCCTTCCATCCTTCCAAGGTTGGTAAAATGAGTACCCAGCTTGCTGGGGGGTAAATGGTAATGACTGGGGAAGTCACTGGCAATGCCACCCCGTATTGAGTCTGCCATAAAAACGCTGGAGGGCGTCACCCCAAGGGTCAGACATGACTTGGTGCTTGCACAGGGGATACCTTAACCTTAAGATGTGTGCTCTTTGCTACATTGTTTTTAAAGAAGGCTGGGTGAGTGATCAAGAACCAAAGGTCAGCTGCCACATTTCCTAGCAAGTTCTCCCCTTTCCCTAAAGCCCACCTTCCCAGGCTCCACCTTCATATCTCCAGATATTTCCAGACCTGGAGTTAGCAACCCTAAATGGGTGGAACAAGATGGGACTCTGCAATTCCTCTGGCACTCTTCTCCTATTGACCTTGTTACAGAGCTGGCCCTGATAATTATTCAGAATTCATATTTACAAAACAGATGTCCAGAGGACATCCTGAAAAAGAACCCCAGTAGGTCAGAATTATTTCTGAATGGGAAATACATCACTTCATGCATTCCTAGCTAAATGCCTTCAGTTCTCAGAATAACATAGGACTTCAATTCCTATTCCATTTAGATAAATTATATCCCTAAAATATTTAAAAACCATTTCATATGGTTGATAATTCATAAACTATCATCATTACTATTTCTTAAATGAATGTCTAGTATTCTAAATTTCTGCAGTCATCTATTGATGATGATAATCCCTCTAGTTAATGAAAACTCTTGGTATTAAATTACTGTTCTAAAAATGCAGCAGCCCGTATTCTACAAGTAGGACATTCTGCTGTTGCTGGAGCAGTTTCCAGGCCAAGGAGACAACATAACTGGGGATGTTTTGCTTTGTGTAAACCAAACGCTACTTGGATCAATCATCATTCCACATAATAAATTTTAGTATGTGTGTGTCTGATGCACGTGCTACCTGATTGGCCCTCAGGAATATCAATCATCCCCTGGAGGACCAATCAGGCAGGGGACACTCTGCTCTGACCGCCTCTGCCTCCCTAATTGAATAATAGAATCATCTTTAACTGCTCCTGCGGTTAAATAAAACGGTAAGGACACCTGGGGAGGAGTTAGGGCGGGCTCTGTCCAGGATAAAAACTCAGAGGGCCCAATCAGGAGCCGCGAAGCGGCTCCTGATTGGGTCCTCCATGTGTCCATCCAGGGCCAAGCAGCCAATGGGGAAGCACGCAAAGCACCTTCCTATTGGCCCCTCACCAGGACAGACCAAAATTCCATTCACCCAGCCCAGTCTGGCTGCCAGTCTGCTCCTGACAACCGAAAGGAGAGGAGGTCAGTAGGGCTGCCAAGGGGGATGAGAACAGAGGCTGCGCCAGCCCTTTTCACCTCAAGGCTGTCCTAACTGTCCTGTAAATTGCCTCAGAACCCTGACAGAGCTGGCAGGAGGCTGCAGAGTGTGCTCCCTCCCCCCTTCTGGCCTGCTGCGAAGGAGCTTCTGATAGACCCTGACTGAGGGGAGGGAGGTGTTTCCAAGAGCAGGGGGAGCCTGAGGGCCTTCCTTTTGAGGGGGGGGACTTTCCCCTTCTGCCAAACAGTTGGCTGACAGGGAGGCCAAAGAAAAGCCCCTTTTCACATAAAATACTGCTCTGGCCAGGGGTTAGACACAGCCAAGCCATGTGTCTTTCTTCTTTGCAACTCTCTGCAGGTTTGTGGCCACTGCACAGCATTAATCTGCAGAGGAAACTGGCTCTTTTGTCTGTTTCATCTGCACAACAACCCTGTGCAGTAGGCCTCAACATTCAAACCCATGCCCTTACAGACTGGACAACTCCTCCCCTTCCTCTTCCCACTGCCAAGCTCTAGCGCCTGTTGTATTCTTGGAGACAACGGGCTTTGCCCCTAGTAGAATAATAGAGTTGGAAGTGACCTCATGGGTTATCTAGTCCAACTCCCTGCACTATGCAGGACACTCTCATCACAATGGATCATCTACTGTAACCTGCTACCCCCTTAAGCTTTCACAGAATCCGCCGCTCCATAAAATGGCTGTCCAGCCTCTGTTTAAGAATTTCCAAAGATGGAGAACCCACTACCTCCCGAGGAAGCCTGTTCCACTAAGAAACCGCTCTAACTGTCAGGAACTTCTTCCTGATGTTTAGACAGAATTCTTTTGAATTAATTTCATCCCATTGGTTCTGGTCCGTCCCTCTGGGGCAAGAGGGAACAACTCTGCTCCATCCTCTATATGGCAGCCTTTTAAATATTTGAAGATGGTTATCAAATCCCTTCTTAGTCGTCTCCTCTCCAGGCTAAACAGACCAAGCTCCCCCAAGCCTTCTTCATACATCTTGGTTTCCAAACCCCTCACCATCTTTGTTTCCCTTCTCTGGACATGCTCCAGTTTGTCTACATCTCTCTTCAACTGGGGTGCCCAAAACACAGTACTCCAAGTGAGGCCGAACCAGAGCAGAATAAAGCAATACCATCACGTCCTGTGATCTGGACACGATACTCCATTTGATGCAGCCGAAAATCCCATTTGCCTTTTTAGCCACCGAGTCACACTGCTGACTCATGTTCAATGTATGGTCTACTAAGATTCCTAGATCCTTTTCGCACATGCTACTGCCAAGACAAGTCTCCCGCATCCTATACTGGTGTGTTTGGTTTTTCCTACCTAAAAGCAGAACTTTACACTTATCCCTATTGAACTTCATTTTATTCAGTTTAGCCCACTTCTCGAGCCTATCAAGATCATCCTGTATTCTGATTCTGTCTTCAGTTGTGTTTGCTACCCCCTCCCAGTTTAGTATCGCCTGCAAATTTAATAAGTATCCCCTCTAAACCCTCGTCCAAATCATTTATAAATATGTTGAGCAACACAGGCCCCAGGACAGTTCCCTGAGGAACTCCAAGAGGATGCTGAACCATTAACAAGTACCCTTTGGGTACAATCTGTCAACCAGTTATTGATCCACCTGATAGAATTCGGATCCATACTCATTTTACCAACTTGTCAACAAGAATATCATGACTGGCATTCAGGGACACCACTCACCTCCTGGAGGACTAATTAGATGTGGGACATCCTGCCCCTCCAACCACCTTTCCCTCCTCCTTCCTCCTTCCTTCAGGTAAGCCAGCCTCATGGGGTAGCTAGGAGGGAGGCTAGGAAACCAGTGCCTTGGTGAAGTCCACCCAGGTCTGGAGAAGGAAACAGAAGGCCCCACAGAAGCCTCCTCCCAGCCTGAACAGCCACAGACTCTTCAAGCTTCAGTGGCACCTGCCCAGGTCTGGGGGGGGGGACAGAGAAGGCCCCATGGATGCCTTCTCCTAGGCTGAGCAGCCCCAACATAGCTTCTGCGGGTCTTGGCACCCACCCAGGTTAAGGGGGGCAGAGAGAAGACCCTGTGGATACCGCCTCCCAGTACAAACAGCCCGCTGTGTCCTCTGCCTACAGCCCATTGCATTTTTGTACACAATGGTCTTTTTTGATAGAAAACTGATGTGAGGCTAGGCAACGCTTGTGAAGCAGTCAACAAAGGTAGTATATTTGCTACAGCCCAACCCAATTTTACTTGTTTCTGCAAAGTGATATTAAGGCTGAGGATTTCCTGTGCTAACAATTTTTACCATTTCCTTTAAGCAGAGTTTTCAGCATTGTCTCCCAGCATGTTCTTCTCCAGCAAATTCTTATCAGAGCATTCACAGAGAATGAGGACAAGTGAGAGAAAACTCAGGTCAGGATAGCTTGGAACATTTTCCAACTCTGATTGTCTCTTTTTTAAATACTCAACATCTAGCACTCACTTTCATCTTTCCCAGCTTCAAAATGGTTTATTTTTGTAAGACTGCTGGAGCTGAAGAATTTATATACAACTAGATTACAGAGATGATGTTCCATTTGTGCTTCTTTTTTTACACTACCCCACCAGATATTGTTTTGTGAAGAGCTATTCTGTGAAAAGGCCTGAGCATAGAACATTAAGGTATATCAACACCCAGACAAACTGATTTAATACCCCTTCTCTCCCCCCCCCCAATTAATCTTAGAACTGTTAGCTGGGGAATAACCTAGGGATCTCTAAGAAGTATGTTTCAGCATATCCATCCAACAGGTAGAACCCCTGTTTTGCATGCAGAAGGCCTGAAGATGAATTACAGGATCTCAATTAGCAGGTGTTGAGAAAGCATTTCTCTGCCTCAGACCCCAGAAAACCACTGTAAGTCAGAGAGGACAATAGTAGCACTGATAAGACAAGGTTGCATTAGGCGTGTTCATATATTTTAATCAAAGTGGTCAAACTGCTGGGGCCAACTTTTTTACCAACTTTTCAATCAGAATATCATGTGGAACCTAATCAAAAGCTTTACTGAAATCCAAATAAATGATGACCACAGCATTCCCCTGATCCATCAAGGTAGTCACTTTCTCAAAAAAAGTGATAAGGTTGGTCTGACATGACTTGTTCTTGCAAAACCTGTACTGAATCTTAGAAAGAAGATGCCCTCAAGTTAGGCACAGGAGGTGAAGGATAAGGACCCAATATGAACCCAGCCACCACCTCCTTCCCCACCTTTTTTGCCACCACCGCTGGTAAATCCCTGGCGAACTTGAGATTCAGGCATGTGGTAGTGCCCCGCAGCACTATGAATGGGGTCCTAAACCCCTGTGAAAAACCCAATCTAAGATCCTGTGGGGGGCAAGAGGAAAGCAATGGCAGCAAAGATCGTAATTGGATAGGGGAGGATGCCAACAAACTTGGGAAAAAATCAATGGGACATGGTGGGCTTTCTGTCCCCAGGTTCCTCAGCTCCACCAGCTGAGCCAGACCTGCCCCTGATCTTGGGACTGGGCTGGCCCTTACGAAAGGGCAGCCATTGCACTCTGCCTTAGAATGCTGACCCCCACAAACTTCACACCTGTGCACATATTTACTTTTTTTTCTATCGCAGCTGTCCTGGTTAAATTCCCAGCAGACCCCAAAGCACAAATGGTCAGGTCCCTTGCTGCCACTGCCCACCTTCTGCTGAGGGCCAAAGGCCAATGGCCAGACATCCAAATTCTGGATCATCTGGCCAGGGGGTTGCTAGATGCCTGCTTTCCGAAGGATTTGTCATAGCTCAGAGCGGCGGCCTCCCCTCTGAGGACCCTGGCATCCAAAATATTGGACAAATGATTGGTGAAATGCCAAGCCCTCTCAGGGAACACCGATGTCACAAGGCAAGGTACCCAGCAAACCCATGCATCCATGCAAGCAAAGACCTCTCCCCGTCATATTCCCTAGGATCCTTCTTCTTGCCCTTCACGCTGGTTCTAGCAGCCCTCTCTATAGGTCTAATAAACTTGAATAAATCCACAAAGTACCCACTCAGTGTCTTGCCATGAAGCTTTCAAGATATCCCAGGAGGCTGATCAATGTTATCATGACCCATGGGTGGGTCGGGCTCACCCACCTCACCAGCATCCTTTTGCCGATTCTCCCTAGCCTCCCTCCTGCACTGCAACAGCCAGTTAGGAACCCCAGGGAGAAAAGCACCCTGCAACCAGAACCCCGAATCCCAGGCACCCATGCCATCCTCATCATTGGAGGAGACTCACCAAACAACTCCCCCGATGAATGCCTAGAATGCAACTTCTTTGAGTGCTTCTTCACCCTCTGCTTGTCTGATGTTTCTTGAGGCCCCTCTTTTGTGCCTACAGGTGGGGTTTTGGCCTCTGACGATGCTTCGGGGTCCATAGCAGCCACAGCCATACCCTCCATACCCATACACCAGAAGAGCACGAGGGCCGAGTGTGCAAGGGCCACAGCAGCTATGCCAAATGGCAACAAGGAGCTCAGAGCACCTACAAAGAGGAGAACAGCCCCGATCCTACAGGACACACACACACAACCCGGAATCTGAATACTCAGCCAGAGAGAGGTCCGAAGTCCGTGATCCAGCAGCGAGGGATAACAGTGGCAAGCAAACAAAACAGCAGGAAAACAGTGTGAAGCCGAGGGAAAAGACAAAAAAAAACCCACTGGGCTGAACCGGTCTCTTTAAATCCCGGCCGAGCTGCCTCCGCCCCACCCCCTGGTGGGTGCATGCTAAGTGCTCAGCTCCATGTTGCACGCCTGCTCCAGCAGCCCCATGTGCTTCCTTTGTTTTTCTGCCCAGGCTCTTCTGCCCAGTAATGGCCGCTGCGTGTTGATGGGCAGTGGCAGTGCTAGTCACTCTGTGATTGGTTAACATTGACTGTTCACTATTAACCTTCATACTCAGGTTATCAGCTTTGTTTGGTGTGCCTTTTGAACTGTTAACCAAACTTAGTCCATATACCTGGTGGTTATTTTTGCTACTGTGTTTTATCTGTTATTTATTTTTGTATTATTTTGGTCTGTGACCGTGAATAAAACATGGAGATCTGAGCCATCCCATTAAAGTTTTCTCTATGAGTGCAAAATTAATAATGGATTCTATCTGAGATGCATCATACTGCTGACTTCACCAGCCTTTCCAGACTTCGGACATACCTCAGAGGAAAAACAGAGGGGAACACACAGCATTCAAAACACACTAGCTACTTCATAGGAGGAAACACTCAAGTGTGTGTGTGTGTGTGTGTGTATATATATAAATTACTATTTTCAGGGCGTTCTTTAAAAACACTCAACATTACTAAAACCAATATTTGGGCAGAGGGGTATACATAAAAACAGGTCAAAGGTTTATGTCAATTTGGGACATGACACAAAGAGTAAGGATAATGCAGGGAGATGATGCGAGAGGTCTAGGGTTGCAAGACAAGGTTACAGGGGTCTTCCTTATTGGCATGTGAACATTTTAATAGTTGCAGTAAATTATTTCCAAGTCTTTCAGATGAAAATGGATCCTGACTCTTAACGAGGAAACCTCTGTGGATACTTGGCTCTATGTGATGGAAATCTTTCTCCAGATGTAAGGCAATTGTTCGTGGAATTTAAAAGAGCTACAATTCCCACCAGCAAGTTTAACAGTTGAAACTATTTCTGGGAAATGTTGCTTCCTCATGATCATACTCCTGGGTTTCTTTTGGATGACATGTTTATGAGGTACTGACAACTGCCAGGAGGTACATGTGCAGTCTTTAAAACCTAAAACAACTCTGACATCATTTGTTCAATGGCATGTATCCTAGGGTCAGGATAACTTTCTATACATGTACATTTGCAGGGGCTTGTACCTTCTTTCCAATTCTCCAGGATACTCTAGAGACATCTGTAGGCCAGTCGAGATATGTAGCCAGTTTCTCAATGTTTCTTGTGGAGAATGAAGAATTCACCCAACATGAACATGGAAAATAAATAAATGAATTGGATTTTGGCAAATAAATGAATTAGTGGATTATCATAAGGTGACTGATCACTGATCTGATACAAATTAATCTTCGAATGCTCTGTGGTGGAGGTTTTGGCTATCATACAAACTGTGTTACATTTTGGAAAAAAAAACAGCATTATAAAAAGCCACAAATACCACCAAACCTCTCTCCTGACAGTCTTGTGGTCCTCTTCACCCTCTTCACTTTTGCCTTCCTGCCCTGTGCCTCAGGTTGCCTGGTAATATTGATGCTGTTGCATGACCTGCTCTGATGTCACAGTGACCCAGTACAGAACCCATGACAGCCACTGACTTAGTTAAGCTGATATCACAATGGCACTAATGTGCCTTGGACCCTGTAACCAAGTGCTTTGAGACTCCAGAATCTGAATCCCAAAATCTAGCATTATATTGGACCTCAGTGGTGCACAAGCTCAAAGAGTCCCCCCTCCCAAGCAGCCCTTTTCCCCAGGGGAATTGATCTCTGCACTCTGATGAAGAGCTGTCCTTCTGGGGGATGCCCAGGTCCCCCTGGAGGCTGGCATCCCTGCACCGCTGTGGAGCACAAGGTCACAGAGATCTCCCCTCCCAATCCTCCCCTTTCTCCAGGGAAACTGATCTCTGCAGTCTGGAGAGGAGTTGTCATTCTGGGGGACCCCCCCCCAGGTCCCCACTGGAGCCTGGCATCCCTGTACATCTGTGGGGCACACGGCCATAGTGACCCCTCTTCCCAAGCAATCCTTTTCTCCAGTGGGACTGATCTCTGTTGCCCGAAGTTGAGCTGTCATAGCAAAATTCCCCCTCCAAAACAGCCATTTTCCCCTGGGAAGCTGATCTCTATAGTCTGCAGAGGAACTCCAATTCCAGGAAATCTCCAGGCAACACTTGGAGTTTGGTGACCCCTGGGTTAGGAATGTTCCTTGAACTTTGGAGGTGGGGCCTCAAAAAATCCAAAAGTGGGCATGGGATGAGTCAAGGCAACCTACCAGCCCCATGGGACCCAATACAGCCTCTGCTCTCCCTCTCTCACCCTCCCTCCTCCCCAGATATTTTATCCAGAAGAACCAGTGCCTGAAGATCAGCTGTTATTCCTGAAGGTCTCCAAGTTCCCACCTGGAGGATGGCAACCCAACTGCTGCACATGGACGAGGAGTGGGGGATCAAACGGGGCTCTTAGGATTAAAGCCTGCTACTGTTTAATCATTTCCACCATGCTGGATGTCAAGGCAAGTGAGGAGCAGGAGGAGGAGGGTCAGCACCCAGGAAAATGGGTTTAAACTACAAGTACAATGATATAGGCTAGATATCAGGGGGGGAAATTTCACAGTCAGAGTGGAATAGGTTCAGTCAGAGTGGAATAGGTTCACAGTTCAGCAGTGGAATAGGCTGCCTAAGGAGGTGGTGAGCTCCCCCTCACTGGCAGTTTTCAAGCAAAGGTTGGATGCACACTTCTCTTGGATGCTTTAGGATGCTTTGGGCTGATCCTGCGTTGAGCAGGGGGTTGGACTAGATGGCCTGTATGGCCCCTTCCAACTCTATGATTCTATAATTCTATGATTCTATGATTCTATGAAAATCACAGTGCAGGCATGTGTGCTAGGACCTGGGTACAACTGGCTTTGCCCCAGTAACCCAGTCTGAAAGCATTTTCACACTAATATTCCTGCCATATTGAGCTTCCTTTCAATTACCATTCTTTCCTGACTTTGAATAAGTCTTCGTATGTTTTCCATAATACCTTCAGATTTTCACACTTGCATTCACAGGTCTGAATGAAATGATTCCTTTGCTGCAAGGACTGTGAATAAGAGAGCTGCTGAAAGATACGGACATTGTTGCTGACTGCTTTGCCTAAATTACACATCTGATGAACTCCTCCCACCGACTCCATGCTGCATCACAGTCTCTAGTCCTTTGGGAATACCTCTTCTTTCTCAACACACTTTTCTCAGCCCCTTTGCATCTGATAATTGCTGAATGCCAAACCACATGCAGGGCCAGTGCATACACTTCCCATGGCTGTGGTACAAAAGGATTTTCTTGTGGTGCACAGCACATATATGTTTAATCACTGTTCCCTATGTTTTTCCATGCACAGATGATAGACCACGTTAGAGGAAACAATGAGTATGCCGTGCTTGAGTCAGTGAAACAGTTTAAACCAGCCCTTGTCATATATGCCAGCCCAGCTACAACTTGCCAGGAGCAATGCTTGCAACTTGGAGGTCACCCTGGAAATGGAAGGCATAGGTCATCAAGCAAAGGCTGCATCCCAGAGGAATAGTGGGTAGAATTTAGACCTATGTTTCTATTGCAAGCACAAATGCAAGTCTCTCAGTGTATAGATTGTCTTCTGGGTTTCTTGTCTAGGAATTTAAACCAGCAATGGAGATAATCCTTCATTCTTTGAAATTAGTCCTTGGCTACAAAGCAAACTTATTGAAGATTCCTCATCTAAGCACCGCAGTTCCGATGCTGTCATTAAAAAAAAAATTAAACCCAGGATTAGTGCAATGGAACCCATATGCCCTTTGATAAATTAAAAAAGGAGTTGACCTTGTAAACTAGGCTGACCTTGGGATCCTGCTTTAGCTCCAAAACAACAGATGTAATTGATGACGGATGCAATTGACACCAAATAAACGGACCAGGAAGGTCAAGGAAAAACAATGGCCAGCATGAAACATGTCTGGAACTGTTGCACAGAAGCTTCTCACTCTTTAATGAGTCACCAAATTCTGCAGGGAAAATAGAATGAGGAAGCAGAGCAAAAACTAATGAGGAGCCCGGGGGGCCATGCAGCACATGCTCCTTCTTTACAGGAACATCTAGGGATGCCAGCCTCCAGGTGGCACCTGGGGATCTTCCAGAATTACAGCTCATCTTCAGACTACAGAGATCAGTTCCCTTGGAGAGAATGGATGCTTTGGCAGGTAGACTTTAGAATCATAGAATCATAGAATCATAGAGTTGGAAGGGGCCATACAGGCCATCTAGTCCAACCCCCTGCTCAACGCAGGATCAGCCCTAAGCATCCTAAAGCATCCAAGAAAAGTGTGTATCCAACCTTTGCTTGAAGACTGCCAGTGAGGGGGAGCTCACCACCTCCTTAGGCAGCCTATTCCACTGCTGAACTACTCTGACTGTGAAAAACTTTTTCCTGATATCTAGCCTATATCGTTGTACTTGAAGTTTAAACCTATTACTGCGTGTCCTCTCCTCTTCAGCCAGCAGAAACAGCATCCTGCCCTCCTCCAAGTGACAACCTTTCAAATACTTAAAGAGGGCTATCATGTCCCCTCTCAACCTCCTTTTCTCCAGGCTGAACATTCCCAAGTCCCTCAACCTATCTTCATAGGGCTTGGTCCCTTGGCCCCAGATCATCTTCGTCGCTCTCCTCTGTACCCTTTCAATTTTATCGATGTCCTTCTTGAAGTGAGGCCTCCAGACTGCACACAGTACTCCAGGTGTGGTCTGACCAGTGCCGTATACAATGGGACTATGACATCTTGTGATTTTGATGTGATGCCTCTGTTGATACAGCCCAAAATGGCATTTGCCTTTTTTACCGCTGCATCACACTGCCTGCTCATGTTTAGTTTACAATCCACAAGTACCCCAAGGTCTCGTTCACACACAGTGCTACCTAGAAGCGTATCCCCCATCCAGTAGGCATGCTTTTCATTTTTCTGACCCAGATGCAGAACTTTACACTTATCTTTATTAAATTGCATCTTGTTCTCATTTGCCCATTTTTCCATTGTGTTCAGATCTCGTTGAACTCTGTCTCTATCTTCTGGAGTATTTGCCAGTCCTCCCAATTTGGTGTCATCTGCAAACTTGATGAGTAGTTCCTCCACCCCCTCATCTAGATCATTAATAAATATGTTAAAAAGTACCGGGCCGAGCACCGAACCCTGAGGTACCCCGCTACTCACTTTATAGCACTGTGTCTCACGGAGGTTCCTGTCCTCCCCAGGCTCCATCTCTAAGTCTTCAGGAGTTTCCCAAACTGGATCTGGAAACCTTGCCCCCACCCCATTTCTCCCCTGGTGGCCAGGGAGAGCCTGGCAACCCTAGTCAGATCAGACAATCTACTTGGTGGGCAGACATATTACTTTTAATATGAGGACTATTATATTTTATTCTAGTAACCGCTCTGTAAAAATCTGTAAACCGCTCTGTGGGAGCAGTAAAAATAATACAATAAGGGGTAAGTGGGAGGAGAAAGGGGCGGGGTGAGTCCGGGATAAAAACTCGAAGGGGCCAATTGGGAGCTGTGCAGCGCTGACAGCCAAGCTGCCAATCGGGGCCATCAGTCCAGGGTCAAAGGCCCCTTGGCCCCACCCTGACAGCAAGACAGCCAATCGGGAGGCTGCATTTCAAAGCTTACGGGAGGCATGAAGCACATCCTGAACCACCCATCCACTCCTCCCCCCACAATGGCGACTGTTCGCCGGCTACGGACCCTGCTACCGAGCCAAGAGGACGGCCGCCGGTGCTCCTTGTCCTGCGCAGGAATCAACTAAACATGTATTTGCCGCAGGCCCTCGTGGGGGGTTTGGGGGCAGCCAGGGGAGGCTTCAGTGCCGAGCTCGGAGCCCGCTGCTAAAGCCGGGGACTTGGGGGGGAGGGGGCCAGGTAGACTCAGGGGGCCCGAGGCTGGAGGAGAGGGGGGTGCCCAGCACAGAAAGCCAGGGTGGGGAGGGGGGCCTTTCCAAGCAGTCCCACCGCCCACATGTCTGCACAGGCCAGGGCTATGGGGAGGGGCGGGTGGCTGCTACATTGTTTGCTGGGTTCTTGGAAACTGCCATTTTAAACGCCTTTCTTGGGAGATAGATTCAGCGCTGCCCCAGGAGCCCCTTTCTCAGCAAACTTGCCTCTTGAATCAGGCCGCTTTAAAGGGCCCGAATCCGGAACCAGGCCACTTGTGGGGGAGGGCGGCTGTTGGCTGCATCTCATGCATGTTGGGCCCTCTGCTCGCCTTCCCCAGCCAGTAGCCGGTTGGTTTCCTGTGTCTGCCTGCTGGGCGAGGGCTTCTCAAGCGAAGCCTCCTGGCTACAAGTCCAATTCGTCTTGAGGTTTCTCATGCGTCCCCCTCCTTCTTCAACGTTGCCAAGGTCCGGAGACTCCCCTCCCGACTGGGGGATGAGAGGCAGAGGGACCGGGGCTGCCGTGGAGCCACCTCGAGTCCCCTCTTCCTGCGTGATCCTGCTGGTGGGTTCGATATCCCTGCGGGGCCGCACAATTGCTCCCAGCTGCTGAGACTTTGGCATTGCTCGGGCTCTCTTCTCCTTTCCCCCTGGTCATCCCATAGGGGGCTGCTAAGAAGAGGAGCAGGAAACATTCCTGGGGGGAGGAGCTTTTGGCCCCAAAAGGCTGGCACAGAAAGACTTCTTTTTGGGGGGCGGGGGTGTGGGAAAACTTGGAATAGGAAATCACTTCCCTGTATAGTCTCCTCTTCAGTTACTTCTGAGTAGGCTCCACCGGACTTTTCTTCCAAGCCACCGTGGAGGGGATTGGGACCGTGGGGCAGCCATGCATCCTATGTTTACAGCCCCCGCGTGTTACTTGGAAGTAAATCCCACCGTGGCATAATTCCTCTTGAATCCAGTGGAACTCGCTTCCAGCCAAACAGGTGGCTGGTGGTGCCCAGATTGATAGCTGGAGGTAGTGGATTTAATGCTGCTTTGGGGTCCCCCAAGATGAGTCCGGGGCCCTTGGCAAGGCCGGAGACGAGGGCTTCGCATCCGAGTGGCTGCCTGGTAGTCTTATGGGATGTGCCGGGACATGTACGCTAACTGCTCCCAGCCACTTTCGGGCTTATGGGGAGTCCCCCCCCCGCCTGCACTTGGCTCCACCCCACTCATGCTCGAGTCAGCTGCCTGGCCTGGCCGGCTGATTAACACAACAAGGTTGATCCAAGAGGACGGCCACCGGTGCTCCCTGTCCTGCACAGGAATCAACTAAAAATTATGCGCCGCAGGCCCTCGTAGGGGAGGGGGGCGTGCGGGGGAGGGTGGTTTTGGGGGGAGGGGGCTCCAAGGCCATGGGGAGGGGCAGGCAGGCAGGGGTGCCCAGACGGAGGGGCGGGAGGCAGGCAGGGGCTCATGGGGATTGTAGTCCATGCACATCTGGAGGACCACAGGTTGACTACCCCTGTCCTGTAGGACTGGAAGAGAGCAAACGTTATTTTGATCTTCAAAAAATGGAGGAAGGATGACCCGGGAAACTACAGACCAGTGAGTCTGACCTCTGTTGTGGGGAAGATAATGGAGCAGATATTAAAGGGAGCGATCTGCAAACATCTGGAGAACAATTTGGTGATCCAAGGAAGTCAGCATGGATTTGTCTCCAACAGGTCCTGTCAGACCAACCTGGTTTCCTTTTTTGAACGAGTAACAGGTTTGCTGTATCGGGGAAATTCGTTTGATGTCGTTTACTTGGATTTTAGTAAAGCATTTGAAGGACTGCAATCTGGATTTTCAGATAGTTAGGTGGATAGGGAATTGGTTAGAGAACCGCACTCAAAGAGTCGTTGTCAATGGTGTTTCATCAGACTGGAGGGAAGTGAGTAGCGGGGTACCTCAGGGCTTGGTGCTCGGTCCGGTGCTTTTTAACATATTTATTAATGATCTAGATGAGGGGGTGGAGGGACTACTCATCAAGTTTGCAGATGACACCAAATTGGGAGGACTGGCAAATACTCCAGAAGATAGAGACAGAGTTCAACGAGATCTGAACACATTGGAAAAATGGGCAAATGAGAACAAGATGCAATTTAATAAAGATAAGTGTAAAGTTCTGCATCTGGGTCAGAAAAATGAAAAGCATACCTACTAGATGGGGGATACGCTTCTATGTAACACTGTGTGTGAACAAGACCTTGGGGTACTTGTGAATTGTAAACTAAACATGAGCAGGCAGTGTGATGCAGCGGTAAAAAAGGCAAATGTCATTTTGGGCTGTATCAACAGGGGCATCACATCAAAATCACAAGATGTCATAGTCCCATTGTATACGGTACTGGTCAGACCACACCTGGAATACTGTGTGCAGTTCTGGAGGCCTCACTTCAAGAAGGACGTAGATAAAATTGAAAGGGTACAGAGGAGAGCAACGAGGATGATCTGAGGCCAAGGGACCAAGCCCTATGAAGATAGGTTGAGGGACTTGGGAATGTTCAGCCTGGAGAAAAGGAGGTTGAGAGGGGACAAGATAGCCCTCTTTAAGTATTTGAAAGGTTGTCATTTGGAGGAGGGCAGGATGCTGTTCCCATTGGCTGCAGAGGAAAGGACACGCAGTAATGGGTTTAAAGTACAAGTACAACGATATAGGCTAGATATCAGGAAAGAAATTTTCACAGTCAGAGTAGTTCAGCAGTGGAATAGGCTGCCTAAGGAAGTGGTGAGCTCCCCCTCACTGGCAGTTTTCAAGCAAAGGTTGGATACACACTTTTCTTGGATGCTTTAGGATGCTTAGGGCTGATCCTGCGTTGAGCAGGGGGTTGGACTAGATGGCCTGTTTGGCCGCTTCCAACTCTATGATTCTATGATTCTATATAATCGAACCAGTTGCAAAGTTTTTATATCTTGCTATGAGAAATTGTGAATGTATTATGTCTTACTCTAAAGCATGATCTTTGCCTTTGTTTTCTCTAGCAGTGGATCCTTTTGCACTTTCCCTTCTTATATTATATTTTTGTATGCTATTAAAGGCTTGTTGTTGTTGTATTAAATATATGAACTATTAACATCCTTGGTTCTTATATAACAAATAAAAGGGGGGAAATAATACTTACATAAGGGCATTTATAATTAATTCCTTGTTGCACTTTACTTTCATAGAGTGTTCATATACTCATTCATAAAACTATCCTTCCTTAAGAATAAACAGCAGTCATGCTGGATCACACTAATGGTCCATTTACAGTGCTAGGGTGCCAGTTCCCAGGTGGGACCTGGGGATCCCCTAGAATTATAGCTCATCAGCAGACCAAAGAGTTAAGTTCCCCTGGAGAAAATGACTGCTTTGGAGGGTGGGCTCCATAGCACTATACCACTGAGTTCATTCCCCACCCCAAATCCCACCCACTCCCAGTTCTATCCCCAAATTCTCCAGATATTCCTCAACCCTATAGAGTGCAATCCTAGGCAGTTACTCTGCACAGGATTGCACTGGGAGTCCAGTGTTCTGTTTCCCACAGTGACCAACCAGATGCCCACAGAAGATCTCCAAACAGAGCATGGGGGGCATAGCCTTGTTTCTCATACATTTAATCAAGGCCCTACCTGGAAATTGAACAGACCCATGTAACTATTGTTATGTTTGCCAGACCATTAATATGTCAGTATAACCCCCATTACAGAAACTTCCTAAAATGTTGCAGAATCTGATCTGATTCTTAGAAAACCTGAAACCACATAAACTATACAAATCTGACATTCACTTAATAGATCAGATTAAGCCATTTGTCCTTAGTGAATTTGGCTTTTTGCCCATCTCCAATGTAAATAACTCAGATTTATCCAGGAATTCTGTAGCGCATCCATCACTATCAAATAACCAGAAACCTGCATTTATACCCAGGGAATTTTCTAAATGAATTAAACACTTTACCATTAGCACACCTACAGACTATTCTTAAAAGAACTCTGAAGCTATTGGCAGCACTTTACCCAAAACATCTATGGAGTGTGTCTAGCTAGACTTATTACAATTTAAATCGCTGTTCTGGAAGGATCTGTCTGCTGTGTCTCTCACATGTATGTTTGCTCTTAGCAATGGCAACTATGTGGGGAGGGTGGGGAAAGTGTTTTAGCTTAAATCCAGATGTTTAAAGCACTTTCAAAATCTTTGTGAAGTTAATGGACTTGAGATATTTGGATAAAAGAAACTTTCATGGGATCTCAGTGACCTGGGAGTGCATAGAGGATGTGTTATACTGTGCTTTGGAATGAAAGCACATAACCAATAAAGTTTCTTCTCTGTGTTTTTATAAATGACAAATTCTTCAGTTCCTAGTAAGATTGCTGCACTTTCCCAACTTATTTTTTGATTTAAAAGATTCATACCCTGTTGCTCCACTGAAAACAAACTGGTCCATTTTAGCCAATTCCTACTTCTTATTGCAGTCGGCTTGATCTGACGTCACTTAAACTCCTCATAACAAATATATATAACTGATTTATAATCTCACAGTCCATTGGCCCCACTGGCATCATCTAATCACTGCTAACTCTCCAGGTTCTTGGGCAAAAAGGCCTTTCCCAACACCTGCTATCCAAGATTCCCTACCTAGAAATGTCAGGAATTGAACGGGGTACCTTCTACTTTTAGAGCAGATGCATTGAGCCAAGTTTCCCAGAATTTTTTGTGCACAAAAACCTTCCTTCTCTACATCCTCTTGCCTTATGGCTGCATCCCCAGATGTCACTTCAGTGTATGGCGACATTGAAACCTAGTTAAACATGGGAAATGCATGGAAAAACATGGGAAACATGGGTTAAACATAGGAAATGCAGCAGAATGGTGTGCTACTGGATATCTTGGTTCTTTAATCCAAGCAGCCCATTTAATTGGCTGAGCAGACGTATACATCCATGCTCTGGAGCAGGCTTTTTCAACAGGGGTTTTGTTAAACCCTGGGGTTTCTCAATGTCCCCAGTTTTTTTCAATCTAGTGGAAGTTAATTGTTTTATAATTTTAAAAAAATCAAAATTTTGTTATGTGCTATGACCATATATAGTTATGCTGACCTGCCCCCTTCCCAAAATGGCCAATGATGGGCCTGGAGGATGTGGAAAGGGGAGGGGCCTCAGCCATACTAATCTTTGCTAGCTGAGGTTCATAGTACATGATAATGACTAGAGTCCAGCGAGGTAAGTACTCTCATTTTAGCTTAACTGTGTTGGGGTGGTGGTGGCAGGGGGAGACAGAGTGGTGGATGCCTGCCCCAGCCCTGTTCCAGGACCAGCAGAGTAGGCTGCTGGCTGTTTCTGGTGTTTGGGGGGGGGGGGTAACAACAGAGCCAGATATCACATTCAGTGAGAGTGTTTGAGTGATGTCACATCTGGTGACATGTCACTTCCAGGGGTGTGGCAGGGAAGTGTGGCCTGCTGACATCCCCCCTGGGGTTTCTCAAAACTTGAAGAATGTTTCACGGGTTTTTCAATGTTAAAAAGGTTGAGGAAGGCTGTTCTAGAGACATGGAGGATTGTGAAAGAACTGGATCCAAACATTTTCATCCTCTCTTCATCTCATCAGAGGATCACCCAGCTGGTGATTTTGTTGGAATAAAATCAGCAAGTTATTTAGAGCCGGCCTACCTTCTAGGGCTGGTTGTTGCAAAATGCAAGGTCCTGTTTATGTGCTCAGCAGGGACACCCGGTATCCACAGAACAGGTGCTGAAGTGGATGAGTCATCAGAAGCCTTTTGTTTCTGATGGGAATGCCCAATTTCCTCTTGGAACCGTAAAAGAAGGAATGGGCTTTGTTCTCAGTCAGTCTCTCCTTCTTCGTCTCTATGTGTTTAACATTTTGTAGTAACAGTAAGGACAGTAAGGACAGTAAGGACCTTCTTAAGCTTGTGGGCCCTGATTTGGCAAGGATGCTAAATCAATGAGCATATTTGTACAGCAAGTAAACTTTATTTCTCAAGCCTCTCTAACTGTTCCAGCACCTCTTTGAAGGTATGCCTCCAGGTAAAGCATTTACTGCGCTCTCTCAAAGTGTGCTAAGAGTGGAGCCTTATGCAGGGAGGAAAATTCAATCCCTTTTTCTATATTTTGCTGCCTTTTGCTAGTGCATTCCAGCTGGTTTGTAACATGTGGACAAGTGCAGAAGTTATTGGGGGCCACAGCCAGATCCACAGCAGATTTTGGTAGCAGAGAATAGGATCTGGTTTGGGCATCTATTCCTCCCCCAAATGCGGTGGAAACAAGTATTGGCTCTGGTATTTTCTTTCTCCACTGCAACAGATTTCATACAATTTGAATCTATAATGCACATACCTTCTTCTGTTGCTGACAAAAGGGGACAATTATGCCAGATACTGCTCAGCTGAACAACAGTGTAGTTATTGAGAGCACAGTTAGCACTCCCCCTCTCTTGAGCTTGTCCTAATTTGCAGTACATGTGCTCCATCAAAGCCCCAGGAAAACTGTGTCATGAAAGCACCAGCCTTTCAGGAGAGTGGTCCCCAGCCTGGCATAGCAGCCAGAGTGTCAGACTAAGATCTAGGAGACTGAGATTCCAAGCCCCACTCTGCCATGGAAGCTTGCTGGGTGACCTTGGGCCAGTCACATACTCTCACCTTAACATAAAGGATTGTGCGTAAAATGGTGGAGAGATATAATCCAGCCATCTGATTTATAAGATGATGTGAGTTCTTTCACATTAGTGCATGCTTATTGCTCTATCACTGTGCCTGCAATTGTTATGAACAGCCATTAATAGATGTGACAAGACCATACAGGCCTACACTGTTTTCACATACGCACAGAGGGATTTGCCCACATTGTACAAAATGTAAAATCCATTTTGTCATGTGCTTGATGGTTATCATCATCAATATTGAGGTCAGCCACGATGAAAAGGGTTATTTAATGATAAGACTGAAAAGGAAATGGCAAACTCTAATTTTCACAATGGATTCAAAGGAAACAGTTTCCTATAAATGTGCTGGAAATGGAATCTTAAAAGGTTCTGAATTTCCGACAAGAACAAAGTGAGATTCCATCCTGTTTCCAACTAAGAATAAGTACAAACAGGGGAGCTGGTGCTACACAAAGCCCAAGTATGAAAGAGCATGAACTCAAGGGCTACAGTTCTGCAGCCACTTACGTGTATTTTGGCACCTTAAATTTTATGGAATGAAGTGCATTTAGTTGCATGCAACACTGACGTGCCAGGCTACCAGTCAAAGCACAACTGACATCCTGAAATGCTCCTATTCATCATGTATCTTCTTTAAAATCATAAGATCCAGCACTATGAAGTGGGGTTTGTGTGGTGTTATACTTGATTGTTAAAGGAGATGATCTAATTATTGGATATTCTGTGCAATGTGATGGGGTATAAGGCTCTGAAGACAAGAACAACCTGATGCTTCTGGTACTGGCAGTAACAAAATCCTATAATATTCAAACTGCAAACTAGAGAAGGCAGTCACAGTCAGTAGGATGGCACACAGTAAATCTCTCACGTATTTCTTGAGGCCTGAGGCACAAATGTCATTGGTGGAATAAGTAAATAAATATAACCAATAGTCAGAGCATTTCTGTGAAAACAGAGGTTGGACTTGGACTAAGAAATTCAGATGGTCTTATTGGTAAACCAATAGAGAACTTAAATACTTTAGGAGAGAGGCTCTCTGTTGCCCTTGAAACACTTGCAGGAGAGAACTGGCAAGAAGAGTTGGTTTTTATTCACTACCTGAAGGAGTCTCAAAGCAGCTTCCAATTGCCTTCCCTTCATCTCCCCACAACAGACACCCAGTGAGATAGGTGAGGCTGGCAGGGGCATTTGTTGGCAGGGGCTCATGGGAATTGTAGTCCATGAACATCTGGAGGACCACAGGTTGACTACCCCTGCCTTAGAGCATCCATTTCAGTTGACTTAGGTAGGAAAGTTTGTGAGACTGCACTTGCTTCATGGTGCTCTAGGCTCCTACTTGTCTTAGATGTTATTTTTTTTCCCCTGAAAGGGAGCTGCAATGCCACTCAGCTGCTAAGAGAACCTGATGTTCACTTTTTAGAGGATATGTCCTCCTTTGGGTGTCCATCCTCTTTTTAAAAAATTCTTGAAAATATTCTCTTAAGAATATACCTAGTTAGTAGCAGATATCACAGCTTAAATAACAGGGGTATTTAAAATGAAATTTGTAATAGAGATCACTTGTTTGAATTAGTCGGGAAGTTTCTCCTTCCTCTTCCTCTTTCACTTCCCCTTCCTCCTCCTCTTCCCCTTCCTTCTCCTCCTCCTCCAAAATATGATAATCTAGTAATGAAACAACAAATCTAAAATGTGCAGTCCATCAAACCATGACCTATGGCCCTCTTCTAAAAATGCCTTTCTTATCAGACTTCTGCATGGCAGGTACTGATGGGTGACTGAGCTGAAGTAGCTGCCTTTGACTTTTTCATTAATTTACTTTGTTTTTTCTGCATGCCAGAGGAAAGCCACCTCTATACAAATAAGCACCCACCAATCTGCACTCACAGAAAATACAGCTAAGCCAAAACATGCTTGAGTATAATTGCCTTTCTTCCACAATTGCAAATAATCTTACTTTAGATTAGTGGTTCCCAAACTTTTTCAGGCTGCTACCCCCTTTGTTCCCAGGCCATATCCCTAGTGCTCCCCTCCCCAATACACCACTTTCCTGGTGTTAGGTCAACTGCAAATCCAAAAGACATTGTATTTTTGGTTGTTGTACAGTGGCCTTATTTTACTTAGGAAAAAATCTATACAATCTTTGTAAAAGTCATTTGTAAAAGAGCGTTTACGCACTGGGAACTTCACTGCCCCAGCTGCGGTGCAGGAGCGCAAACTGGGGGTGGCTGAGGTGCACCAGGCCAAATGTTCCCCTGTGTGGGTGCAGGAAGAGGTGGGGCAACCTGCCACGACTTAAACTCTAGCCTGCAGCCCAGCATGAAACCTCCAGTGCGTAAATAGTCAGAGAGAGGCAAATAATCCCAGGGCCAAGAGCAAGCAGGAGAAGGCTTTTCCAGCCTCCCAAAGATGGAGCCTTTTCGGGAAAGGTTGCCAACCCTGGGTTAAAAAATTCCTGGAAATCTGGCTCCAGCCTGGAAAGGCCAGAAGGGAAGGAACAGCAGAAATTCCATCCAGCCTACCATTTGAAATTGTCATTTTCTTCAGGAAGCTAAGCGGGGTTGACCTTGGTTAGGAGACCACCAAGGAAGTCCAGGGTTGCTACTCCCCAGAGGCAGGCCATGGAAAGCCACCTTGGAATGTCCCTCACTAGGAAAACGCAGCTACAGCAGGAAGAGTCAGACTGCTGCCCCCTACTACCCCCATATTCTTCACCACCATCCTACTGTTCCAAAATTCCTTACCACTCCTCTGGATCCTTCCACCACCCTGCTTTAGATCATGAGTTTTGCTTGCTGACAAGAGGGAAAGTCCTCTGCTCATAAGGATTTTATTTTGTCTGTCTTTTTATGCTTTTCATTTGTGATAAATTTGTGAGGGCCAATGAAGTTCAAATCCAGCTTGGCACTTTGGTTTGATACAAACACAGGTCTCGATTTTGCAGCAAGAGAGGTTGTCAGTTCCCAAATATACTTTGCTTTGGATACTACTGCAAACTGAATCTTCCTTGACCACAAATAATCACATGCAATTATTCTTTCCCCCCCCCATTATTTTAGAAGTCCAGCTATTTTCTCTGAAGTTACCAAAGATCTTTAATTGAGAAATATTTAAATTGATTAACTTTATTTGAGCCAGCCATGAGAGCTTTGGGAGCGTGCACGTACCTATAGACATCCATCTTCCCCCTTGACATGGGAGAAGTCTCCAAGTTCCTCCAGGGACTTAGCAGTGCTATCAGGGGACTATCTATGAACAGTTAGCACCCTCTGAGAAAGTATCAACCATCTGTTCTGAGCCATTAACCTTAAAAAGGCACCTTCAGCCAACAGTGACAGTGATACTGCTGGTGATCACTGCTAGGCATGAAACACCCAGTAGGGGGCCATAATAACATCCCAAGTCATAAAAAACAGTGAGACAGTGTGAAATGGGATAACCAAAAAGATGAAGACCAATTACAGACCTACTGATGGGTGTCAAATATGCATGATGCTGTTCTGTCCTGTGGAACTCCTTTGAAACATCGTAACTCAAACTGAACTGACAAGTCTGTGAGAATGTGTTTCATAAGAAACACATATTCCATTGCTCTAAAAAAGAGGGGAGGTGAGTGCTGGGCCTGTGCTGGTAACATTGCTGTAATTAATAAGAGTAAAAAAGGGAATGACCAAAAATGCTTATCATGCTTGTATGGGCCCTGTGTTTACATTTGCTGCCCCATACTCCCCCTACCCCTGACTTGAAATTAAGCATAAAGTTTTAGAAATTAGAGGTTTTTAAAAAGCCCTCATCAGGATTAATTTTTAAACCATGTTTAACCATAGATTCAAGTAGGTAGCCATGTTGATCTGAAGCAGCGCAACAAAATCAGAGTCCAATAGCACCTTTAAGACCAACAAAGATTTATTCAAGGCATGAGCTTTCGAGTGCATGAAAAAATCTTTGTTGGTCTTACAGGTGCTACTGGACTCTGATTTTGTCATGTTTAACCATTTCCGTGTAAACTGCAGGTAATCTTCTTGTCTATGATTATCCCAAATCACTAGAGATTTGAAATTGAAGACCTGCCCTACACCCCAAGAGTGGATTGAGAAAGTGAAAAACACTTCTTTTAATTACAGTCTTTGCAGCAGCTGGATGCTATATGGTCTGGCATCCAAACTCACATAAAGATACTCTTTGCTGATTAGGTATATTATATATATTGCTTTCTTAGAATGTTAAAGTCCATAAAAAACATTAATGTTTTTCAGAATCTTGAATCTGAACCCTAAAATATTGCTAACTTTGAAACTTTTGATATAGCTCCGTAATAGTTGTCATTTCCTCACTGTTTTCCTCTTCTCTTTCATCTGCTGGCACATGTTACCCACTCTGCAGATGGAAGATGGGAGGGGGGAGAACATGTCACAATCGCTGACAGTATATTGTTAATTGTATTATTTTATGCGGTTTTGTTTATTGATAGTTTTATCTTATTGTTGTGAGCCTTACCAAGTCCATTCATGGAGAGGGGCAGAATACAGGAATAATAATAATAATAATAATAATAATAATAATAATAATAAGAAGAAGAAGAAGAAGAAGAAGAAGAAGAAGAAGAAGAAATGCCAAACTTTACCTCATCCATTATTCTGCCACTACAACGTCAAGCTACTGACCTGATAAAAAAAAATTGATATCTCTTGCGTTATAGAAAATTGAAAATCAGCCTGACGCAAGAGAGTCTATGAGATTTAAAATATAAGTACAAGACAAGTAATGGCCTGGATCTCCTGGGTGGGGCAGTGAGACACCCAGATTTAGGCTTCTTTTTTGGCTGTGATGACACCATCTCATCCCTCAAGCATTTTTAGAAAAAAAAACCCACAAAACATTTCATAACAGAGCTAAACCAAAAAGGTACATTGTTTCCACAAAACATTTTTGTCAGCATTAAAAAATGCTGCCATTCCTTCCTATAGGGTCAGTGTTCCTCTGTTTAAAAGACATGGCACAATAGATTTGGCCTTCTTTCTGGGATGTCATCACATATTCCTAACAGCTTGGAGAAAGAGGAGAAAGAAGTCATAACCAGGGGGAAAAAGGTGCACACAGCACAGGAACACAAAGGAAACAAATGGCAATGACAGGATCATAAAAATATTAACATAGTCTTTCATTAAAATTTTTATGAGGAAATATTTCAAAACCCCATGATACCTGGTTCAGGCAAACCTTTGGCACTGCTCTATTTACAGATGGCGTCGTAGTTTCATTTATTTATTATTTATTATTTATTTATGTTTCATTTTGTATACCACCATTCCAACACAGTGGCTCATGGCAGGTCACAACAATAAAACCAACATAAAAATCCCCTAAAAACAATATACCCCTGTAACCCTCCCCTCACGGTGTCAATCCCAGCTCCGGGGGCATAAGGAGGTAGGTAATCCCGCAGATATGAGGAGCCCAGACCGTGAATGCCTTAAAGGCACCAGAACCTTGAATCTGATCTGGGCCACAACTGGCAACCAATGCAGCTGCCTCAGCACAGACCGGTTATGGGTCCTCCAAGATGTTCCAGTGAGGACCCTCACAGTTGCATTTTGCACCAGTTGCAAGTTATGAGTCAAGGACAAAGGTAGGCCAGCATAGAGCAAGTTACAGAAGTCTAGTCTAGAGATGGCCATTACATCGATGACTGTGGCCAAGCAATCTGATGACAGGTAGAGCGCTAGTAGCTTCACTTGGCACAGGTGGAAGAGTGTTGTACATTGTATTCCTTTGATATGGGCCGCCATATAAAGGGAGGCATCCAGAATCACCCCCAGATTCCTGGTGAAGGGTGTGATGTTAAGATGCACCCCTGCCAAGGTGGGTAGATGCGCTTCCTGATCTGCTGCCTTCCTGCCCAGCAACAGGACATCTGTCAGAGGGGTTGAGTTTCAGGCAATGCTGCTCCAACCACCCAGCTACAGCTTCCAAACATCTGCCAAATGTTTCTGGGGGAAAGTCTGGGTGGCTGTACATCAGGAAATAGAGCTGGGTGTCATCCACATAGTGGTGACATCCCAGACCATAGCACCGGACCAGCTGGGCCAGAGGGCGCATAAAGATGTTATAATCCTTTTCTGAGGATTATATGTCACCTGGAGCTATTGATCTGATACAGATTTGTAGATTTCCATTCACCATTTTTTCCAGAAAATGTAATACATTTTGGAAAGACTTTTCAATTTTTTTTCTTGTGAACCCCTGGAAAAGTGAGATCTGCTCATAATATTCCCTTCCTGCATCAAAGTGGAGTTTCAGTGTGTTTCTGCTATTTACTAGCTGCAGCTGTTCTGAGGTCATGGTTTGGTGGTAGGACATCTACTCAACATGCAAAAGGCCCCCGTCTCAATCACTGGCATTTCCAACAAGGATCTAGTCATAGATGATGTGAAAGTCCTCAGCCTGAGACCTGGAGAGCCACTGCCAGTCTGAGTAGACACTAGAGTAGACACCACTGATTTTGATGAACCAATGTTCTGCTTCAGTATTACAAGGATACCACAGCACAATTACTGTGTAAGCATGTACTAATTAGCCATGAAAAAATGAGTCTCCCTTTCTTTTTCTCAAACAATCTTATTAATGAAAAGAAATACAATTGTTTCTGCTGAACAACCAAAATGGCTAGAAATACCCAATATTCCAGTTGGGAAGATGGCAAACTAGCTAGAGAAACTCTGGCTTCTGTGCCTCTCAACCTTTCAACACAGTTTTTACGGTGTTAAACAACCTCCCTGGGATTTTACAGTGTAACTAAAGGTTTCTCGAAGACAGCACAAAGAAAATTTCCTGTTTTTGTGTAATGGGAAGGGTAGAAGAAGCTGTTTATACAATCAAGCTGAGCAATGCTGAAAGGGAGGTTAGCTGGTCTCTCCTGAGATTACGTTTGCTGACCCGACCTCTTTACAAAGAACAACAGACAAGATTTACTGCAGAACCCTCCAGTATTTCATGACAGCTTAAATATTCCTCTACTGGGAGCTCTGGGAGTAACTAAAAGTTGTCTGAGTTTGTGAGGAATGCTGTTAATTGAAGATTAAGAATTTGTTTTTTCTATTTTGAGACTGGTATAAAGAGGAATGCCTTCATTGGGTGAGAGTTTTTGGTCTCTGTCTGAAGGCTTACAATTAGGTATTGTTTTTGGATTTAAAGGCTATATTTTGAACAGGAACATTTAAAGGAAAGGATTTTAAAGGATAAAGATTATCAGCGCTATTGGGATTTAAAGGAGATGCTCACCTGGGAAATGTGCAGTTGTGACAAAAAAAAACTGGGCAAAGGAGGGCGAACTAAGAAGATCAGAATATATGATAATGGGTGAGAAAGATACTTACCCCATCCCAAAGGAAAAACCATATTTTAGAAGCAAAATTACTAGAGAATGAGCCAAAAGTGAACCATATAATTAATCTACTCGTCTTCTTCCAAAAGGAAACAACAGAGAACTTTAAAACCATTGACCAGAAGTTAGAAAAGGTTGATTAATGGTTTGATAGAGAGAGATTAAAGACATGAGAAAAGACATTTCCTGCCTGAAAAAACTGGAAGACAAGATGGGGGAAAATATCAACAAAAGTAAAACAAATCGGGGAGAGGTGAAAAAATGAAGAAAGATGGGACAGAACTGAAAAAGATATAAGCAAACATATTGGATTTGGCAACAGTGCTGGAATTCAATCAAAAGGAAACCATTTTAAGAATAAGGGTTTTAAAAGAAGTAGGAGAGAACATAAGAGAGAAATTGGTGAAAGTCTTGGTAGAATTTCTAAACTTGGAAACATATGTGATGGATATTGAAATTGATCAGACTTTTAGGGTTAACTCAAAGGTGGCATACGAAAAAAGTTTATCAAGTTTTGATCTTTTTCATTAGGAAATATACTAGGGATACAATACTCAAAGTCCGTTATTCTGTCAGGTTTTCGGTGGAAGGTCAGCCGTGTTAAAGAAGATTCTAAGGAATGCCAAAGAGAATTTGAGAAACTAAAATATCTTTTTTACTTCCAAACCTGTGTTGCAGCATGCCAACCCTGAGAAGTAGTTTGTGATACAAGTAGACTTGAGCGATGTGGCTACAGGGGCTATATTGTTGCAGCAGAAGGAGGATGGAAGCCTCCACCCCATAGCATACCTCTCACACAAATTGGCAATTTGGGAGAAGGAAGCTGTGGCCATTAAAGTGGCCCTATTGGCTTGGTGGCACTTGCTTGAGGAAGGGCCCATTACTTTTGTGGTGGGGACTGACCACAAAAACTTACAAGCCCTAAAACAGCTATGAAGACTCAGTGCCGAACAGCTTAGGCACACAGAGGGCCTTTTCGCACGGGGATCTTTGTTGCAAATTGTTTGCGGAATGAAAAATCGCCATTTAAAATAGTGGAATTCGTCGTTATGCATACCTGCCTTTGTAGTGGAATCAGTTGCGTTTTTTAGCGTTTCCCACAGGCTTCCGGTCTCGGCAGAAATCGCTAGAAAGGAAGCGCTATTGCCAAGCTCGTCCCGCCCCTGGCCGTCAAGCAGCCAATGGGCAGCCGTTAGCATGCTCCCAAACAGCCCCTTTCCCTTTAAGAAAGGTTTTAAAAAAAAAAAAACAGACCCATAGCAACGAATCTAGGTAGATTCGTTGCAACGGAGAGACCCATCCAGCTGCCTAATGTGAGCTGTCGTTTGATTGTATGATCGTTGGCACGCTGCCTCGAGTGATAAAAAAATAATCCCCCCCCCCTCTCACGGGCCCGATTTTCGGCTGAATTTATGTGTAAAAAATAAAGGGACTTTATTTCAGCAAACGGGCTTTTATGTGGTTTGTGCTTAGTGACTAAAGGTGAAGGACTGAAGCCAGGGAAGCCTCTAAACAGAAAGAGGCTCGCTGGTGCGTTTATCCCCGCTCGCTCGGAGAAAAAAAAACGGCGATCGCTTCGCCGGAAGTTTGGAGGACAGGCTCAGGAGGAGGGACTTTGAAGAACCAGCAACAATGGTAATGCACAGGTCTTTAGCGCTACTGTTGCAGATTGGTTGCAGGAGTGTATCGCTATCCGGAGGGTGAATCCACTTTTCTGGATTCCCCTGAAAGCGCTACAACGAAGCGCTTTTTGCGGGTCGGTTTCAGGATTGTTGCAGATTGTCTACGACGTCGTGGGTTATGGCAAATTAGTAGCGTTTCCAATTAGCAACCATTGTGCTATTTTGAAGCCGTGCGAAATGGCCCAGAGTTTTTCTCCCAGTTCAATTTCGCACTCAAATATCTGCCCAGGAAATGAAATGTTCTAACAGATGCCATGTTCTGTCTCCCACAACTCAAGAGCTGCCTGGACCCAGTGGTAGACATGGTCTCTTCCCCCAAAGAAGTTGGGGCTAGTGATGGTGACCCTCAGCCAGACTCGCCTGCTGGTCATGGGGAGCTCAGTGGCAGGAGACCCTGCAGTGCTATACCACCTTCCAGCAGGATGATTGGCATATAACAATTCACGTATAACAATTCATCTGTAATAATTTGACACACACTAGCACAGGGATGCCACTGTTTGTGGTAGTGACTGGAGTGAATACCCAATTGGCACCTTCATGGGATTCCCCCAGGTCATAGCCCACCATTCTTTCAAGCATGGGCAAGCAAGGTTAAGGACTCATGCGCACAGTTGGTGAAAGTGTTACAAGCAGCTAAGGAGAGCCATAAAAAGTATGTCTATTGTCTTCTTTATTTCCCAGGAAGTGATCACCTCTCCACTGCTACTATGCCAACCATTTGCTACTTAAGGCGAAGCACTGTATTATGGGGGGCACAGATTTAGGACTCCAGAAGCAGTATAGGACCTGAACTGGGGACCCCTCCTCAGTTTAAGCAAAGAGAGTGTTTGTTGCCACTTCAATGCTACCTAGTAAAGCAGTCTGATTTTACAATCACAAGTCTTGTTAGTGTCTACGTGGGGCAATCCTCGCATAAATTACTACACTTTATTTAATGAGGAATTACAGAGCAAATTATACTAATGATAAGGGCAAGGGCACATGCAAGAGGATCACAACTCATTATATATTTTTTCTAAGGAGTGGGAAATGCTTTCCAACATTCAAACATTGCTTTAGGATGCTTTGGGCTGATCCTGAGTTGAGCAGGCGGTTGGACTAGATGGCCTGTATAGCCCCTTCCAACTCTATGATTCTACGATTCTAAACCACTCCTAAACATGCAGAGCATCTTCTCCACAGCTCCTTATATAACAGTCCTTTCCTTGAGGCCTGGCTTTTAGAAAAAGATTATGCTATTGCTTAACTGGAAAAAAACACAAGAAAGATGGGCGTGGAGAAAGAAAGAAAATTCTGGATAAATAGAAACTGCTTTGCAAATAATATAAGTAAAACATTAGAAAAAGTACTACCAAACATTTCACCAAAACAATCACCTTTGGTTAAAAAAAGAAAAAAAAAACCCACTCTGCTCAAGTAATTTAGCAGAGAATCACTTACTGCATGATAACTGCTGCTATTCCATGTGTGAATTCATCACTTCTTACCTTAGGCAGTTAGTTACCTAACATTTGGATTGGGAGGTAACAAACCTATCATGGGCCAGCTTTAACATAAAACAGAGCATGGGAATTAATCTAGAAGTCTTACCCTCTGGAAGAACATCTTCGTTCCATTAAAGGAAATGCCTGCTGGGCTGAAGTCCCTGGTGCATTAACAAAAAGATTTCACAGGACTTGTCTTAACGGGTTTATACAGAATAACTTCATGTTTCAGCTGAAAGGGGTTAGAGAAAAATTTTGATATTTGCCTAGAGTGAAAGCTGGTCAGCAGGAGGCAGTTCAAACTACTATTTCACTGTTACAGAGATTGAGGTAGCTAATTATTATAATTATTTTAAAGATGAAGGAATCAACGGGCATATAAAGGGAAAGTGGCTAGAATAGAGGTGACTTTCTTCCATCTGCATATCAGAGGTTGTTGATATTTCTTCCTGCAATCTTGATCCCAATTTGTCACTCATCTAACCCCGCCTTTCTCATGATTTGCTCCACATACAAGTTAAATAGGCAAGGCGACAGTATACAGCCTTGTCAAACTCCTTTCTCAGTTTTGAACCAATCAGTGATTCCACACCAGGTTCTCACTTTTGCTTCTTGACCTGCATATAGGTTTCTGAAGAGACAGATAAGATGCTCTGGTATTCCCATCTCTTTAAGAACTTGCCACAATTTGTTGTGCTCCACACAATCAAAGGCTCTAGCATAGTCAATAAAGCAGAAGTAACTGTTCTTCTGGAACTGCCTAGCTTTCTCCATGATACAACGTATGTTGGCAATTTGATCTCTAGTTCCTCTGCCTCTTCGAAATCCTGCCTGTACTTCTGGAAGTTCTCGGCTGGAGCCTAGCTTGTAGGATTTTGAGAATAACTTTGCTAGCATGAGAAATGAGTGCAATGGTGCGGTAGTTTGAACATTCTTTGGCATTGCCCTTCTTTGGGATTCGAATGTAAACTGACCTTTTCCAATCCTGTGGCCATTGCTGAGTTTTCCAAAGTTGCTGGCATATTGAGTGTAGCACTTTTACTGTATCATCTTTTAAGATTTTGAATAGTTCAACTGGAATGCTGTCACCTCCACTAGCTTTATTGTTTCTCAGACTTCCTAAGGCCCATTTGACTTCACATTCCAGGATGTCTGGCTCCAGGTCAGTGAATACCCCCTTGTGGTTATCAGGGATCTTTGCCCTGTAATTGTTCCCAAAGCAGCACTCTAGCGGGAGATGTTTTAAACATAACTCTTAGATGATGCTTCTCAACAGGAGAAATTAAAATTATAGCAATATTAGTTATTCAGCATAACGCATTCCAAATAACCACCATGATGAGACACTTGGAAGCTGCTATTTCCATCATAAATTGGCATAACAAGATCATATTACAACTACAGTGAGAGAGATACAAAAGAAATTTGTTGTAGATTCTCGGTAAATCTTAGCATATTTTTGAAATTCTCCTCAAGGGAGAAGTAAATAATGCTATTGCTGGATCTCCTTTCCCCCATATTATTCATAGTCACTCTCTATCAACAGGTTGATTACCTCAGAAACAAGTCAGGCATGTTGCTATCTGTCAATGGTACAGTCAGAAGAATGCCTGACAGGTATAAAGAGATGAAAGGTATTTTCTTTCCACCTCAAACTAGTGACTATAATGCTGTCAGACAGCAACTATCTGGTTTACGCCCACTGCAAGAATGACTCTGCACCCATTTAGGGAGCAGCTCTTAATTGTAATGGGACACATAAAACTAAAACAAACAGTAGGCAAGGCTTGGGAATTGTGGGAAACAGATGACAAGTACTGCAATAGGGGTCGGCTTAAGAAACGGTATTAACTAGCCTTTTTTTATTAGGCTCTCCCCCAAAACCGAAGAAGAAACAATGCTTTACTAAGATATCTGCTTTGTAAATTAAAGTGGCAAAACCCCATAAAGATATGTCAAAATAGCCTGTTGAAGCTTTTTATGGCTTGGAAGTAAATGACAGCAACCTAGTAAATAATGTCCCTCTGTTAAAGTTAAAGGACATTTTTCCTCTGCCAGATTTGTTGGTAAAGCTATATGAGGAAGTAAATCTCTATTTACCAGAAACAGAATATGAGCAAATGCATGCTGTTGGGAGAGGAGGAAGAGATGAGATTTCATCTGCTGGTATCTTCTTGACCTCCCCACATTCACAGGGACTTGTGTGGAGACACCTTCGTACATGGGATGGGTCCATGAATATAGGAACTGGAAGCACTTTTGCTCTGTCCTCCTCCAAGGGACAGTGGACTCTAGTGGTCAGTTCCTCACACACCCTGTATCTTAAACCGATCCTGCGGAGCGGTATAAATAAAGCAGTAAGGGCTAATGGGGAGGAGTGAGGGCGGGTCCTGTCCATAATAAAAACTCGGAGGGCGAATCAGGAGCCACAAAGTGGCTCCTGATTCGCCCCTCCGAGTGGCACTGGCTACTTGTCCCATCCTCAGAGGAGCGCTCCGGCGAGTCGGCTGTCTCCAGAGTTCACTGTCCTCGCCTCTGCGCTCCCTGCGCAGTGAGTCCTGCCCGCCTATGGACCTTCCTCAGGGACTGGGGAGCCCGCAGGGGAGGGGGAGCGTCCATCACTTCGGCCGCCCGCCCAACCTTCTCCCCGCCGCTCCAACAGACCGCGCGCCAACACTTACCCCGCGATGAGCTTCACTGCGACCCGCAAGCCCTGTAGCGTCGACACCCAGGATATAGCACCCCCTTTTCCCCAAGCTATCTATGAGGTGTATTGGCTGTTCTGGCATCTACTCCTTTGTGGTCCCTTGCGGCCACTCAGGGGACCCAAATGCCCAGGGCCCGCAGGATGGTATGGATGGAACCATTGGCCTCTGAAAGTGGAAGTGGGTATGGCCATGGGTACTAGACATGATGCCTGGCTGGGAAGTCCTTGGTCCCTCAGAGGTTGGCTGTGTGGGTTGCCTCCCCCACAAACATTGCTGGGCAGTAACTGGGGGCCTGGGGAATGGAATGGTTTGGTCCAGTTGCAAAGCAAGAAATGTAAAGCACAGAACATTGTGAGGGGCTCTTGTTGGATGGCAACTGCCATTTTCAGACCATGCAGCTCTTATGGAGGCGTAAGCAGGAGGACTCTCATTGGCAGTTCGCGGCAACGCAGATCCTCCTGCTCCACAGGCTATTCCAGGTGCCTGTTTACCTCCAACCTCATTCATTGCTGGGATATCTTCCATGGGGCATCCAACAGCTGAGAGCTGGAGGGGTACTCCAGCTGGTAGAAGTTCAGCTGGCTGGCGGAGGACTCCCTGTGGGCTTTGCAGGTGGCATTGGATGGCAGCCCAGTGACTGCATCTCCCCACAATGGCATCCTCCATATCACATGAGAAGAAGCTGGGCAACCAACATGGATTGTCCACCGGGGGGCAGGTAGGTGGCTGGGGCCGAGGTGGCCCTTCTGGGTTGCTGTTATTATTATTTATAATTATTTATTAAACATATACCCCACCCCTCTCGACAAGTCGGCTGTGGGCGGGGAGCATGTGGGAATTGGCCACGACACCCCGTGGGGCATTGTGGAATGGATAGCATGCCCCCCATGATGCCTGTTTCTAATGGCAGCCCCTGCTGGATTAGTGGATGTGGCAGGAGAGTGCTACTCTATGACATTGAGGGTGGCTGCTTGTGGACACAGCTGTCTCATTGCCCTTCAAGCTCCCAGGCTGTCCTAGGGTGTGCTCTCATGGGAGGCAGCACTGGAGGTGTCCAGAATGGGTGCTACTCTGGTGCCCCCAGGAGGAGAGACTCCATGTTGGCCAGACTGTTCTGGCCCCTTGGAATGGGGAGGAGGCTTCCAAGGGCATGCTGGCCACAGGGGCCACAGTTGTTCCCAGTTGGGCAGTGCTGCTGCTAGAGGTCACATGTTGTGCAGGCTCCCAAGTCTCACACCAAGAGCCACCTGTGTGCCTGTGTATCTTGTAATGTCCTTCCGTTTGGTGGGACGGAGGGCTAGTAGTGATGCCATCCCTCTACTCGGGCTGCTGACTGGCTGCTGTGTATTGTCTCCCTCCTGAAGGGTTCGTGGAGGGTTCCTATGTTGGCTGCAGCTTTGGGGATCTGCCTCAGCCCTGTCCTGGTGAGGGCAATGCTACAGGACCACAAGGCATGGCCAGGGGTTGGCCTGCACTCCGGGGGGTGCCCTCCACACCAGAGCAGATGATGTCTTAGCCAAAGGATATTGTTTTAGAGAATAACTGTTTTTTGTATGATAGGGACCTTATTTACAAATTAGAGGCTTGGCATTGGGTCCAGCAATTGCCTCTGTTGTTGCAAATTTATTTGTTATTTATGGAACAAACTTAGCATTATAATAATGATGTTAATCCATTTTACCAATATATTAAATTTTTAACAAATTAACAAGTTCCAATGATATTTTGTTATTGTTTTCTTCAGTCCTGATTGCATTGTAGCATTTGAGATTTAGATATATTCTCAACACCCAACCATCAAATTTTCTATCCACTCTCATACTGAAAAGATTTCATTTTTGGACACGATGGTACACATTACCCATGACAGACATTTAATTTTTTCTTCATATCACAAAACTACAGACCATAATGTTTTACTACATTTTAGTTCTTTTCATTTGTGGCATTTAAAGGTCAACCTTCCCACAGGTCAGTTTTTATGTTTGAGACAGAACAATGCTGTTGGAGAGAATTATGAACATGCATGTCCAGCTTTAAGCTATGATTTACATCAGCGTGGCTACCCCAGTTGTTATATTGCTGCGGCTAAGGCACGGGCCGATAGCTTGGATCAGGCTTTGTTAGAATACAGAGAATGTGCCTCTAGTGACCGCTTTACTCATTCTTTTGAATTTTCTAACTTCTCCCATGAATTAAAAATATTGTCTATCGTCACTGACACATAATCTCACACATTCCAGGTTGCCGGTCCAAATCTCTCCTAGCTTGGCACCGGGGATGCAATATTCATGAATTACTCCTTCTGCGTCACCAACATTAAGATCTTCTTTGCCATGAGGCAATCATAAATGCTGCAAGTGTGCTGTTTGTAAGTTCATGTTGGAAACTTCTGAATATACACATTCCAACTAATTTTCAATTAAGATCAGATTAAGATCTCTTGTTCCATTAAAAATGTCATTTTCATGATTAAGTACGCATGTGGATGAGGATATGTTGGCATGTCTAGCAGACCTCTTAAAGTAAGAATTATGGAACACATGTCCTGAATCTGGAACCGGGTCCTGGATGGCCCACTCGTTACTCATTGGACTGAACATATTCACTGGAGGAGGTCATGTTTTTCAGCATTGAGACCATTTCTGCCAGTCAAAATTTTAGTAGTGGTACTCAGCAACATTTGCAACAATATGAATGCTTTTTAATCTTCCATTTAGATACTACTTTCCCTAATGGCTTGAATTCCTCTTGGGATTTATCATGTTTCTTGTGAAATGTATGTAATTCATGATTGACATCACATCTCTGTATAATAGCCCTTTAAACTCAATAGTATGTTTTTCCCATAGTGTAAAGTGACCACAATTCTGGAACCATAAGATGGGACGAGGCGGCGGCAGTGGTGGTGCAGCAGCGGCAGTGGTGGTGCGGCAGCAGTGCATGCGGCGGCGGCACAAATGCGGTGGCGCGGCCGTGGTGCAGCCGCGGCAGCCTGCCTCCCTCCTACCTTGTCCTTGGCGGCTGTGCTGGGTGGTGGGAGGCTCTGCGTTCAGCATGTCCTCCCAGCCCATGCGCAGGTTTCGCACCCAGCCTGCCCTCCTTCCCTTTCTCCCTGTGGCCAAGGTGGGCTCCTTAGGCGGGGGAAGGAGAGTGCGAGGCCGACTCCTGCGCAAGCCACCAACCGCCACACTGCCAGGGAAGAGAAGGGGGAGGGACGTGCCTACTCCACCTCGTCTTGGCGCAGCCAAGCTCTCGCCGTGGGGACCGCCCCAAGTGCACAGGTGCAGCCGCACAGTGCTCCGCCACCACCACCATGCCTTTTACCAGGGGGCTTAGCCGACAGCGGGCCTTCCTCGTCACACCCAGACACCACGGGGCAATCTGGCAACTTCCCGGGACGTGGGGCATTTGGTGGGAACCCAGGGAGGTCCCACCATTTGCGGGGTGGATGGTTACGTTACCATAGTGTTTTTTAAAAACTGTGCACAATAAAAATAACATAATTTTAACAACAATGCAGACATTCAACCTTTGTAGGTCCTAACTGGTACCAGTCCCCCCCCCTATTATTATATATACTGGTTAGTAGACCAGCAATCTCACATTTGAATTCTGTAATAATCCTTGGGTACATGTCATCAGGACCCAGAGACTTGTGTGTATAAAGTGCAATCAAGTTACAAATGACTTATGTCATAGGGTTTTAAAGGCATGAGACAGGCAGAGGTGGTTTGCCATTGCCTGACTCTGTGTAGCACAATTCCTTGGTGGTCCTTGTTGTCAATTGTGTTTCATCTGACTGGAGGGAGGTGAGTAGCTGGGTACCTCGGTGCTCGGTCCGGTACTTTTTAACATATTTATTAATGATCTAGATGAGGGGTGGAGGGACTATTCATCAAGTTTGCAGATGACACCAAATTGGGAGGACTGGCAAATACTCCAGAAGATAGAGACAGAGTTCAACGAGATCTGAACACAATGGGAAAATGGGCAAATGAGAACAAGATGCAATTTAATAAAGATAAGTGTAAAGTTCTGCATCTGGGTCAGAAAAATGAAAAGCATGCCTACTGGATGGGGGATACACTTCTAGGTAACACTGTGTGTGAACGAGACCTTGGGGTACTTGTGGATTGTAAACTAAACATGAGCAGGCAGTGTGATGCAGCGGTAAAAAAGGAGAATGCCATTTTGGGCTGTATCAACAGGGGCATCATATCAAAATCACAAGATGTCATAGTCCCATTGTATACGGCACTGGTCAGACCACACCTGGAGTACTGTGTGCAGTTCTGGAGGCCTCACTTCAAGAAGGACGTAGATAAAATTGAAAGGGTACAGAGGAGAGCGGAGTGGATGATCTGGGGCCAAGGGACCAAGCCCTATGAAGATAGGTTGAGGGACTTGGGAATGTTCAGCCTGGAGAAAAGGAGGTTGAGAGGGGACATGGTAGCCCTCTTTAAGTATTTGAAAGGTTGTCACGTGGAGGAGGGCAGGATGCTGTTTCTGTTGGCTGCAGAGGAGAGGACACGCAGTAATGGGTTTAAACTTCAAGTACAACGATATAGGCTAGATATCAGGAAAGAAATTTTCACAGTCAGAGTAGTTCAGCAGTGGAATAGGCTGCCTAAGGAGGTGGTGAACTCCCCCTCACTGGCAGTCTTCAAGCAAAGGTTGGATACACACTTTTCTTGGATGCTTTAGGATGCTTTGGGCTGATCCTGCGTTGAGCAGGGGGTTGGACTAGATGGCCTGTATGGCCCCTTCCAACTCTATGATTCTATGATTCTATGATTCTACCATTCAAATACCAACCACGGCCAACTCTTCCTCCAAGATCTGATAAGACCAGGCTAGCCAGGACCATCTGGGACTGGTTATTTGGAGAGTTACTGGTTTGTAATTTTCCCTGTAAATCTAGAATGTAATTTCTCATAATCTTAATTTTGTTTGTAGTTATATTTATTAACCAGTACTCCCAGGCCATGCCAGCTGATGGCGGTTTAAAATAAATATTTAAATCCACATAAAATACACATTACTACAATACTACACTAAAATAATGATAATCCTGGCAGCAAGACACCAACTATAAATCTCCCCTCTCCCACACATCCATACCCTATAAAACAGCCGCCACCACACCTCAGGGGAGGGGATCTTCTGCCGATGTCCTGTCTATGGGGCCCATACCGGGAGAGATCTGATCTTCCTAGCCTGGTCTAAACCAAATGCCTGGCAGAAGAGCTCCATCTTACAGGCCCTGCAGAACTGTGATAGCTCCATCAGGGCCCTTAGCTCTTCCAGGTGCTCGCCAGAACTGAAAAGGCCCTAGCTCTAGTTGAGACCAGGCGTACCTCCCAGGGACTATTCAAACTTGTAGAGCAAAGAGCCCTGCGTGGGGCATAAGGAAACTGGTGGTTCCTCAGATATGCAGGGCCTAGGCCGCGGATGGCCTTGAAGGTAAGAACCAGAATTTTAAACCTGACCAGGAAGCTAACTGGCAACCAATGCAGCAGCCTCAGCACAGGCTGGATGTGGGTCATCCAAGATGACCTCATGAGGAACCTAACAGCCACATTTTGCGCCAGTTGTGATTTCCAGATCAGAGATTAGGCCCGCATAAAGTGAATTACAGAAGTCTAGCCTTGAAGAGACCATTGCATGGATCACTGCGGCCAAATGTTCTGGGGACAAGTAGGGTGCTAGTAGCCTTGCCTGGCGCAGATGATAAAATGCCAATTGGGCTACTTTCATGATCTGAGCCTCCATAGATAGGGAGGCATCAAAGATCACAGTCAAATTCCTGGCAATAGCTACAGCCGTAAGCTGCACCCCATCCAGGAAGGGAAGTCATGCTTCCTGATCCTGCTCCCTTTTACTCAGCCACGGGACCTCCGTCTTAGAGGGGTTGAGCTCCAGGTGATTCTGCCTGAGCCATCCAGCAACTGCTTCCAAACAACTGCCAAATGTTTGCAGGGGTGGGGAGTCCAGCTGGCCATCAATCAGGTGGTAGAGCTGAGTATCATCCACATACTTGGTGTAGTGGTTAGGACTGCGGACTCCTAATTTTGCGAGCTGGGTTTGATTCTGCACTCCCCCACATGCAGCCAGCTGGGTGACCTGGGGCTCGCCATAGTGCTGATAAAGCTGTTCTGACCGAGCAGTGATATCTGGGCTCTCTGAGCTTCACCCACCTCACAGAGTGTTTGTTGTAGGGAGAAAAAATGGAAGGTGACTGTAAGCTGCTTTGTGACTCCTTCGGGTAGAGAAAAGTGGCATTTAAGAACCAACTCTTCTTCTTCAAAACCCAGCTGTGTCAGTGGGTGCATATAGATTTTAAAAAGTGTGGGGGAGAGTATTGCCCCTGCAGTACCCCACATGGGAGCACATAGGGACATGATAACTCTTCCCCCATTGCAACCCTCTGTGTCTGGTTCTGGAGAAAGGAGACTAGCCACTGTAAGGCTGTCCCCCTGATCCCCATCCCAACGAGGCAGTGTGCTAATTACTCATGGTCAACCACATCAAATTTGACTCAGTTCTTCCGACTAACTTCTTGAAGATAGTTGCTCTGGTCTGTGTACCTGCCCCATATTTACACCACTGAACATAAATGCAAATTTTCATTTACCTTCTATGACATCTCACCATCTTTCTTTAGCAATCCTTTATTTTGTCATTGTTGTTGTTAGGTGCAAAGTCGTGTCTAACCCATCGCGACCCCATGGACAATGATCCTCCAGGCCTTCCTGTCCTCTACCATTCCCTGGAGTCCATTTTGTCATACAAAGGCCCAACTGGTTCTCTGGTTTAAAGAAATGATTATTGTTGGTCAATGCTTTTAACAATCTGCTCCTCAAATTCTCTTTTTGATTCCGTAACTTATTAACCTGCAATTTTTTGCTGGAACCCGTGCTTTCTTTTGTTTACCTCATTGGGGCAGACCTTTCCCATTTTTATTTCATTTTATATCTATCTATCTATCTATCTATCTATCTATCTATCTATCTATCTATCTATCTATCTATCTATCTATCTATCTATCTATCTATCTATCATCTATCTATCATCATTAGATTTCTACCCCGCCACTCCCAGATAGCTCACAACAAAAGAAGTATTTTGTCTTTCACTCTAGGTATTAGCCACACAGACATCCTTTACATTTGGCAGTACCTTTCCTAGCCCAGCAATGCATCCTACCTGGTTTCCTCATTTTTGTCATGTTCCCTCTTCAGATATCAAATGTTACTGTTTTGAAATTAAGGGGTACTAAATACTATGCAGATGGAGAACAATGGCAAGGAATCCATGATAAGGAAAGTAGGTCTTAGTGTAGCAAAACAAAAGCAGGAAAGTCCATTGCCTGTCTGCTCCCTTCAGTGCAAATCTATGGACAGCAACAGAAGCTAAAGGCTCAGTGATCACACAGTACACTGAACAGATCATGAGGTCACTAGAAATTGAGCTTATTGGAAGGTAATCAAAGAAACATCACAAGGACAGGATAGACAAAGATACACTATAATACAAGTGATCAGGGATGGGGAACAATAAAATGCAAACCCAAGCATCAAAGAACAGTATCCTGAACGTATAATACATTTGCCAGGGTATGAAAGTAGAACTGTGTCAAAACAGAGTGCACTGAAGAGAAAATGTGTATATGTGAGTACACACTTATGAACATTTAGGTTGTATAATTTGGAGTGCCGGTGGCAGCTCCATTGTATGCCTTCTTCCAGGTCAGACTGGCTGCAATTGCATCACCAGTTCTGTGGTCAAATCACTTTTGACCTTGTGACTATGACATCTCACAGCCTATCACATTTGGCTACGTGATGATGTCATGGTGAGCAAATGAAGGCACTTTGCTGTGAGGACAATGCATCCTGCATAAGGTTTACTGTCCCTCTAAACTACCCACATTGGCGTTTAGGGACAGCATCATATATCCTGATCTGATATTAGGATGTTACTGGGATGAAAACCAATATAGAAAAAGATTAGGCTGAAACAACAGCAGATACACTGCTGTGAAAGCAGATACAAACACAAATGTCAAAAGGTAAGCTTTGTAGGTTCGTCTGAGAGCCTTTTGAGCCCCTATGTTGGTCCTTTTCATGTTGAAATTTTTCTGTAGAACATTTGGGTCATTTCTGCTTGTAAGATTGCCCTAAGTAGAGTTTATGTAAAATAGCACAACAGTCTAGCTGTTGAGTATATGTTCTGGTAAAATAAGAATGTATTAGATATGCAGGGTTATAGTGTCTTGTTATTTATAGAGAGACTAGGGATTACACCCGCTGTCGTGTAAATACAGTAGGCGCTAGCATCAGGAACGTGGGGTTCGGCGCGGCTGGGTGGCTGGGCATGGGCGCTGCAGGCTGTGTGTCTTCCCCCCCCCCCAGTTGTCCGGTGCCAGACTCACAGTTGGGTGGGTGTCTGGGCGTGGTGCCGGGCCTCGTCGTTGGCGGTGAGTGGCGTGGGCAGGCCAGGGGCCCGGCGTGGCGGCGTGGCGACTGTGTCCGGGAGGAGGGACCGGCGGAGGTGGTCGGAGACATGGTGCCGCATGGCCTGCGATGACAAGGCGCGGCGCTGGGAGCGGAGCGGGCCAGCGGCAGCGGCAGCCATGGGCTGCAGGTGCCGTATTGGGGCTCACAGGTATTGTGATTGCGGCGCAGCGGGCGTGCGGAGGCGGCCGCATGTAGCTGTGGCAGCAGCGGGCACAGCCGGGCGCTTGGAGGCGTGGAGAGGTGCGGGGTGGTGGCTGGCAGGTTGATGGGCGCGGGTGCTGGGTGGGCGGCATGCGGAGGGCGGCGGGAAGCTGGATGTTGATCGGCGGGCCAAGGAATGGCGGCGGCGAGGCTGAGGCGAGCACAGCTGAGGGGGGGCGGATCGGGAGGCGCAAAGCGGATTCATCAGTCCGGCAGCAAGGGACCAATCGCAAGCCGTGCTGCCGCGGTCCCTTGCCGCCGGACTGACAATCGGAGGGCCCAATCGGCAGGCCTATCGGCACCCTTCCTCATCATGGACAGGGCCCTCCTTAGGTGCCTTTAACCGATTATTTAATCCGCTCCGCAGGAGCGGTTAAAGATATATGAGTGCTCCTCTCTCTTTAACAAAATTAAATTCATAGGACTAAAAGAAATACAAACAAGGAATGGCAAGCTAGGTTAAATGACTATTCAGTTTGTTCAGTAAAGATAATTTTATTTATTTGGATTTTTATATGCCCATTCTTTACTGCTCTGTTTGATACAATGGAAGCGTGAGTCCTGAACATTTATTTTCCAGAAATAATATGCTGACTTCAGCTCTCTGGATTGATTTATAGTACAATCCCTACAAAGCTACGCCGTTGTGAGTCAGTGGGTTTAGAAGTGTGCCACTCTGCTGAGGATTGCATTGATAGCAACTAACAGGGCCATCAAAATAACACGTTCCTGGGAATACGGCCTATTAAGTAGACATAAGCAAACCTATCTAAGGATTCTGAGTAAACCTATCTATGGCTGATCCTGCAGAGGTGAAAAAGGCAGAGAGGTGATCATACGGAAGCGGGACTTGCCATGGATCATGCCCTCAGTTGCCCCTGGCTAAGGGAATGCAGGAGAATCCATGTTCCCTTAGCCACTGTGGGGGTCAACTGGTGCTGTCATGCAGCAGGCCCATTTGGACAGCCAGGCCCAGCTCCTCCCTACTCTACAGTGGCCCTGAGGGGGCAAAATATGCCCCAGTCAGCTTCGCGGCACAGAGCAGACCAGGGCATTTTGCTTTATTTTGCAGGAAGGTGGGGTTGCATTCCATTCCGTGGAACTGTTCTGCTGCCACTGTGTTTCCCGGGGGGATACATTGTGTCACCTGTGAGGACACAGAATGCTGCGGAACATATAGCTCTGCAGCAATGCACCAGCAGCAACCCAGCATGGCCGCTGCTATGCAGAATGGGCCTAAGAGTGCAGGTGATTACTCCTTGCACCAGGAGTAGCTGAGGCCGGTTAAAAAAAATAAAAATGATCTGCGAAAGGTCCGTTGGCTCCATTGATGCAGCCAACATAATGGGCAAAGCAACATATTAATAACTGCCATTCATTCAGCCAGTCCTTTGTGGCCTGGGCTGCAGCCTTCCTCCTCCCCTGTCTGCTGCTTGTGGGAGAATCACGCCTCCCCCTGCCTCTCCAAGCATCTCCAACACTGTTTGCAATATGCCCAGGGTGACAGCTTGGGAGCACTGGGGGACTGTAGTCCTTGTTGGGTTTAAATATGCACATGAGTAATGCTCCAAGCAGCTTAAAGAATCAAATAGTTTTATTTAGAAAAGAAACAGGAAGAGAGGAGAGAGAAAGAGTCCTGACTAACTCTCTGTTATTCTTTGTTGCTCATTGTGTCCTGCAGGGAAGCAGGGAGGAAGTTTGCTCAAAGGAGCAGCAAGTCTCCAACAAGCCAGTCAGGACACTGGAAACAGTATTTGAAAAAAAAATCCAGAAAGTTCCTAATCTCTATACAAAATACACATCTCCTCTGATCATCCCTGTAGGGCATTCTTCATATTTTTTCAGTCATGCATGCTACAGATCTTACATATTCCAGCAGTCCTATGGCCATCTGCCTCACACTACAGTGTCGGGAGGGGGAGATCCTCCCACTTACCTGTTAGTTGGCTGGCTGGCATTCACTTCCCTGGCCAGTGTCAGGAACAGCAGCAACAGTCCAGCAAATCAGCAGAGGTGGAAAGATGAGAGGAAGAGGTGAAAGGGAGCAAGTAGAATCATCATTTCTATGAACACAATATCAAATGAACACAGACAAATGTTTGGAAACACGACTTTCCTTCCATTTTGCTAGCATTAGACATTTAATCCAGAGTTGCTACCAAGCCCAGGAAAAACCTCTACTCTGTACTGCTTTTTAAAATTATTTTTTCAGTTTGAGCCAATTTGTGGCATTATGCCATGAAACCAAGAATGTGCCTTAATGGTAGAAATAGTGCTATGGTTTCATAGTGCCAATTAAAAAAAAAATTAACCAATGGCTGTAGCAAGCAGTTCTGATGGAGGTTGACTATTGGAACTGATGTTTTATGACATGTATGAGAAACTAGCAAAATCATAGAAAACAAACTCATCTGGACCCATCTGCTCTCTTCTCACACCCGGCAAGCAGAATGTTAAGCAAAAATGTGGATGCTTTAGCACGGTGCTCCCCAACCACTGGGCCATGGTCCGGTACCGGGCCATGAGGGCCTAGGCAGTGGGGCCTAGGCAGTGGCAAGGGGAAAGGGAGGTATGGGTGCCGGCGCCCCCCCCCCCCAGCCTCTCTCAAAAACTACTACATCACCATACCATGCTTTCATCTTTGTGGCTCTATAGAGCCAAGTTGTTGGATAAATACAAGGAAAGATATTTGTTTTCATGGTTTGCCATGATTGAAAACACTGTGGAAAGATCCCCAGAAAAGCCGTAAAGGACTAGCTGTTCTAAGGAAAAAATGGCTAAAAGACCTCAAGGAAGGCAAACATTAATAGCCTTAATTAATAGTGGTCTGGAGTTCCTTTCACTCTTGGATATAGTAAACATTCTCAGAGCATACTGGGTCATACTGATGTGTAAGGACAGTGCTTCCTTATAGTTCAGTAATGTTTAGGCCAGAAAGCATGGCCTAAGCACACAACTTATTGGCAAAACAAAGCCCACTGTTGCCAAGTTTCACCTCTGTGAGATCACTGTTTTGAACAACTACTGCCAGGCCCAGAGTGGCCATGTTGTTCCCCGCTTGACTCAGTCTGCCCTCAGCCAGTGCGTTCAGTTGGTCTGATGGTCCCATCCCCAGAGGTCTGGACACTGAACGGATAGTGATTCAGCTGGCAGATAGTCCCCCTCGGAAAGCAGGCTTTGCACCAGTGAAATTCAGCAGCTTTGTCCCTTTATGCACCGGGAACTTCACTCATGCTTCACTCCTGCTCTCATGCAGGAGTACAAATCGGGGGCGCATGAGGTGCACCGGGCCAAATGCTCATCCGTGTGGGTGCAGGAAGAGGTGGGGCAACCTGCAACGGCTAAAATTCCAGCCTGCAACCCAGCATGAAACCTCCAGTGCCTAAATGGTCTTTGGAAGGCAGGGCTGCAGTGCAGCAGCTTATTCCCCCCTTGGACGGTGAGGCTCCACATCTGCAGGGATTCCAGTGCAAATCGCTTCCTAGCGTGGCTTGCTAGCATTGCACCTTGGCAAATTGCACTCACTAAAAAGTTGTGCTACTATGGTCTCTCATATCAATTGTTTTTGTCTATGGGTTATGACAAGGCTATAGATCTTGTTAAGACAAGAGTGATAGAAGTAGAGAGGCAACATGATCTCAACAATATTCAGGACCCACTCTTTAGGAAAGATCTCCTAAACAGGAACACCCAGATGCAATATCTAAGAAAAGTGGTAAATCCTGAGCACAAGAGATCCTTTACCCTCCTTCGTCACAATGCCCTACCCTCTGCTTACTTGAGTGGGAAATTTGATGGACTCCCTCTCAAGGATTGACTCTGTATCTGCAATGAGGGTCAAGTAGAGAACACAGAACACATCTTATTTGAATGCAAGCTGTATAATCATATTCGCACAGGTGTATTAGTACCAATGCCCTCATGACCTGAGAAAGCATCACCTGCAAATATTGCTAGATAATTTGTTAACTAGCAAAGTAGCAAAATCTGCGTGGCTAGCTTTAAGAATTAGGAAAGACTGGGTCACTCATGTATAGCCATAATAGGTCCACAGAACTTCTTATGTTTTTTGGTTAGTAGATATATCACACGTCTCTTAATCTTGTCTTTTGTTTTATATTTTAACAGCTTTATTAGTTTTATTGCTTTTATGGCTCATTTTATCCTTATAAAATAGTCAACGGCAGTTAATGCTTCTAAATGTTGGCTTTTATGGTGTAGAAGTTTTAAGTTTTATTGTTGATGCATTTTTAACCTTTTAATGTATTACTTTCCCTTTTACAAACTGCTATTGTATAGTAGTGCTTCTAAAATTTTGGTCTAAATGACCGTAAATAAATGATTTGATTTGATTTATCACAACAGGGGGGATGGGAATGGTGGCCTAGGATCACTGTGGGGGCAGTCCATAAACATCTAGTTTCTTTAAATGAAACAAAGTATTCTGGGCCAGATGAATTGTATCCAAGGGTATTCAAAGAACTTGCAGATGTCATCTCTGAACCTCTGTCCATTATTTTTGAAACTTCTTGGAGAACAGGTGAGGTGCCAGATGACTGGAGGCAGGCGAATGTTGTCCCCATCTTCAAGAAAGAGAAAAAAGGAGGACCCGGATAAGAACTGACCTGTAAGCTTGACATCTGTAGCTGGCAAAATTTTATAACAAATCATCATACAGTTGGTCCTTGAGCAGTTGGAACAAAGAGCTGTGATTTCTAAGACTCAGCACAGCTTTTGCAAGAACAAGTCATGTCAAACCAACCTTATATCATTTTTTGAAAAAGTGCCTGCTTGCTGGATCAGGGGAATGCTGTGCACATAGATTGCAGTAAAGCCCTTCCCTCCGCCCAGCGGACACCGACGGACATCGCCCCGAACCGACCCCGACCCTCCATCGCCGCCTGCCCCACCGCAAGCCCTTCCCACCCCAGCCACAATCCCCCATCCGCACCTGCCGCCGACCGCACCCTTCCCACACCAACCCACATGCCATGGCTTACCGCTCGCTGCTTCCCCGCTTCCCCGCCTGTCCCTGGCCTTCGCTTCCCTCAGCTGGCCCCAGCAAACACACCCCTGCCGAGCTGCTATGCCCCCAGCGGCGCGCCTCGCCCGCCGCTGCAGTGCAGCACATCGCCATCCGATTCGGAGACGCCGCCATCCACTGTCCCCGCAGCTCCCGCCCGCTCAGGAGCCGCGCGGGGAGACACAAGGTAGGCTGACTTTCAAATTTCCAACCCCGGCCCCGCAGAAGCCTTATCCTGTCCAGAGGGGGGAGGAGGATAAAGGCTGATGCGGCCCCACGGACGGCACGGCCCACCTCGCTGACCCACACCATGCGGTCCCCACCCACGCAGGAGCCTTTGGGGGTTGGGGGGGGGTTGCGAGATTCCATCTGGAGCCCATTTCATTTAAATGTGAAATAGGCTTTATATCTAGTTTATAAATGATTTGGATGAGGGATTAGAGGGGATACTTATTAAATTTGCAGATGATACTAAACTGGCAGAGGTAGCAAACACAGCAGAAGACCAAATCAGAATACAGGATGATCTTGATAGGCTCAAGAAGTGGGCTAAACCGAATAAAATGAAATTCAATAGGGACAAATGTAAAGTTCTGCATTTAGGTAGAAAAAAACATAGACAGCAATATAGGATGGGGGAGACTTGTCTTGGCAGTAGTATGTGTGAAAAGGATCTAGAAGTCTTAGGAGACCAGACATTGAACATGAGTCAGCAGTGTGATTTGGTGGCTGAAAGGGCAAATGAGATTTTGGGCTGTATCAAACCGAGTATCGTGTCCAAATCACGGGAGGTGATGGTATCGCTTTACTCTGCTCTGGTTCAGCCTCACTTGGAGTACTGTATTCAGTTTTGGGCACTACAGTTGAGGAGGGATGTAGACAGAGGAGGGGAACAAGGATGATGAGGGGTTTGGAGGCCAAGACGTATGAGGAGAGCTTTAGGGAGCTTGGTCTCTTTAGCCTGGAGAGGAGCCAACTGAGAGGGGATCTGATAACCATCTTCAAGTATTGAAAAGGCTGCCATATAGAGCAGTGGTTCTCAATCTGGTTGTTCTCTTTTGCCCCAGAGGGACAGACCAGATCCAATGGGATGAAATTAATTCAAATGAAATTCCACCTAAACATCCAGAAGAAGTTCCTGACAGTTAGAGCGGTTTCTCAGTGGAACAGGAGGTGGTGGGTACTCCATATCTGGAGATTTTTAAACAGAGGCTGGATAGCCATCTGACAGAGACGCTGATTCTGTGAAGGTTCAAGGAGGTGGCAGGTTACAGTGGATGAGTGACAGTGTCCTGCATAATGCAGGGGGTTGGACTAGATCAGCAATCCGCAACCTTCCGGATGCCGCAGACCGCTCTTTCTGAGTGGGGGGAGAGGGCGGCCAGGGGCCCCGCGCATGCACGGCAGCCCCAGCCCAAACGTGCGGGGGCATAAACATGCACACGTAGCAGCGTTGTGCATGCGCGCACGTGCAAAACTGCTGCGCGTGTGCATTTGCGCCCCCGTCGAACACAAACGTGCATGCGCGGCAGTCCACGTGTGCGTGTTTGCGCCGCCGGCATGCTGGCGGCCGCGTTTCCCTCTCCCTGCCCCTCCAGACCACCAGCAAATCGGCCGCTGAAGTGGCCGATTAGCTTGTGGCTCGGCAAGCTGCCCCCCCCCCCGAAGCAAGAAACTTGCCGGGCCCCGAGCTTCGGTGGCCGATTTGCCCGCAGCCTGGCAACCTTCTCGCTGTGGGGGGTGGTGGGAAGAGGGAGCCGCGGCCTGGCGCCAAGGCCTTTGCGGCCCGGCACCGGGCCACGGTCCGGGGGTTGGGGACCACTGGACTAGATGACCCAGGTGGTACCTTACAACTCTATCATTCTGTCATTCTATTATTCTATCATTTAAGAGCTGCACCAGATGATTTTGTTGGCAATTTTTTTTTTTTTACAAAGTAAATTTCCAGGTCCTTTACTTGGGACCGGCATGCTCAGGTATAAATGGCAAAAAAGGACAAAAAATGACTATGCCCAGATGACTCACAGCATACTTCATTTGCCTTCCAGGGCATCAATCACCCTATAGGGCCAATCAGGTAGGGTATGCCTCACCCCCAATGACCTCCTTCTCCTCCTCAGCCCTCCAGAGCATCACTCATCCTGGAGGACCAATCAGGTAGGGGATGTCTTACCCCTGCTGTCTCTGCCTCCATCTTCTACCCACAGGAAGAGCAGTCATCAGGTACGCTGGCCAAGCAAAATGAATGGGGGGAGAGGCTGGCCAGCCTGCAGACAAGCCCCAGGGAGACCAGTGTGCCCTCTAAGGCTGCCCATCTGCCCAAGATCCTGGGGGGGGGGAGTCACTTACCAACTGGACAGGGCCCGCAGCCACCTTTAGAGGCTAGCATGGCCTGCCAACTTGGGGGGCCAGGAAGGCCCTGCCAAAGCCATTCGCTGGCCCGACCCCCCACACATACCAGGAAGCTCCTCAAATGCCTATCCCCTGGCCTGACCTGCCAGCCTCATCCTGCATAAGGCTTTGGTGGGCCCATCTAGGTTCAGGGGGGTTGAAAGGCCCTGAAAACCTCACACCCCACCACAAGCCTCCTCACTGCCTGAACACCTGCCTCCCCATGGATTGAAGAATGGCAGCAGGGACACTGCTGCCTCCCCACCTCAGGAGATCTGAGCTGCCACTCAGGGTGGGGCTTTCGCAGGGCTGCCTGAAGTCTTCCTGCCATCTGTCTCCTGCCTTCCCATGGTGCAACAGGCTGGACGCTGCCACCTCCCAGCCTCACATGGTCTGAGCTTCCGCATGGGAGGGGGCCTTCCACATGACCTCCCAGTTCCATGGAGGGCTGTGGCCACCAGAAGTCTCTCTGCCACTCAGCCACCCACCTTCCTATTGGCCAAGGAGCAGTTCTCGTGCAGCAGCAGGGATGCCGCTGCCTCCCAGCCTGGCACAGTTATTGTGGGCCGGGGGCAGCTCCCAGCCAGCTCCTAGCCTGCCAAGATCTGGTGATGTCCCCACAGCTGTGCCAGCAATGCTTCTTGCCCAAGGGGGAGGTGGGTAGACAGCCAGTGCAGAGTCTTTTGTTGGCAACAGCAGGGGGTCCTTCTTGTCCACTTTTAAAGTGGGCTTTACAGCTGAAGTTATATGGGGGAAATGTTAGAAATGTTACAAGTTCATAACAATGCATTCTCTATTGTTCTATGAATTCACTGTAAACCGCCCTGTGCCGCAAGGGAGGGTGGTATAAAAATGTAATAAAATAAAAATAAAATAAAGATAAACACATTCCCTTGCTGGAGAGGGAGAGTCTTCCTGCATATCCTCAAGAGGCCTATGCTAGTAGTCACTAAAACTTTAACAAGGTTGGATGTTCATGATGCTGACAGGTTTTTTTTTTAAGCCTGAGTTTTTTCTTGATTGGCATTGCTCCTTCTGCCTCTTTTTTAACTTTCCAAGCCAAAGTAAACGAGCCGTGCTCTGCTGAGAATTGGTTTCACTTCCCTAAATATCTGTTGCTGCTCTCAAACCTGCAGCCACCAAGCGTCAGCTTGTAAACCGAGTTCCTGACCTTGATTATGCAGCTTGCTGTTGGTTATTAAGAATAGTGGAGTTGTTCCCCTCCCCCTTTTACTCCCCATCCCACGACACCTTAGCATGGTTTTGTGCAGTTTGTCATCACCCTGTCTATTGCAAGTGAGATCTGACCACAGCTGACACTTAAGAGTATGCTAGCACAATGGCTGCTGGCTTGGAGGGGCATGGAGAGAACAGTCTGTATATTATTCTGCTTGTGGCAGCAATTCATAGTTCTAGGTAGTGCAGAGGCACCTTTAGAGAGAGTTTCCTTGATAGAAACATCGCTGTTTTGAAAATGCACAAAAAGCACAGCTTCATATTCTGTGTAGTTCCAAGATTCTTTTATATGTATTTCGTGGCGTAGAGTCACTTCCAGGAAAAAGGGAAGTGATATAACCTTCCTCTAAGATTTGGTGACAATTCTATGATCAAGGCATAAAATTTCTGGCAATTCTTAGAGCTACGGGATGTCACTACACATGACTCCAGCATTTTAATGTTCTCCCCTCCCACCACTGCTCTGAGAAGTGGCAAGCAGCAAATTGTGCCAGCAGGAGATTCCCCTGCTACACAGTGGGAGATCTGGCAATCCTAGGATGATGCAACATGTTTTTTGCATGAAGAAGCAGGAAATGAAGAATAGCTATCCTAGAGAAAAAAAACTATTAACATGGCTACAATATGCCCTATTTATAACACTAAATCGTCAACACCTATTTCCCTTGTTGTTTCCCTAGTAAGATCATCTGATTTTAGACTGCGTTTTGAAACAGGAAACTTCACTGTTTGGGAAACGTTGAGGTTAGGATATTATGGCAGCTTAATTAATGTCAACACAGGTATTTTTTTACAAGTTAATTCCAGTTGAAAATGGTTATAAAATACTGATTTTTCAATATTCTCTGGAAATATACAATTTTTGAGATATCTGACAGTCTTTGAAAAGCCAGCGCTAGAAGGCAGTAAACATATTTCTGCTATCTAATTTATCAGCCTTTCTCAACTTTTTGACGGAGTAACCCCTGAAATATTCTTCAGGCTTCAAGAGAGGCAATCAAGCCACTGCCATCTCACATGTAAACTTCCACAGGGAGCGTCTCTCTCTCCAATCTTATTTAGCATCTTTATGCACCCTTTTGTCCAACTGGTGCGGAGGTTCCGGCTGGGATGCCATCAATATGCGGGTGACACCCAGCTCTTTCTCCTGATGGCTGCCCGGATTCACACAGAGAATCTTTAGCCAGTCTGGAAACAGTGACAAAATGGCTCAAGCAGATTCATCTGAAGCTCAACCCTTCAAAGATGGAGGTCCTATTGCTGGGTAGGAAGGGTCCAAGCCAGGATGTGTGATTGCCCAAACTTGACAAAGCACAGCCATCAATGGCTTGCTCCACCAGGAATCTGGGTGTGATTCTGGATGCCTCCCTCTCTATGGAAGCACAGATCACAAGCGTAGCACAGCTGTCATTTACCACCTACACCAAGCCAAACTACTAGTTCCCTACTTGATTCCATAACACCTAGCCATGGACTAGATTTTTGCAGCTCGCTCTACATAGGCCTACCTTCATCCAGAAACTACAGCGGGTCCAGAATATAGTGATCAGGGTCCTCACAGGAACACCGTGAAGGTCCCACATCCAGTCAGCTCTCCAACAACTGCATTGGCTACCAGTTGAATTTTGGATCAGACTCAAGGGCTTGGTAATCACCTTTAAAGCAATATTTAGTCTGAGCCCATGTCATGAACCCCTGGTTCCTACCTCACTAATACTCTTCATAGGTCACTAATTTCCCAGTCATCCCAGAACTCCTGCCCTGCTCTGGCATCTCACTCAAGCCCAGGAGCACCATCCCCTCTCAGCTCATCCGGTTTCCACGCCTCTCCTCTTGGCTAGGCTAAATAACAGATGTAAGAAGCACCTTCGGATCCTTCCCCCTATCAAAGGCTTTTGTGATCCTGTTTTCCTGTGTGAATGCCCAGTTCTCCCCCAAGCATTTTATTGCCCTTTTCCCATGGCCCAGGTATAAAGGTTAGCCACCCTGTTCCCCTGTGTCTCTGTCAAAGATTCTGTCTGTGATCATATGCAAAGTGTGGACTCTGAATGCTGACCTCTCCAATAAAGACTTTTGCTTAAAGCTTTGACCTGAAACCCGATAGTGATGTCTTAGATGTGGGTTTGCTGGGGTTCAACTGCTTGGTTCCTGACAATCCAGTGCACCTGAGGGACTGCCGCACTGTCTATACCTCCCAAAGAGCTCTACACTCTGCCACCTCCAACTGGCTGGTGATCCCTGGCCCCAAGGAAGTATGTCTGACCTCAACCAGGGTCAGATCTTTCTCTGTCCTTGTCCCTACCTGGTGGAATGAGCTTCCAGGACCGTTCCGCACTCGTCCAAAATAGCACAATGGTTACAAATTGAAATCGCTACAGTTTTGCCATTATGCACAACATCGTTGACAATCTGCAACACTCCTGAAACCGATCCGCAAAAAGCGCTTCGTTGTAGCGCTTTCAGGGAAATCCCAAAAAGTGGATTCACCTTCCAGAAAGCACTACACTCCTGCAACCAATCTGCAACACTAGTGGAAAAGTTCTGTGCATTACCATTGTTGTGGTTTCTGCAAAGTCCCTCCCCCTGGCTCTCTCCTCTGATCTTCCGGCAAAGCGATCGCCATTTTTTTTTCTCCGAGCGAGCAGAGATCAACGCACCGGCAAGCCTTCGTTTACCCATTGAGGCTTCCCCAGCTGCAGTCCCTTTGTTTAAAGTCACCAAGCACAAGCAACACAGAGGCCCGTTTGCTGGTTTATTTTCCCTTTATTTTTCACACTGTTTTCGGCTGAAAATCGCGCCCGTGAGGGGGGGGTATTTTTTTTCACTCGGGGGGAGCGTGGCAACGATGAAACGGCAGCTCAAACACCACCTGCTAGCTGGATGGGTCTCTCCATTGCAATGAATCAACACAGATTCGTTGCAACGTGTGTGTGTGTGTTTTTTTAAACCTTCCTTAAAAGGAAAGGGGCTGTTTGGGAGCATGATAACGGCTGCCCATTGGCTGCTTGACGGCCAGGGGCAGGACACAGCTCGGCAATATCGCTTCCTGACTAGCGATTTTTGCCGAGACCGGAAACCTGTGGGAAACGATAGAAACGCAACTGGATTCCACTACAAAGGCAGGTATGCATAATGACGAATTCCACTATTTAAAATGGCGATTTTTCGTTCCGCAACCAATTTGCAACCTAGATCCCGGTGCGGAATGGCCCCCAGAATAGATCAGGTCCCTGCTGTAGCTAACACAGTTCTGGAGGGATACAAAATGGAGCTCTTCCACCAGGCATTTGGTCCCCAGACTCCCCAGACAGACAAGCCCATCAAGCACATCATAGGGCAATCCTGAACTGACCAACTTATGGGATCACAGTTAGCATTTTAATATTGTTACCGTTAGTTATTAGACTGTTATTGATAACACTATTACTGCTGTTATATTATTTACTGAGATATTTTACACATATATTCTTCTATGTTCCATGTAAACCGCACTGAGTCACAAGTGGAGGGTGGTATCTGCAAACTGCTCCTGTGGAGCGGTAGAAATAAAGCGCTAAGGGGACGTGTCATCGACGCACCGAGCCTGTCCCTGGGCCCGCCACAAGCCCGCAGGAGTCTGCGCCGCCACCCAACAGCTCGACCCTGCCACCGCCGAAGCCTACGTGCTACTGCCGACCCGGACGGACCCAGACCTCGCCGTCGCATCAGGTAAGCTCCCAAGGGCCGGCCTCCTCTGTCCCTTCCCCTTCACCCTTCCCTCTTTTCAAAGCCCATTTTTGTAAATGAGCTTTGAAACTAGTATATATATAATAAGTAAGAAAGTAAATAACAACAGAAGTGATGACAGATGGCCATGCCCCCTGCCATGTCCCTAGAAATCACAGTGAGCATGACATCACTAATAAAATAAAATGCGTGTTAAATAAGAAGTTAATTTCAGTTTTGTGAGTGCAATATTTTGCCTGAGCAAAACAAGGAATTGTTCATCTCAGCGTCGTAAAGTTGACCATGCAAAGGAGCAATTCTCCTCAGGAGAAATGATCTGTGTCATCTGGAGATCACCTATAACTTTGGGAGATCTTCAGGCACCACCAGGAGGCTGGCAATCCTAGCAAGACCTAATATATATTCCTAGAGTCGGAAATGGCTGCCAAGGCAAGGAGAAACCTGGGAAGAAAGCAATACTTGTGCAGGCTATGCACAGTCCTTGCACTGGATCCAGGTGTAGTATGCATGTAAATACATAGGTATGTATGTACTTAATTACATACATACCTATCTGCGTGCATGCGTGCATACATACATACAGTTGTGTTATCCTAAAAAGTTGTTCATGGATGCAATGTAAGTCAAGTTTCTGGTTAATGATGTATCCCTGGTTCCAAAAAACCCTTCAGATTATTGTTTGGATATGATAGCAAGATGGATGGACAGATATAGGCCTATTATGCTCAGGTGTTTTGCTTTCACCACGCGTGTCCATGCACATGCAATGAGTTCAGCTACTCATAGTGTGTTTGTCACCATCACTCCATTATCAAGAGAGTCTTATTTCATTTTTAGCCAGATGTTTTCAGATGCTGACTCTGCATGCAGGATGAGTTGGCCAGCATTTACAGGCACATGTCAACAACCATCAGTGAATTGCACTTTCAAGAATGCAGAAATAATCCTGCGAAATCAGTTGCTAATGAAACTAATGTATTTTAGTTTACTTTTTTCCTTAGCAGAATAGCAGTGAACAACCAACTCTGTGATGGCCTAAGAATGTGCCATCAACCCTGCTGTATCAGTCCATCTAGTCCAGCATCCTGTTTCACACAGTGAACATCCAGATGCCTTCAGAAGAGCAATAATCAGAGTGTGGAGGCCAAAGCCTCTTCCTGTTGTTTTTTTAACTCCCAAAATGTCAGCAGCAAGGAAAGCCTGGCACAAAAAAGGGATATACGCATTGTGCTTGGGCGTCTGACAAAAGCAATACTGAGAGGAGGGATTTCTGCAGCTACACACCTGCAGCCATTGAACCCATTCTAAGGAAGTCTGGATTTACCATGAGGCAGCATCATTGGCATGGATAAAAGACTTGTGTTAGATTGTTAGAATTAGAAGGATGTAACAAATTTTTAGTTGGCACCAATACATTTGGCATGATAAGAATAAAATACAGAAAGAATTTGACCTAATAACAACTTGGAAGAGGTATAAATATAACTTTGAACCCTATATACCGTTATGGCACTCCCCTGAAGAAATGGATGCCTTCATTGTAATTAATCGTTCTTTCTCCTTGCCCACCTGACAAAACTAGAAAAGTCTGCTGATATTCCCATGCAGCAAAGGAGACAAAGAAACAATAGTGAATTGGAAATTATGTGAGTAAATTTTGGTGCACACCCCCATCTCTAAACAGCCATTGCTCTTTAAAGCAATGCATCTTTATAGCCAGAAGAACCAGGGGAAATGAATGGCATGCAGCTGTTAGAATGCTATGCTCCTGCCATAGTAGCTTTGTGATGTTAGTTTAATAAGCCTTTTGACCATGTTTTATCGCCTTAGTCAGTTCCTCTTGCATTCACACCTCTCCCCTATCCTTCTCTATTCCCCTCCGGAATGCAACCTTGGTTCTGCCTCTATCTGGGGGTTGTCACTGTCTGATGTCTTTCCACATTGTACGGGTTCTCATGGGGAGGGATATGGTTTGAAGGGTTATATGCAATGCTTTGGTTATATATTATTATGTACTATGCTTATGCTTTGGTTTCAATAAGGTATTGTCGAGTTACCTTACCTTGCTTGCCCTGAATAAATGAAACCTTTTGCATCAAATCAAGGATTTGCGTATCTAAGTAACTGAAGATCCTCACAGATAGTCAAAACTCACTATCCTGGACCCATGCCCCCCTTTTGACCAACATTTCTATGGAAGGTGACTTGGACTCCAAAAACTGGTGAGGAGGGCAATGCAGGATGGGCTCTTTTGCAAGGGTAACAGGCTCTACATTCCCACAACTACCTGGCCCAGAGTTTTGAGACCGTGCCATGACTTACGGGCCGAGGAGCACTTTGGCTTCATGAAAACTCTCCATTTCGTGCGCAGACATTATTGGTGGCATTCCTTGCACAAAGACATGGAAAATTTCATATAGGGCTTCTCAGTGTGCATCACATCTAAATAGGAGGGGAAGAAGCCGCAGGACCATGGACTTTACCACAGATCTTCCATGCAGCTGCAACAAAATGATGTGTGCTAGTTGATTTGTTCTCTAAGCAAGCCCATTTTGTGCCCTGCTTTTCCCTCCCCGTGCCCCCAAATTTGGCACCTTTGTCCAGCATGTTTATCGTCTACACAGCTTGCCCTATAAGGTAGTCTCTGACCCAGGGGCTCAGTTGTTGCCAAGTTCTGGTGGATGCTCCTGAAGTTGTTCGGTGTCAAACAGGCGCTGAGTTCTGGTTACCACCCAGAGACTAATGGCCAGACTGAAAGGGTTAAACAGGTCCTTGAACAATATATCCAATGTTTCATTAATTATCAATAGGACAATTGGAACAATCATCCTCCTTGCTGAATTTGCACATAATGAAGCGGTTCATGCTAGCACCAGGATGTAGTCAATGGCACAAAAGTGCTGGCAGCACCTACTTGGCCCCCTGGTCCCAATAGCCCACCGGACCTGAAGACATGGGTTCTCCATACCCATGACGCCTGGCCAACTATTGTTGCAACTAGGGTTGTGTGCAGCAGTGTCCAAATTGGCTGTTCCAGGCCAACGCAGCCAGCACCGCGCCGCACAGGCATCAGTGTCTAACTCGGCGCCCACACGCAGGCGCAGAGCTCCACACCTCCATGTGTACATTGAGTCACACACCGGTGCCCGTACCTGCGCCTCCCCTCCCCCCCCCTCCCTGTGGCACAGTGCTGGCTGCGTCAACCTGGAATGGCTGATTCAGACAACGCCACACACAACCCTAGTTGCAACCCTTGATGCAGCCAAGGCTGACTACAAATTGAGTGCAGATAAAAAATGTCTCCTGGAGCCCCTGGAGCCCCTGTGGAAAGTGGGGGAACATACCCATCCACCTGTGAGAAGTCCAGCTGGGCTTTTTCTTCAGGAAAAGTTTAATAGAAGGAGGAGGAGGAGGAGGAGTTGGTTCTTATATGCTGCTTTTCTCTACCAAAAGGAGGCTCAAAGCAGTTTACAGTCTCCTTCCCTTTCCTCTCCCCACAACAGACCCCCTGTGAGGTGGGTGAGGCTGAGAGAGCCCTGATATGACTACTCGGTCAGAATAGTTCTATCAGTGCCATGGCGAGCCCAAGGTCACCCAGCTGGCTGCATGTGGGGAAGCACAGAATTGAACCTGACTCGCCAGATTAGAAGTCTGCACTCCTAACCACTACACCAAATTGGCTCTCTTAGTTTTATTAGACAAAGCAAGTGTACTCATCATAGGCATAGTTAGAACGAAGGTTTCAAGCTACAGGACAAAACATATATAAGTCTCTCACAGCCCCCCCCCCCCGGAACCCTCACCAAATGCCACGCAGTTTACAGCCATAACATTGATAAGGACCCAGGGTGAGAAGCAGGAGGATGGCACAGGAAGGAGGGGGAGGAGGGAGGAGGAATGTTGGGGCATCTGATACCATGATAAAATCTACTACAAAGCCAGTTGTCCTGACAACTGCAAGGACAGGCTCGTTGTGAAACTACAACACTACATCATTCATGGCAGGAAAACCAAGGGGAGTTCTGACACAACCAAGTACCTCTGTTGCCTGCACCCCTCCTACAAATTGGGGCCTTGGTTTGTGGGACCCTTTTTCATCTCCCATCTCATTAACGACTTCACTGTGGAACTTTCTCTTCTTGAGACTTATAAAAAATGTCCATCCGGTGTTTCATTGCAGCATGCTATGCCACACTCCTGAAACAGCAAAAGAGAAGATGAACCTATCCTAACGGCATTCACAATAAAGAAATATTGTTCAAAACTTGCAATGCCCTTATTCAGTATCTGTATTTATTATATATAATGCTCAGCCAAAATGGTGCCCAGATAAATTCTGTTTTCAAACAAGACTTTTCATCAGTGGCAAGTCCTTAAACAATAAATAATTATAAATTAGTATGTAATTATACAAAATTATTTGTAAGAATTGGTCTCCTCTTACAAAAAGCCAATGGATAGAAATACTTTGTTGCATTATGATAGCTTCCATTCCCCACATCTTAAGAACAACCTCCCTTATGGGCAATTTCTCCGGCACAAGAGAATTAATGCAAAACTACTTGTAAGGAGGCATGTGATGGCTTGCAGAATGCACTTCTGAACAGAGGATATCCAGGATCTAGAGTTAAAAGAGCATGTAATAGTGCGGAGGCTGCGGACGTGACTTGTTGCTATACGTGACTTGTTGCTATACCCCACTTAGCTAGTTTGCTCTTTTGAATATTCTACCCATGTTAATAACATTAGGAAAATTTTGTTTAAGCATTGGCACTTGGTTGAAGACTTGCAGAACTGTAAGAATGGTTTGTTAATAGCTTGGAGACGTAACCACAATATTGGTGAGATGATAGTTAAAAAAAGTATTTACTAACGGGAACCTTTGAAGTCCTTACCTTCATTGAGGGTCATACGCGGTGTGTAAATATATATCTCCCATTCAAGAATTTATAAATCCTCTGAATGGTTATACTTTTAAAGTTAATTGTTTTATTAATTATGGTTAAAAAATACTGTGTATTAGATGTCCTTGTGATAATTGTATATTGGTAACAGTTCCCACCCCCTTAAGTTCAAATCCAGCCGCACCAGTCCCAAATCAGAAACTGTGTAACCAACGCCCCAATGGTCAGCCACTTTCTTGAAAAGAATCACACAGCAGAAGAACTGTCATTTTTTGGAACTGAACAAATAACAGTTGAAATACATCGTAGAGTTAATATTCAAAGATTACTGCAACAGAGAGAATGGAGTAGCTGTTGCCGTGCACAATGGGTCAATAAGAGGGAACAACATAGTTTTGCATCATGAATACTTGCTTCAAATAGCATAAACATTGTCTATCCACTTGGACATCACCAAATGGACAACATGAAAACAAATTGCTTATATCTTTATGCAGCAGTTGATGGTCCAGGTCAATCCTTGCTGTCAAAACATATCCAGGTGTTGACTGCAATTCAAATCACGAACTGTTACTGGCTAAAATCAAACTAAAATTCCACAACTTCAAGAGAACATCAGGGCTAAGGAAGTTCAATGTAAATAACATTCCACTCATATATGCAGTGGAGGTGAAAAATTGATTTTAACTACTGGATGCAACAGAGAAGATGCCTGATAAACTGTGGCAGGAAACTGAATCAACTGTTGTTGAAACAGTAGTTAAACACATACCACACAAGAAGCCAGAAAAAAGATCAAAATGGCGCTCAGATGAAACTATAAGAATAGCTGAATGTAGAAAAGCAGCAAAAGCTGCAGGCAAAATGGAGGAAGCAAGAAAAATAAATGCAGATTTTTTTAGGACAGCAAGAAAAGACAGTGAAGCTTACTAGAATCAGAAATGCAAGCAATCAGAAGATTACAAAAAGGAACAAATGAGAAATGCTTTTGCACAAGTAAGGAGGTTCTGAATGTCATATGCTGCTCGCAATAGTATTATCAAAAATAAACAAGGGACCAGACAGACCAACAGAGCATCAAGAACAGGTGGTGGGAATACACAGAAGAACTGTACGCATGCAGAATGGAAGTTTTCTCTCTTCAAAATGAAAAAGAAATAGAAACGAACTTGACCACTACACCAAGCTGGCAGTTTGACAATGGCCTATGAGAAAGACGCTCCCAGAAGTGTAGTATATTTCACATTCATTCAGTAAGTTTTTGAATGGAAGATGGGTTGGCACATGGCATTTTCCTTAGAACACTTTGTTCATATATTTGAAAGCTGCATAATTAATGTTTAGAGATAACAAAGGGCAGCTTGGCAACCTAGCAAAGGTACAGTATACATGGGCGGGGGGGAATTGGGTGAGTTTGATACGGGAAATGAACAAGCTGTCCCATGATCTGATCTCACAAGGAATGGATAAACACACAAAGAGAGACACACAAAAGATAATGGACACAATATGACTAGAATGTGTGACAGAAGAAATGAAAAAGAAGGGGAAAGGAAGGAGAAGCATAGTGAAGAAAGCTTTCTTGACAGCAAGTTGTTATAATGACCGATGAGCCTGAAGCTACTGTTATCATCCCATTCCCAAATTCTAGCTCAACATGTTTTTTCATGCAATAGCAAAACCACATCCTTTAGACCAGGGGTAGTCAACCTGTGGTCCCCCAGATGTTCATGGACTACAATTCCCATGAGACCCTGCCGGCAAATGCTGGCAGGGGATCATGGGAATTGTAGTCCATTGACATCTGGAGGACCACAGGTTGACTACCCCTGCTTTAGACAACCCAAATAACTAAATATCTAGACAAAGTATTTAACAAGAACAGGATTTTAAAACAAACCAACAAGCATCCCTTTGAGCTGATATCCTAATATCGATGCATTCAGTTGACCACTGTGCCTGTTTCATCTTTTATTATTAATATTATTATTAGATTTATTACCTGCCACTCCCTGACTGCTCGTGGCAGGTTACATAGATTAAGATAAAAACCCGTAAAACCCCAATTAAAAACCCCAATAAAAATTACAATCAATAATCAGATCAAAAGAAAGAAGAAGGTATGACCGGGGGGGACCCATCCCTATACACAATACCCTAACAATTTGCATCGGAGTGGGAGGAAGGAGAGTGTGGATATCATTCGTAACCGTCTCAGAATTACCTGGAATTCTGCCCTCCATGTTCTCTGAGCTCTCATAGATTCCATTAAAGTCTTTGTAATTAGATTTCTTGGCATTTCGATGAGACTGAACATTTGAATTATAATCTATAGAATATGTGATATGAAATAGATCTGTACAATAGATCTGGAGTGATCTGTTTACTTGAAAGGAAGTTGACCCTGAATGTAAAAAGACCTCTCTTTTAAAAAGTTATTAATCAAGACTTTTTTTTTCTTGGACATACCTATAATTTTGATTGTAAAATGACCCTTCCCTTTTGGATTTTTGGGGTTTTTTTGCATGTGATCTCTTAAAAAAACAGTTTTGCACTAGAATAATACATTACATTTAAATAACTTTTTAGTGAGTTCCTTCATCAAATGTATCTTTTGAAGTAGCCTAAAACTGATGATTCCTAAAATCCCCTCTTGATGCACAGAAGGAGATGTTCCTACAGAAACACAGAATCATAGGGTCAGAAGGGACCTCCAGGGCCATCTAGTCCAACCCCACATGTACTAATGCCAAGACAAGTCTCACCCATCCTATAGTGATGCATTTTATTTTTCTACCTAAATGCAGAACTTTTCATTTTTTACTATTACAATTCATTTTATTCATTTTAGCCCAGTTTTTCAGCCTGTCTTTCGGTGCGTTTGCTACTCCTCCTAGTTTAGTATCATCTGCAAATGTAATAAGTATGCCCTCTATTCCTTTATCCAAATCATTTATGAATATGTTGAACAACACAAGGCCCAGGACAGATCCATGAGGCACTCCACCCATCACTCCTCTCCCAGAAGATGTTGAACCCTTTGAGTGCGATCTGTCAACCAGTTCTCGATCCACCTAACAGTAATAAGATCCATACTGAATTTTACCAACTTGCCAATAAGAGTATCATATGGAACCTTATCAAAAGCCTTACTGAAATCAAGGTAAACAATGTGTACAGCATTTCCATTATCTAGCAAGGTAGCAACTTTCTCAAACAAAAAGGTTAGCCTAACATCTGTTCTTGAGAAAGCCATGCTGATTCTTAGTAATTACAGCCATCCACTCAAGGACTGACTTTTTGATGCTTTGTTCTAAAATTTTGCCAGCTATAGATGTTAAGCTGATGGGTTGGTAGTTACCTGGATCCTCCTTTTTCCCCTTCTTGAAGATAGGGACAACATTTGCCGATCTCCAATCTTCTAGCACTTCACCTTTTATCCAACAATGGTCAAAAATAATGGACAGAGGCCCAGAAATTACATCTGCAAGTTCTTTTAGTACCCTTGCATGCAATTCATCAGGCCCAGAAGATGTGGTTTCATTTAAAGAAACTAGGTGTTTATTTACTAACCCTGCAGTGATCCTAGGCCACAACTCCCATCCCTCATCACATGAATTGATTTTACCATGTTGAGCATGATTCCCCTCACAAGAGAAGACTGAGAAGTAGGAATTGAGCAATTCTGCCCTCTCTTCATCACCTGTTAAAGGTAAAGGTATCCCCTGTGCAAGCACCATGTCATGTCTGACCCTTGGGGTGATGCCCTCCAGCGTTTTCATGGCACTCAATACAGGGTGGTTTGCCAGTGCCTTCCCCAGTCATTACTGGGTACTCATTTTACCAACCTTGGAAGGATGGAAGGATGAGTCAACCTTGAGCTGGCTGCTGGGACTGAACTCCCAGCATTATGGGCAGAGCTTTCAGACTGCATGTCTGCTGCCTTACCACTCTGCGCCACATCACCTGTTACACTCTGCGCCACATCACCACATCACTTTCATCACCTGTTACAATGTCACTTTCTGGTCCCCGCAATGGTCCTACCATGTCCCTATCATTTTTCTTACTTGGAATATAATTAAAGAAGCCTTCTTTGTTGTTTTTAGCATTTATTGCTAGCCTAAGATCATACTGAGCTTTAGCTTTTCTAACTCTTTCCCTACAAGCAACGGCTATTTGTTTATATTCCTCCTTGTTTATGAGGTCCTCCTTCCATTTCCTAAATTAGTCTTTTTATTATTCAATTCTTTTGAAAGCTGTTTATGGAGCCATCCTGGTTTCTTTAGGTTCCTCCCATTTTTCTTCTCAAGGGAATTTTCTGTGATTGTGCCTTCAGTATTTCACTTGTGAGACATATCCAGCCTTCTTGAACTTCCAGTTCCTTAAGTTTTTCTGACCACAGAATTCTACCCAATGTAACTTTAAGTTTGTTAAAATTTGCTCTCCTGAAGTCCAGCCTGTATGTGTGACTATGTACAGCTTTTATCTTGTCCAAGATCATAAAGTCCAAAATCACATGGTCACTACTACCATTGGCACCCACAACTTTTACCTCTTCCCTATTGGTAAGAATCAGGTCTAAAATAGCAGACCCCTTGGTTGCCCCTTTCAATTTCTGGGAATTGAAGTTACCAGCAAGACAAGTCAAATAATTTATTGGACTTTTCATTTTTAGTAGAGCTGGTCTTCCAACAGATATCTGGATAATTTAAATCTCCCATGAGGACTAGGTCCTGTCTCTTGGAGAATTTTGTAATCTGGTCTAGGAGCAACTCATCCAAGTCCTCTGCCTGGCCTGGCAGACTATAACAGACACCCACCATAATACCACTATTATTTCCAACTCCTTTTGTTTTTACCCAAAGATGCTCAGTTGAACTCTCATGCTCAGACACATATTTATACACAAGTTTATATATTCTTAACATATAGTGCTACACTGGCCCCCTTCTTTATTTGTCTGTCCCATTTAAATAAGTTGTAGCCTTCAATCCCACTATTCCAGTTGTGAGAATTATCCCACCAGGTTTCTGTAATGCCTATTAGGTCATAGTCCCCTTTCTTTATTAGGACTTCTAGTTTTTCCTGTTTGTTTCCCATACTCTGCGCATTAGTGCAGAGACATCGTAATCCTTCATATGAGTACCCCAGGCTTTTAGTTTTTGAACTTTCCTGTAAGTTAATAGTTTCCTGCATATGTGCTGTTCCCTTTAAATCTGCAGTGTTCCCATCTACAGTTACCTTCATCAAACTGGGCTTCGAATGTATATTTTGCTCCCACATTGGACTTAGTTTAAAGCCCTCCTCACCAAATCTCTTTACAAGACTCTTCACAAAGACATTTTCCCCACCTTCATGAGGTGCAAACCATCTTCTGATAGAAGAATCTCATCACAGTAGCGTGATCTATCGTCCAAACCCCTAAAAAATCCCCAATGACGTAGCCAGTCATTTATCTGCATTATTTTTCTTTCCTTTCCTGAGCCTCTGCCATTAATAAGAAGAACTGATGAAAATACAACCTATGCTCCCAAGTCCTTCACCCCCCCCCCCACGGCCACGTAGTCTCGTTTCATATGCTCCACACCACAGTGGGAAGTATCATTTGTTCCCACATGAATGAGCAGGAAGGGATATCTGTCCTTGAGCTTTACAAGTCTTTCCACCCTTCCTATGGCATCCTTGATTCTCGCACCAGGTAGACAGCATATCTCTCGAGACAACAAGTTTGGTCGACATATTTTGGCTTCTACTTCTCTTAATTGGGAATCCTCAATTACCAGCATGTGTCTTCTAGTCCTAACACATTGGGGAGCAGAAGAGGCAGTCTTCTCATCCACAGGGGCCAATGAAATATCTTCTGAACTTTGGGGGAGTTGGGGAAATAGCCCTTGTTCCTGTGGTCCAGAGTCTCTAGCAGGCAGATCCTGGAAATGATTTCTGAGTGTCAAAGGGGCAGAATATCTCCTTACCTTTCAACAACTCCGGGTAATGTTCTTCCATCTGCTGTCCTCTTGTACTGGGTTCTCATCTAATTGGTGAGACATCTTTCCCCCCACTCCCAATTGCCCTCCAAGAAGTGGTCGATGAGATCTTTCTAAGAACTCTTCACTCTGCTTTTTAGAATAAAATGTCAAAAAGTGTTCTTCTAGCTTCTGTACCTTCTCCTTCAGGAGTGCTACTAACTTGCATCTGGTGCATGTTTATTTAAAGGTACTCTGAGGTAAAAATACAAACATGCCACAGACAGTGCATGTCACAGCCTCAGGTCCATCACCAGCTACACTGCTTCAATCCATTGTGGCAAGAAGCAGACCCCTTCTGCAAACTTTGGAACACTTACAGAGCCGTTCAGCTTGATCCACAAGCCAAGAGGTCTTTAGTTTTTGTAGGTTGGCAAACACCTTTATAACACAAAGGCCCACCCAGCAGAGGATGGAGCTAGCAGTCAGGCTCAGGCATAACTGCCAACTAATGCTAATCAGCTAATGCTGTTAGCTGTAGTCCCCCAGCTCCCTGTCAAGAACAGACAACAAAAACCCACTCTCCTACAACCTATATACCTTCACACACTGTAAGATAGAAAGCAACACTCACCAGTAGCTCCTGAGCGGGCACTTTCTCCTTCTCCCTGCCCAGCTGCTCAGGCTTTCACATCTCCTATTTTAAGTAGTTTTTTTAATCTACTCATCCCAACATTCCTACAAGGTTTATTTTTCCACAAAGAATCCTGGAGCCAGAGAACAGCAAGAATTACCATTTTAGTGCTCATGTGGTCCGCAGGCGTGGCCTGTTTGGCCAGACATGACCAAACTGTGGCTCTCCAGATGTTCATGGACTACAATTACCATGAGCCCCGGGAGAACCACTGTTTGCCCACCCCTGGCCTAAGCTTTTGCAGTAGCAAGCAACTTCCTAGAGCATTCAGTTGCTTGCAGACTTCAGTGAACGTGATTTTTACTTTGCAAAGGTGATTGTATGCTTGAATCAAGACCTAGAGCAGGGGTGGGCAAACTGCAGCCCACTGGCCACATGCAGCCTACTATGGAGTTCTTTGTGGCCCGCCAAGACAGTCAGAAAAATCTGCCTTGAACTGAGCCTGTTGACCTTGCTCACAGCTTGGTTGCAAAGAAAAAAGATGCACTGCAATGTACTGCGATACCTTAGCCTCTCCGTTTGTCAACTGTGCAGGGGTGGGAATTGTAAGCAAGGGGGAAGATGTGGATTGGCTCAGAAGTGTTCGATCCCCCCCCCTCCCCTTCTTGCAACAATTTGAAAGGGATGCACAACAACCATGCTGACACCTGCCCCCAAAGGAGCGAGCTGCCTTTGCACACTGCTGAAGTCAATCAGGCCCTGATAGGGCTGTGGGAGCTCCCTTTCCCAGGCACCTCCATCACATCTTGCCTGCCCTCTCCTCTCTCCTCACCCATAGCCATAGCCATAGCCACATCCATTCAGTCCTCTCCTGCAAGGCTGGCCAGCCAGATGGCAGCTGCCTCCCCCAGCCCCGCGGCATCTGTCTGAGGATGGTTCAGGAAAGGCATGAATTAGAGGAGAGTGTGCTTTTAAAAGCATGGCTCAAGAATGGTGTGTGCACATCAGCGGGGGATGGGGACAACTAGGGAGCAGCATGGAGAAATCTAGCTTCCAGAGTTGGAAATGTTGCTTCTGCCTCTGCGAGTCCCGCACTGGATGCCTGGCAATTAATTTGTGCAACCCTTAAGCGCTGCTAAAAGAACCCGTTTCTCATTCCAACATTTCTAGCGAAATGAGGGGTTTTGTTTTGAAAAGCCACCTTCTTTACATGACTGCAGACAATGCAGGAAGCATATTGTTTAAAACGTTTGATGTGATCTTGCCACCACATGTTTGCCCCCACTTACTTATGGGCCTCAGCGAGAGTGTGCATAGCCTTATCCAGCTGTTTCTGGGATCTTGGGCTTCAAAAAGTTAAGACAAGGTCAAGATCATGGCTTGCAAACTTGTGTCAAGGAGGAAAGTCGGCTCTCCACAGTCTTTGTTCTCCTACGTGACCTCCATTGCGCCCCTTTGCTTCCCCCCCCCCCTTTGTGGTTTACATTGAAACAAGAAAGGCACCCAAGCCTTTAAGGATGTTCCTAAAAGCGAGGCATCAGATCAAAAGATTCCAGAGGTGGTTGGTTTTTTTAAAAACCCAACCTTAACTACTATGAATCTCACTGGCTTTACTTACACAGAAGATTGGAGCATGTTTCCAAAAGGGTGTGCTGAAGGGAGAGCAGGCAGTGTCTCTTGCGCAAAGCAAGGCACAGAATGCAGGAGAGGGAAAATTTCTTGTTCTTGCAGACAGAACAAAGTCAAACCTTTGCTTGAGGATGTGGAGGGAGAGTATGAAGATGTAATTTACCACAACAGTGTGAGGTGGTTGAGCCTGGGCAAAGTAATACAAAGAGTCTGGGCACTGCAGAATGAAATCCTCTTTATTTCTGGACACGAAAGAGATATCTCATGATTTTGTTACAAAAATGGGAAGTGAGGAGTGGAGATATGAGATCCTGTTTGCAACTATGTATTTGAGAAACTGAATGAAGTGAATGTGACATTGTAGGGAAAGGGGTTTCTTGCCCATGAAATGTGGAAGCATGTAAAACCATTCAAAGCAACACTAGGTCAGTTTGCAAGGCAAGCAGGTGAAGGCAATTTTTGTCATTTCCCTTTATTAGGAAAACAGAAAGTGCCTGAAAGTGCTTCTGCTAAGATTAGGGATCATCTGCAGAGTTTGGAGGACGAGGTCACAAGAAGATTTCAGGACTTCTAGATAATTGAGCCTAAATTCTATTTGCTCTCTTATCCCATCACTGCTGATATTGATACAGCACCTGAAGAGCTAGAGCTTTAACTTATTGACATGCAGCCAGATCACACTGTGAAAGAAATGTTTAATGCTGTGACAATAGTTGACTTTTACAGATATTTGTCGGCTGAAAAACTTCCATGTATGAAGAAATTTCCGGGGAAAATGTTCTCTATTTTTGGGTCCACATATATTTGTGAGCAAAGTTTTTTCTTGTATGAAGATCAACAAGAGTAAATATAGATGCTCTTTGACAGACATGAACTTGCAGGCTGTGATAAGAATCTCAACAAGCAATCTCACTCCTGATTTAAAATAAAATTGTAGAAAAGTGTGATCAGGTACATTTGTCTCATTAAACTGAAAATTAAATGTGCTTGCAGCTATAGATGATATGAAATTAGCACGATAAATAAATTGGATATTTTATTTAATTTATATTTATTGATTTGTATGATACAATTTATACCTTTTCTGAAATGCAAAGTTAACTAATGAATGCAATCATTTTAAAAAGTGCGGCGCTCCATTAACCTCCACTCCCGCAAAGTGGCCCCTGAGCCAAAACAATTGCCCACCCCTGACCTAGAGAGTTGGTAGAGAGAATTCTGTATGTGTGGCAATGACAAAACAGCCGAAGTCAAGGACTGAATTTCAGCTTGGTATAGGGTTGCCAGCTGTGGGTCAGGAAAAACCTGGAGGCTTGAGCCATAGAGCCTGCAGAGGGAGGGGTTTGGGGAGGAGAGGGACTTCAATGGGGTCTAACGCCACACAGTCCATCTTCTAAGCAGCTGTTTTCTCCAGGGGAACTGATCTCTGTTGCCTGAAGATGAGCTGTAATTCTGGGGGATCCCACGGTCCCATCTGAAGGCTGGCATCCCTAACTTAGTAACATTAGTTTACTTGGAGACCCTAGGCTTCTTGCATAAAGAAGACTCCTCCTGTAAGTTGATCTAAAGCATCTAATGTGCTGACGTTTCCAACTTGCCTGTTGCTGGCATGTCAGCTGATAGACTTCTAATCTTCCCCCTGGCTCCTGGAATGGTTCCAGAGACTCTCATGAGGGCACAGAGTTGTAACGTCACTGCTCAGTATCCTCTGTCAGCCTTGAATGAAAGAGTGGAGGGCAGGCTGCTCCTGTTGGGCTAACTTTCATGAGCTTCAGTAAAACATGACTCGGGCGGGAAGCTGTTAACTGTACACAATGTTGAGAAACCTTCTTTATCAACAGTAAAAAAAAAAGGCTGACTTCTTGTGAAATCTTCTCACAAAGTTATAGGCTCAAACAACGTAGTCAACAATGACAGATCAACAGCCAAACAGTCCATCATAGACTGTGTACAGCTGCTGCCCAAAAGGCCATGTGCAGGTAATAAAACTGGACAGAATATATCCATGAAAAGTGCAAACAAGTCCACATTTCCCATTTCCCAATATCAATTAACTGATCAAACCTTCTGCCTGATGTGTATAGATTCTAAATACATTATCTGTTTTTTTTTTTACAAGGTACAGATTGCATGTTCAGAAGATAGAGTTGCCAAGCTCCAGGAGGTGGCTTGATAACTCCTAGAATTATAACTAACCTCAGGTAGGGTTACCGTTTCTGGGTTTATTTATTTAAATTTGAATTTATATTTGAATTTATATGCTGCCACTTACCATAGACTCATGGCGGTTTACAATAAATACCTGTAGACTTTCATGGTGGAGCCAGGCCCAGGAGTGGGTGGGATTTGGGGTGGTGAGGGACCTCAGTGGAGTATAATACCATGGTGTCTACCCTCCAAAGCAACCATTTTCTCCAAGAGAACCGATCTCTTTTGCCTGAAGATGAGCTGGAGACCCTCAGATCCCACCTGGGAACTGGCATCCCTATCTCTAGGCCAGTGGTCCCCAACCTTCATCTTGTCGGGGACCGCCTCTGGGGGTGGGGGAGAGCCAGCGGCCCGGCTGCCGTAGTTGCTCACAAATGCGCATGCGCATTTTGGCCACCAGTCTGTTTACTCTGTTTAACTATCCACATATAGCTCAATAGTGCTTTCCTGGCCATAATGATTACAGGAGGCTTGAAAGAAGAGCTCATGAATAGAATCTCATAGCACGGCATACTTAAAAAGGAAAAGTAGCTTTTGTAGATTATAAATCAGGGCTATACATTCTTGGCATACAACAGGGCACCAAAATTTCCCAACTGCACCTGTTGCAAATTCACAAACTTCCAAAGGACTGAACAAAATTAAATCTGTTATATGTAGGGTTTATGAAGGCATATTGCAGTAGGAATGACTCTCAAGGTGCCTCTCACAAGCTAATAGTGTCTATTACTTTTTCAAAACCAACTCATGCTGCATTAACCATCTGCATGTGCAGATAGATATGTGCACGTAAGACTCTCCAGGCAAAACTTAGTCTCAACACCAATATAATTAATTGCAGAAACTGTCTCCTTTGCTCCCTTTACTGTACTCTTTCCAAATTTTCTGTAGCTCAGGTCATCATGACAGTAGATTTATCACATGACAAAATGAAAGGGTTCATGTTCCCAGCCACAGGGAAATCTAAAATATCAATAGCCTTCCTGGCATGCTGAGCACATCCACATAGTTTCCTCTGAGATTGGTTTCAGGTTTAGAAGAATATCTTACATACTTTAGTCTTGTGGGCAGCTTGCTCCCATGCAAGTTTCCTCTGAAGTTTCTAGTTTATTCAATGGGATTTACTTCCAAGTAGCTGTAGTGCAACCTGAGTTGAAGCTGGCATGTGATGCTCAATTCAGGCTATAGACTTAGCCCCTGGGGTTTCTTGGCAGCCCTGGAAAGGTTTCCCAAATAGATGGGAGTTAATGTTTTACATATATTTTAATGTGTTAAACATTTATTGGGTGATATGACCATATGTGGTCATGTTGATCCATTCCCCCCCCTTCCAAAATAACCAATGATGGGCCTGGAGGGGGTGGGACCCTAGGTGGGCATGTACACAGCTATGCTTCCCAACCATATTCTCCATGATCGCACCACTTCTGGGGTTTCTCAAGACCTGAAGAATATTTCAATAGTTTCTAATGGTAAAACAGTTGAGAAAGGCTGACGTACTCAAACTATCATGATGTATCCTTCCATTCACTAAGCCATCCTTGGTGGCAGCCCCTTAAGTTTCCATGGAGAAGAAAAAACCCAACAAAATAGTCCAAAGTAAAACTGTTGGGGGGGAATCTGAAACAAACAAACAAACAAAAACCCCAAAATACCTTATTTTTATTTATTCGATTTCAACAGCACCATATGGGAGGAGGAACTACTGGCTATTAAGGTAGCTTTTGAGGCCTGACAGCACCACCTGGAAGGTGCATGATACTTGGTGAAAGTTCATACAGACAACTTTGAGCATCTGCAAATTGCCTGCTGGTTGAGCCAGAGGCAGATTCAGTTGTCCCTGTTTTTCCCTAGTTTAACATTACAGTTCACTTTTCCAGTCGTTGAAGGGTAGCCCATGACCATAGTCCTACTACCTGAAGTGTTTTCTGCCATGCTTCCCACAACCCTCCAGGAGCACATTTAGGAATAGCAGTTGCACGATCCCTTTACCATAAAGATGCACCACTGCCTTTGGGATCCTGCTAAGAAAGCACCCATGGGATACAAAGTACAGACAGGGCTGCAGATATACCAGGACTGAGTCTATGTGCCACCAGGGCTTCTACGGGCGGGAGTCCTCAACTAGCTCATAGCATCAAACCACCTGAATACCTTGAACAGTACAAAACTTTCCACCTGTTCACTTGGAGTTCTGGTGACCTCATATAAAGACTGATGTTCCTCAGTATGTGGCCTCCTGAAATAACTGTAAATGGGCCAAGGATCTGCCTAGCAGGCCTGTAGACCTGCTGCTTCCATTTCCCACACCTACCAGTCCCTGAAAGGCCATGTGCATGGACTTATCATAGATTTTCTGACTCCACAGGATATACAAGCATCCAGATAATGGCTTATTTCCTTGCTAAGATCGCCCACTTCATCCCTTGCTTGGGGCTCCCAAATGCCTGTGAAAGCCTCCAGCTGTATTTACACCATATCTTTCAACTTCATGGTTTACCTGAGCACCTGTTCTCCAATCAAGGGGTCGTTTACCTCATGTTTCTGGCACACCCCACATGCATTTTGGGTATCCAAATACACCTGTCATCCACTCATCACCCCCCAATCTGATGTGCAGATGGAGTACACCAATGCCACACTGGAGATGTTACCTAAGGTGCTATGTTAACTACTAGCAGATTAAATGGGCTACCCTGCTCCCTCTGGCTGAGTTTGCATACAACAATAAAATGCACACCTTAATACACCAGACACAGTTCACGGCCAGTTATGGATATCATCCCTATTTCTTCCCACCAGTCATCCACTGTACCCACTACCAACAACTTTGTGAATGAACTGCAGGCTCTACATAAGGTCCAAAAGGACCAACTATACCAAGCCAAGCATGTTTACAAGGAAGACACAGATTGGAGACACCAGCCAGGAGAGATCCTCCAGATTGTGGATGAGGTGTAGTTATCAACACTTCCAGTCAGTGGTCCTCCTGGAGACTTGAACCCTAGTTTATCAGCCCGTATCTGATCTCTGCACAAATAAATCCTGTGGCCTACCAGTTACAGCTTCTGTACTAGACTTCTGTTACAGGTCAGCTGCTGTACTAGATGGACTGGAATGGCTATGGACTAACATTGCACTTGGGAACCCACTGAGAACCTCTTCACTCTTGACTTTGTGTGCCAGTTCCATTGAACTGGTTCCAGCTCTATTGGTTGAGGTCCAGGGGAGAGGATGGTGTTGTCGAATAGCCTGGAGACAGCTCTGACTCCTGATGAACAGCTGGATTCTGTGCCTATAAGCCACCAGCTAGCTGCAGCTGAGCAATCAGTTAGAAGGCTATGAGATATGTGTTTCCTGACCTGCTGCTGCTGTATCAGTCTTGCTTTTCAGAAAACTGACCTTGGCCTACTTAGACAACTCCTGTTCTTTACCGACTCTGCTTATTAAACTTTGGCATCCTGCCTCTGATAACTAGCTTGCGTTATCTGCCTTATCAGGTACCATACACTGGTATCTGATTGAAGCAGAAATGTAGAGTAGGATAGTGAGGCCTGAGTGCAAACAGAAACCAGAAGAACCCACAGGAGAACTATACATACTGAAACTAATTTTCTGTGAAACATTATTTGCAGGGTTAGGAGGTGGGAAAGGGCAGCTGCAAACAACCAGGCTAAGGCTCCTCCACTGAGGCAGTGATGGTTGGTGTGTACTGATCCTGCAGAGAGAGGAGGACACAACCCCTCCCTCTCACTTTCTGAGGGTTTCCCTGTGGAAATGGTTTGTAAAGTTTTTCTGGGTTTTCCCACCCTCCAGTGTTGAGTGTTCTTCGGGGCATCTACTGCCTTCGCTTTTTTTTTTTTTTTAAACCCCTCCAAAATTTTCTGGTGTGACATTGGTTAGTTCTGTTGGGCTTGTACTGCTCCAGCACTCGCACTGCAAATTTGGTGCCTTTACCATGATTCCCCCCTCCCCCCGATGATTGAATATACCTGAAGATAGATATGGTATAATGAACCCCTCCCCCCCCAAAAAAAAACAAATTCAGAATTCCTGAATACTACCAAATCCAAAAACATACTGGGAATATCAGGAAATACTGAATCCAGAAAAAATGAATTCATTTTCCCCCTTGAACACCCCTAGAAACTGAATATGTTAATTCTAGATGACAGATATACCAGTGTAATCCAAGTCACATGTTGTACTTGCACTGAAATTAATAAAGGCTGGCACTTACGTCATTCCAAATTAAAACTACAGTGCAATCCTATTCAATTACTCTGATCCAAACTAATTGAAATCTATGACCTTAAACTGGACTGTTCATAGAATCATAGAGTTGGAAGGGACCTCCAGGGTGATCTAGTCCAACCCCCTGCACAATGCAGGAACTCACAACTACCTGCCCACCCACAGTGAACCCAATTTCATGCACAAGTGATCCCTGCACACATAAAAATCTCCACAATCCAACCTGTCCTGGAGAAAATTTACCTAGTGATGCTGCATACGATTGCACTGTCTTCCAGCATGGAAGGACTAAGTTAATAGGCTATACTGCACAGCAGTGCCCTGTACCTAAATCCTTGTACTCGGTGAAACAGCTTCGGACCTGGAACATGCTGGGCATGAGGCATACAGCAATATGAACTCAGCATGACAAAGGCAGATTCAGGTGTAGAGGGGTCAAATTCCAGGTTCTGGGTCAAGCATCAAGACAGTAATAAGTGCAGGTTCAGGGCAGATTCAGAGGTCTAAGTCCAAACCCTGTCCAAGGAGTCAAGAGTCATGAAAGGCAGGAAGAATCAGTGGCAGCGAGGTCAGCAATAATTTGATGTGTTGCTTCCACAGCCTGTCTTTCCTTCTCCCCATCATTTATAGTTCCATTGGTTGTGGAGGCAAGGGAGGTGAGGTGTCTGGTGGGCTGGTGTCTGGTTCTAAACCCTGAGCTTGCACTACTGGGCTACAACTGTCAGCTTCTGAATTGTCTCTTGGCAGAGTAGCAGTAACCCCCAGCAACAGGCTGTGAGCTGTAGCCTCCTTTGCCTGCCTGTTCTCCTTCCCCAGAGCCTTCCGCTTCTTCCAAGTCAGCTGTGCCTGGTGGATTTATGACAGCTTCATTAACAAATAGCTCCTGAGTTTCCAAAGTCCCCAAATCTTACCCTGTGTCTGGTTTCATTATGCTAGGACAGCCTGTTAATGTTTATCTGAAAAGAAAATGTTTTTGTAGACCTAGTAACTCCTCCCCCAACTGTGCGTCATTATTGTACATATTTCCCTTAGGTAGGGCCAAACTTCATGCTTTTCTGTAGACTACAGATGCTTATGAGCAAGAAGGAGCCATCGATATCCATACAAAGAGGGCCTGCCTTCTCTTGGAGCACAAGGATTGGGGGCCTGGAAACAAGAAGGAACCCTAAACATAGCCTGCAGAGTGTGAATAGGGAAGGGTTGCTCACTTATCAAGTGCTGAAATATCTGTGGATTTTCAGCTGCATCTAAATCTGAGCCTTGGACCCAAATTAACTCCATTGCAAGAAGGCTGTAAGAGAAAAGCTGTCAGCAATCATGCTGGTCGAAAAGGAAAAATCTGAAACCACCCAGACCACAAGCCTCGTAATATCTTACTTTATGACTAACCAAAGGTTACATAATGGGGTTCATCCTACTTTGCAGGCTTGACCTGATATCACTGCCTAATGAATCCTTTCTATTATAAAATATTTATTTTTTTGTAACATCCAGCCTAAGGAAGAATTTATCTTGAAAGCTCACACATTGTTATGTGTCATTTGATTGCTCCTAATAAATGGTATTAGGTGGAATTTGCTCTGATTTGTAAGACAAAAGCCTGAGATGTTTTACTTCTGGTTTACCCCTCTCCTTCTTTAGTTCCTCTTCTAAATTGACAGCTCTCATTGATCCACTTTATGCAATTAGATTGTCGTATTACCATTACTCTTCCTCATTCACAACACTTTAGTGGGGTATAACGCCATACAGTCCACCCTTCAAAGCAGCCACTTTCTCACCAAGTCCTGCCCAGAGGCTGGCATCACTACTCCCCTTTCACGTGGCCCTCAATATTAGATAAGGCTTATTTATAAATCAAAATATGGATTCATCTGGCCACACCTTAACCATTATTAATCTATCTTTCTTTCAGTATCATAGTCTTATGTGCACTTACTTGATTGAATTCTAAAATTGAGTCCAATAGCACTTTTAAGATCAATAAAGATTTATTCAAGGCATGAGCTTTTGAGTGCATGCATGCCTTGTATAAATCTTTGTTGGTCTTAAAGGTGCTATTGGACTCAATTTTTGTTTTGCTACTTCAGACCAACACGGCTACCCACTTGAATTTTGACTGAATTCTGTAGAACTTATTTTAGGATTAGGGTTACATCTCACCTGTTTTACAATGAACAGACAAGTAGCTTTAAAGGTCAATTCATTATTGTTTTTTCACATGCTTGCCTTTACAGTAAGACAATAATAGAGACTATCCCTTAAAATGTACTAGACAACAGTTTCCAAACAGAAAGGAGAGTTGTTAGGCAGTTTCCCCTCCAAAGCCTGTAGCAACATGTCCTTCCTCTTGCATCTAACTTCAGGAAGGGAAGGGCTTTTCATTACCATAATAATTTGGCTTGAGCAGGGGAAAGAAAAAAGTTGAAGGGGTTATGGAGGTGCATCATGTTGTGGGAAATGACTAGATAACTGCAAATTTGTGGTTGGTTGTGTTCAAATCTTAAGTGGTGCAGCCCTGGGAAAGAACTAAATCTCACCTCTTCTGCAAAATAGCATCTTCCACAGACTCAGTAGATCTGGTACCACTTCAGCCAAGAGAAAAAAAGCAGGCAGCAAAAATCTGTCTCTGATTTTCAAAGAGCTGCAGGACTGCCATCCTCCAGGTAGAGTCTGGAAAACTCCCAGGATTACAACTAATCTCCAGAGATAAATTCCCCTGGAGAAAATGGTGGCTTTGGAAGATGGGCTCTATTGAATTATACCCTGCTGAGGTCCCTCTCCTCCACAAACCCTGCCTCCCCATGCTCAATCCCCCAAATCTCCAGTGTTTTCCAGCCCAAAGTTGGCAACCATACCCACCAAGTATATGTACAATGAAAATGCATCAATCAAGGGACACCATGAATGGGTAAGCACTGATCCACACAAGAATTGTAGCAGTAAACCACAGAAAATAAATCAGTGTTTTAATGCATACAAAACAGAAAAACATGTGAACTTCATTAGGAAATACATTTCAACAATCACTGTGCAGTTCATACACTTGCTATTGCTCCAGTGGTCTTCTGTAGTGCTTGCTTTAAGAACTGGTGATATATTAATATTTTTCCCCATCTTCCAAAGACAGCCAATGCCCAGTTATTGTTATTTTTACAACTGCTTTTAAAATGCTTTAGCAGCCTTGGTTTGATATAAAAGTGCTTCAGATGACAGACAAAATAAAATAATTAATATAACAATGTAAAGTGCTTTGTCCCCCTCTACTGAGGAAAGGATGGGTAGACCTGATGAAAATCTAAATTTCTAAATAACTCTTTTAAAAAGAAACAGAGAAAGGAACATTATTTTCTCCTCCAATGTTTTTCCCCCTTCTAGATATTATTCCGAGAAAGTTCTTATAAAGAACTGATCAAAATGTTCTAAATCAGCATGTGTCCATTATTGGTTACTAAGTCTTTCAAGCAAAAAATATCTGGACATTAATGCTTCCCAAGCTCAACTATTACTAAATTGAGCATTTTGTGTTAATGGAAGGTCTCCAACAATAAAAAAGCAAAGCAAAGCAAAGCTACATAGCTAGGCCAGAGCAGTACAACGAGTTCCTGTCTTGTTGCTGCTCAAAGAATAATTCCAGGTAAAGGGGAAAGCTTCCCTACCCATAATCCCCTGACATAACTCAAGCACCAATCTCCCCTTAGAATGAGCAGACTCCTGTGGCTGTGTTCTGTTTAAGGCACAATGCTGCTACACTTTTCAAGATTTGATTAAAGATCTGTCTGAGCTCTCAAACTTTTGTGGAGCAGAGAAGGAAGACTCTTCTCTCCCCTCTCACTTTTATCCTGTATTTTCTCCCAGTGTCTAAAGGTCATAGGCCCTCAGAGAAAGCAGATTATAGAGGCATATTTGTGGGACTTCACAGTTTAATTATCATGGCAACTTTGCTCCAGTGGCTTTCCTGGAGCCCTCCTGAAGTTATTATAACAGAACACTTTCTCTAAGTCCCTGAATAGTTTTTTAGGTGCAATTTTTGGCTTTAAAAGTTCTCTGTAGATATGGAATAGAAATGGGTAGAAACAGATTTAAATTTGAAATCCCATGGAGTCAATCCAACCAGCAGTTGTGAAGGGGAGTGATTTGATTGAAAAATGCCATTGGGTAGACTAAAATGATGTTCTGCTAGTAGACTAGGTCTCCCAGAAGAGATTTCAAAATACAGAACTTACTCTAGGATAGTGTTTCATTACTTTTGAGTCAGTTTCTCCTTATATAATTTATACTTTTTAAATCTTGACTGAAATATCAAAATGTAATTTGTATGATTTTTTTACTTTTGAATTTTGTATACATTTGACATCTCCTACATGTTATAAGAATGAGCCCCTTGTGGCGCAGGGTGGTAAAGCACTCTGAAGCTCTGCCCATGAGGCTAGGAGTTCGATCCCAGCAGCCAGCTCAAGGTTGACTCAGCCTTCCATCCTTCCGAGGTCAGTAAAATGAGTACCCAGCTTGCTGGGGGGGTAAAATGGTAATGACTGGGGAAGGGAATGGCAAACCACCCCGTATTGAGTCTGCCATGAAAACGCTGGAGGGCATCACCCCAAGGGTCAGACATGACTTGGTGCATGCACAGGGGATACCTTTACCTTTACCTTTACATGTTATAAACGTGATACAGATATTGGCTGGTGAGGAAGCCCATCAAAAAACCAGTTCAACCAGTGCAGTTTTCAGCCATTATTGATGTGGAACACATCTTCTAGTGTGCTCGGTGAAACAGAAGTACTCACAGACATGTTATCTGTAAGTCCAGCCCCCCCCCAGCATGCCAGAAGACAAGAGGTGGCCAGCAGTGGTGCCAGACGCCGAGGAGTCCAGCCCAGCCAGGCAGTGCTGGGGCAGCTGCAGCAGCACACACTGGGCCAGCCATGGAGGATACACCCACAGAGGCTGGACCAGCTGTGGCAGTGCAGGCTGGCCCATCCCCAGAGACAATGCCTAGAGAGGCTAGGGAAACCATGGTGACACAGGCCAGCCCAGCCACAGAGGCAATGCCCATGGAGGTCAGGACAGCCGTGGTTCTGTGGGAGCCCCAAAGGAGCCCTGCAGCAGACAGCCACGAGACGCCCAGCTGAGGTGGCAGAGGACCACCAAACCCAGCAGCCCTCCTGCCATTAGAGGTAGGGGGAAGGGAGGGGGAAGGAGTCTGGGTATGTGTGTTTCTGAGAAGGGGGAGGGACCAGGGACGGGGTTGGGGATGCAATAGGTAAGGGGGAAGAGGATAGGTAAGGGTGACAAGGATTCTCATCCCTTATGTGGATGTTGGTAGATTTTTTTGGAATTAACAGTTACATTTGTCACAGCTTATTTGGGAGCCTCACCTCAGTGCTTTGCTGTTAACATTAAGCAGAGCTTAACAGAGCTTCTATGTCAGAAGAAGCCAACAAACATCAGGGAGCCATCAAAGAAGAGGTACTTATACCCCTCTTTTCACAACCTGAAGAAGTCTCAAAGTAGCTGACAATTGTCTTCCCTTCCTCTCCCCTCAAAAGACACCCTGTGAGGTAGATGGGGCTGAGAGGGCTCTGTCAAAACTGACTAGCCCAAGGTCACTCAGCTGGCTGCTTGTGGAGAAGAGAATCAAACCTGATTATCTAGGGTAAGTAAGTCTGCACGTACTTTGTTTATTCCATTGTCAATCCTGTTGAATTCAGATCGCTTTGAACTCGGGTCTTCCTCTTCCCCCTCCCCATTGAAACAGGAAAGTCTTCTGCACGTGGTTAGGGTAGTTCAGAAGGGGGGGGAAGCCAAGCCTCTTTCTTTTTTTGAAGGGGGGGACAGGATCGAAGAAGGCAGAGGAGGGAGAAAAAATCCAAGACCGACAGAAGTTGAGAGAAATCAGGGGCTTCTCCTTTAAGGCAAGCTTGTCACATAGCTACCTTTGGCTAATCAAGGTGTCTCTACCGTGGAGGTAATCCGAATCTTGAGATATTGAGCATTAAAAGCACTTTTAAGATATCGCACAATAAAGGTAGGGTCACTCTGGATCAGTCCTTCTTGCTGCAGAAAGAAAATTTAAATCGCCCCAAATCCAAACGGAAATCACATTCTGTGTAGAGGGCAGGGACTGAATCAATTTGGGTTTGGAATAAAAGCTCCGTGCACCTTACACCTAGATTAGAGGCTGCCACTACACCAAGCTGTGTTGACTTCAAAAGGATTGCTTCTCTCCATTTCCTCCTTCTGTATTTTCTGTACACATAATGTATATATGGAGGGGAGGAGATCTCTGCTGTGGGAAGCTTAATATAACTCTAGTCCAGAAAGGTCAGGAAAGCTTTCTGTCGTGCAGTCCATTACCAAGTGGAGAAATAATAACAAAATCCACATCCCATCCTCTAGGCAAACAGGGATGGCCACCAGCATATGTGGTATAAACCTGTGTGTCAGTCATCACACAGGATGCGGAAAGCATTATTTTCTCTTATCTGCTTCTGCTGGCCACTTTCACATCCCCTTCTCCATTATGCTTTGCAAACACAGCAATGTTAAGGATGAAGCAACACACAAATTGCCAATGAGAAAGCGGTGTCATTTGCAAAATCATTTTTGAACAGAAGACTCTGAGATTTTAGTTTAATTACCCTTTGCTGCCCAGGGGGAGAGGAGGCTGTGCCTGGCTTCCACCCACTTCATGCCTCCTACCCTCCTCTTTCATGCACCTGTTGACTCACATCCGAAGATCAGCTTCCCATTTGACAAGTTCTAGCAGCAAACAGACGCAAAACCCGAGAGAGAAATGAAACACGACAGTGTTGGGTGGTCTATAAAACAAAATCACACCAAACTACAGAGAAACAACAAATAGGCCATGGAAACAGGCCAACTCAGCATTTGTTTTGCAGATCTCATGCAATCTTCCTCTCCAGCAGACTACCGGTAGGTGAAGTAACCTCTGGCACCCAGCTAGAAACATTTCTTGTCACACTTATGCAAAAATCAGTCATTTTCTACTACAATCCTCCTGTTCTTTTGTCAGCAACCCAAAATATGACAGAGGTTTTCCAATCCATGCCAAAACATTTAGTAAAGAATTCATTGCCTTCTAGAGGTTTGCTAAAGCTTGCTTTTAAGTGCTTCTGATACTTCTTAAAATATAATATTGTGAAATATCTCTACCTGCATTACAACCTACCTTTCTAATTTAGGAAAACACTCTTTCCCCTAACCTGCCCTGTCTCCTCCTCTTTTCAGGTGCAATTTTATTTATTTATTTATTTGCCAGATGAGAAAGTATTGTCACAAAAACCTCCTTTACTAGCATTGGTTTGTGCTTGGCATACAGCCATCCCACAAGCTACAACAGGAAGTGGACACACTCACATGACATACTGGCATTTCGTTTGCTGGCTCAATCAAAGTGCATGTGGACACTATGCACCATGCCCACACCACAAGACTGAACTCAAAGATGCATCTCCAGAAACTGTTCAAGTTCCTGTAGTAAAGTTTTCTCTCCAATGCTGAGGATGAAAATAATGCTTTAATACTTATTCTATTTCCATAGAATCATAATGGTTTGGTAAATTCTACTGGTTATTTTTCAAAATACAGAGGAAGCAACTTGTGCATCCTAATGTGAAAATCTGAGTCCTAGTGTTAACCAAGATTGGCCACAAGCTTATCATCACAGCCTTTTAGAGAAAATGTCTCCAAAAGCATTGACCCTGAATATTTTTTCACAGCATCAAATAGCATTACAGAATGTGGTATGGACATAGCACCCCTCCTGAACATAAGGAGAAAACAAAGGCTGTCTGCTCAGAAAGTCTGGTAGGATTGGGGGATAGGGAGAAAAGAAGGGAAAGGAAATGTGTATGGCAAACAGAATACGCTAATAGTCTCACAAGCCCTTAATTTAGTCTAACCACCTGCACAGAATGACAAGGACTGGATCTGAGAGTGAATTATGTGATCAAAATTGTATAATGAAAAGGATCAATTTTTATTGTAGAATTCATCACTGAAGGGTCCTCGTGGGCTAGCAAAAAGAAGAGCCCTTTAGAGAGACACAATGTTTACTGTGTTGATGATTGTTTAAATAGCTTAACGCTTGTAAAATCACTCCATAAACCTAAGTTGTTAGCAAGGGGACCTTAAATGGGAACTTCTGGCAGGCTACTTTTGATCCAAAATAAGGAGAGCTCTGCTATGAGCACTAAAGACATTTACTTTCCTGTCATTACTGGACTAGACATAAGAAAGGGACAAACAAACCCATTTGTGGACTTAGGGCTTTGCACTTGAAAATATGTTCTTTTTTTAATGGTAGCATAGATAAGGTAAAATTCCTTATCTTGCTGTCTGCCTCTGGGCGAGGACAGTTTCAGTTAAAAGTTCTGTTTAACCATTTTACAATCAGACGAGTCCCCTGGCATTTCTAAGCACATTTTGGCATCTGTTGGGGCTCGCATGAGCCCAAGTGCAGGGCACATACAAACTACAAAGGTGGAGAAGAATCCAATTAATGGGGAGGAGGGTGGATTCTGAATCAATGCTAGGTACAATCTCCATTTCACAACCACAGAAGCTGGCAAATGAAAATGAGATAACATCAGAGTTGTGTGGGTGGAAGATAAATATAGATGGAATATGAAGGAGACTTGAAAGGTATGCTTCTGGTGGTATTATCAATCATGCTCTGTATTCATAAAGATTTGGGAGACTATATTTCCACTGGCTCCTATAGAATAGACTCTTCTCCAGGAAAAGAGCCTGGAATAGTCATTCATCATGACAAACGTGTTCAAGAAATCCAGTCACTATAACCAAGAATTTAAAAAAATGTAAACAATTGACTTTATAGTACAAAAAACACAGTATAACAAGTCTTTAAATAAAATCATCAATGTTATCATTTCCTAATAGAAGGGCAAGTTATCAATACCATCCAATTGCTCCTTGGGGTAGGGATGTCATATTTATCATAGCAGCTCAGTTTGGCATTAGCTCTATTTCAGTGAGGTAGATGGATATGGAAACATTATATCACAATAATAAAGTCCTTTGTGGCCTGACCCCCTACAGTGTCTTGACTCTCAGCTGAAGAAAAAACTCTAACATGGATACAGACAAATCCAAATAATCTTTCCTGAAATACTCTGCATAGCCTACGGATGAACCAGCATGGGCCACCTCCCATCTACCAGTACAACTTTTGCCCAGTTTTGTTTGAGCAGAAACCATGACATTCGTTTCCCTGTTTAAATGGCATGTGGGGGTCATGAAAGCCCTGCTTAGGAAGAACCAGGTGTGCTACATTCAGACCCCTGGGATTCAGTGCTACCATGCAAGACAGTACCTTTACAATGTAAAAACTCTTCCCCAGTAGGGGGGCCTTCTTCTTCACTCAGCAGTTCATTAGTCTTCTCTTCTCGCATATGATAGCCATTGTGATCCCCCAAGAAGTCCGCTTTCCCATTGCTGTTTGAATATCCATTGACATACATTTTGAGAGCAGACCTCTGGGAGCAGAGAATCTCCTGGAAAGCATATCTGAAGTCCGGGCTGCGGCAGTAGATCAAGGGGTTGAAGGCCGAGTTGACGTAGCCCACCCAGTTCAAAAATATGTACACAAATTTGGGGATGCTTTTCGGACAGATGACAAAGACAATGTTGACGATGAAGAAAGGGAGCCAGCACAAGGTAAAGGTGCCCATGATGATGCCCAGCGTCTTCAGCGCTTTGTGTTCCTTTAGACAGAACTTGGACGCTCGCCTGTGACTCGCCCGCCCACCGTTCTGCTCCCGCAGGGCACTGTTGTGCTGATGGAACCGCCCTTCACATTTGTCGATCTTTTTGAGCTGCTTCTGGGCCACTTGGAAAACCCGGGCATAGACAAAAATCATGACCACCAAGGGGATGTAGAAGGAAATGATGGAGGAAGTGATGGCATACTCTCGGTTGGTGAAGAAGTCACAGCAGGTGGCATCCTGGTAGCACTGGCAGGCTTCCTTGTCTGTGGCCCGGTACCAATGCATCTGGATAGGCAAGAAGGAGGTCAGTATAGAAACGATCCAGACCAGCAGGATGACCAGCCGGGCTTTGTTCTTGGTCAAAAGGCTTTGATATTTGAAAGGGGAGGTGATAGCAAAGTACCTGTCCACCGCGATGACACAGAGCGTCTCGATGCTGGCCGTGACGCACAGCACGTCAATGGAAGTCCAAAACTCGCACCAGAAGTTCCCGAACTTCCACGTGTTGAGCATGATGTGGCTGGCTCCGAAGGGGACCACCGCCAGGCCCATCAGGAGGTCGGCGCAAGCCAGGGAGGTGATGAAATAGTTGGTGACCGTCTGCAGCCTCTGAAACCTGGCGATGGCCGTGATGACCAGCACGTTGCCAAAGACGATCGCCAGCACGATCAGAGACATGACGATGCCCATCCCCACCACCCAGCTCTCCGCCGGCTGCGTCAGGTTGCCCGCGCTCTGGCTGCCGCCGCTGGCGTTCTCGCTCACGGCCGGAGGCCCGCAGCCGGCGGAACCGGCGGAGCTCACCGTGCCCATCGCTCGGGGCGGCTGAAAAAGTCGCGACTCCTCTGCAGCCCGAGGGAAATTCTCGCCCCGTTGGCCAGCTTAACCCGGGCGGCCAGAGAGCCCGGCGAGGCGAGCACACGCGGAGGTCGGCAGGCGTCGGATCGCGCGCCTCATGCATTCGCCGTCCGCCTGAGCAAGGAGGTCTCCCCCGCGGTCGTCCCCTCGGCCAAGGCGCCGTCTTTTCGGGCACCTCCCGCGCGCACCACGACTCGTCTCGCCAGCCCAGAAACTTGTCCGGATCCCGTTATGTTTAGGGGGGCATATAGAAACTCCCTATTGTGACGTCAGGTCCCTGGCAGCCAATCCGCTGCCAAGGGGGGCACACATACACACGCACGCACACACGAGGGAGAGAGCGACGAACCGAAGAGCGCACTCGCGGTGCTCCTCAGCTAGTGTCGCTCGCCTCGCCCGACCTCTGCGCCGCTGCCCTAGTCCGGTCCCGAGTCGCTTCCCGATTCCGAGGGCCCCAAAGTTTCCACGGCAGGCTGCCTGCTCTGCAGCTCTTCTGCACTACTCCAGCCCGGCTCAGGTAGTCCGTTCTGATGTGGCCGCGGACTCTGCCGTAGGCAGCCCGGGCGGCAGAAAGGCACAAGAGGCGCGCCCCGCCCCGCCCCGCCCCGCCCCGCCCTGTGGTTGCGGGGTGTGAAGGCTTTCTTTTGCGAGAGACGGCCAAGTGGGCTCCCTTCCCAGCTTAGTCTTCAGGTGCTGGGAGCCGCCGTCCAACCTGAGTCGCGGGCGTGGCAAAGGGAAGAAGCGGAGTCGGGAGACACGCTTGGCGACCTCTCCTGCCAGCGCCACGCCTCGTTGGCCCCTGGCGGCTCTCCGCCTGACGCCCCGCCCTCCAAAGGCCGGACTCGACGCCGCTTTCGCACCCGAGGTAGTAGTTGGGCCCAGGGCGCCTGTTCGGGGACCTTCAGACTGGTCAACTCGTCTGAAGCCCCGGCGATCCATCCCGTTGCTAGGATCCCAACGCGCAACCCGCCCCCTTCCGGGAGACGGAACACGGAGTCGGGTACACGGAGTGCGTCTTGGAGCTACAAGAGACTCTGGTCACTGTGGATCTGTCCCCAGAAGGGGCATACCGGGAGGCCAAAATGGCCCTGGGAAAGAGCCCTGCCACTTTTCGGCGGTGCACCCGTAAAGACCTGCACAGCAAGCCTAAATGGAAAGAAGCCAGTCTGCCCTGCACCTCCTCCCGGGCCATGCCATGCTCAGACTGGCAGAGCAATGCCAGTTGTTGCCCATTCTACTGCTTACTGGGTGTCTCTATGCACCACCAGGCCAATGCTGGTTGGCTGGGCCACACCAGTCCTCAGCTCTCTTCCTCCTGGCCAAGCTGGGCACTGCTGTGTATCCATGCTGTTCCTTGCTGGCCTCAACAGGCTGGCACAGGGTAAAGTCAGGCCCTGCTGTGCCTGTGCCCCCCCTTACTGGGTGAAGTGGGTAGCACTGGTCCTGGTCTCCTCAGTGCATCACAATGCCTGGGGACAGCTCCTCCTTGCTAATTCCACCTGTGCAGGTGTATGTCTCTGGGGAAAGAGTGCATAGCTTAAATTCCAGAGGAGACAGGCATTTCTGATGCATGGATATGTGTGTTTGCAGGCTCTATTTCCCTGAGAATTTGATGTAGGGTAGAAGATCTGCTACATTACTGGAGTGTCTCTAGCTGTGTTCTTCTTAGACATTTGTAAACCAAGCATACAAAAATGCTAGAAGTCTCCAGTGTTCTTTCCTCCAAAGTAAACCAGCCCAAGTAAGTGCTGCCCACAGAACTTCTCACTTAGCAGGGAAGTAGGATGCATATCACAGTATCAGATAAAAACCTCCAAACAACCTTTAGTTCCAGCCATTCATTCTCTCTGTTTCTCAGTGTCTGTGACCATGGATTAATCCCTTATCTGCCAATAGGCTCCAGTGCCTCAATGTTGTGATGAACAGATTTCCACAGCCCAGTGCTCTTCAGGGTTCGATTCCTTTCCACTCCTGGGGATTCAATCTGGATGAGTTCTGTCAATGTGTGAAGACTCAGCATGTGTCACAGTAATATCAGGAGCTCAGTGCTAAGAGAGGATTTCTCAAGAAGAGCTTCTTACAGCCTAGAATCGGGTTCTATGGTCTTGCGTTATAGAGTAGCCTTTGATGGACTTTGAATCCACGTTGTAAAGTATTGTAAGTAAATGAATTGCTTCTGAGAAACAAGAATTACACTTGAAGAAGCAATTTTGGCACTTTTAAAAAATCAAGCATAGTTATAGGGTTAGTTGAAAGACTGGAACAGGAGTCTATTCAAACAGCAGATCAAAATTCAGCTGTGAAGCCCAGTTTGACAGGTGCTCTGTATTGATTCAAGTGACAATGCTGTGAGGAGGGAGAGAAGAGCTGATTTTTGTACTTCACGTTTTACTTTTCAAAGGAGTCTAAAGTGGCTTACAATAACCTCCCCTTCCTCTCCCCACAACAGATTCCCTGTGAGGTAGGTGTGGCTAAGAGAGCTCTAAGAGAACTGTGACTAGCCCAAGGTCCCCCAGATCGTGTGGAGGAGTAGGGAATCAAACCCAGCTTTCCAGGTTAAAGTTAACCACTATGCCATGCCGACCTGAAGTTCTTATATTTCAGTTCTTTCCCAACTCTTTTTTCCCCATCATAACACATATCTTACCAGTTTCCATGGCCCCAGACAACTAGCTGAACCTCTGTCTGGTGATAATTCATCACTAGAAAATGGAAAATTAACAACAAGCAGGATATTTTTATACATGCCAGTAAAAGAGATTCATGGTTTCAATATCACAGTGCTCAACAGAGTAATGCCTTTCTAAACCCATTAATTTCAATGGATTTAGAAGGCTGTAATTCTGTTTAGGACGGCACTATAAATGTTAAAGATGTAACTGTATTGCTTATCTTCTTGGGCCTTGGGGAGACTGGGAAGGGGGACTGAGCAATCTTTAGAGAGAAGATCTCACTTGTGAACATGCTGTTTACTTTTGCACCATTCCCCCCTGTTTTGGGTTTTGGACAGTCACTGTGTTTTCTTGCTGTTTTCAACCATTTACTGAAATATGAGAACTTCTCTGAAAAGCTCAGTTCACAAAGACGAAAGGGAGGAAAGGAATATGGGAAAGAAATATTTGTGATAACTCAGTTCAGTATAGTTTGAAGTGGGCAGCAGAGTTGGTCGACAGTAGAATGGCAGGACCAAGATTTCCAGGGTATATATTTTCAAGAGCTTTTTTCATCAGATAGAGACAAACAGAGCTTCAACTCTCAAAAATTGGGGATCTTGTTGTTTTTCAAACAAGACTCAAAATGTAATTGCATTGCAAGGGGACATGTGCTGTGGTGGAATAAAGGAACTCCACACAAAATAGATACCTTTTCTGATGGAAAATTGGCCATAATATTGAAATGCAAATGAGTGCAGGCACAGCCTAGGAAGGATTCTGCCTCCTTGCAGCCAGCAGACCACAAAGAAGCCCCAACACCAGCAGCAATGCCCAGAATTACATGGAAACTTGCACATGTGAGCCATTGGACCATTGCTTGCAGAACACCTGGGAAGTGATGGCCAAAAGGAGGGTCCTACAGGCAGCAGTCTGTACCAGGACCCCAGGCTTGCCATCTGGAGGCCCCCATCAGCTACCGCCCGGTATCACATCTTGCGTTCCTGGGTAAGGTACTTGAGAGGGCCACTGCAGACCAACTCCTGTCATTTTTGGAGGAAACTCCAGACCTGGATCCATATCAGTCTGGCTTTGTCCTGGCCATGGGGTGGAGACTGTGCTGGTTGCCTTGATGGACAATCTCCAATGTCAACTAGATCAAGGCGGATCAGTCATTCTCATATTATTAGATGTATCAGCCACATTTGATGTGGTCGATCATGAGTTGTTGGTTTGCCACCTCGCTGACACAGGGATAGGGGGAACAGCCCTTAAGTGGCTGATCTACTTTCTTGAGAACAGGTCGCAGAGGGTTGCAGTGGAGGAGAGATTATCTGATCCCTTTGCATTACTGTGCAGGGTGCCACAGGGAGTGATATTCTCCCTGACACTTTTTAATATCTATATGCACCCTCTTGCACAGTTGGTCTGATGGGCCGGGATATCATCAGTATGCGTATGACACCCAGCTCCTGATGGATGGATATTCCCCCTGAAACATTTGCCAGTTGTTTGGGAGCAGTGGCTGGATGGATCAGGCAGAGCCTCCTAAAACTCAACCCCTCCAAAATGGAGGTCCTGTGGCTGGGAAGAAGAGAGCAGGATCAGGAAGCGTGTCTTCACTGCCTGGATGGGGTGCAACTGACACCTGCACCCCTCGTCAGGAATTTGGGGGTGATCCTGCATACCTCACTATCTGTGGAGGCCCAGGTCATGTTAGTAGCCTGGACACCTTTTTTCCATCTTTGTCAAGCGTGGCCACTAGCACCCCACCTGTCCTCAGCCACTGTGATCCATCGGGTCTCCCCCCCTCCCCCCGGGCTCCTGAGTCCGGTATTAGACTGGACCCGGGATGTTGGTAATGCACCCCCATTATACCATCCCCAATCTAGACAGGAACCTATACTGGATATAGGACTGGAAACATTGTGGAATGAATTATTGTTGTTACCACCATAGAGTTTGTGGTTTTTGAAGGGGGGGGGGTTACAATAATGTATTATTGTATTTTTATGGAATATTACATTGTGAACTGCTGAAAGCCAGCTTGCTGGGCATGGCAGTATATTAATTTAATTATAAATAAACATTCAAATAAATAAATGGGGAATCCGGCATGCAAGCTGCAGGGGGGGCCCGAAACATGGGAAATGGGTGTGCACGGCAATGTCATCCTGTGAGACCTCCTTCCATCCCTGGCATCCTCCTGTGTCAACAATAAGCAGCTTGATCCATAATGGCGGCTGCAATTCACTACAGTATATTAAGGTTCAAGATCAAGTTACTTGGCTTAACTTGAAAACCAGTAAGAGGTATACATTGTAATATTTCTGTAGTGAGGCTTTAGTTCAAACATACTTCAGGACATTAATTGCAACATTTATCTTGCAACATCCATGCTAGCGCTGGAACTGGATTGTTTTATTAGGGTGAGAAAGCTTCCTGCTTTTAAAAGAATAATAAGACACATTATTTTATTTCAAAGTAAGGAACAGGGACCTTGCAGACGTGGAGGTGCATAGGGAGGCAGCTACAATCCCCATGGTGCTGCAAAAAAGTGCCTGTATAAATGGACTCCAAATTATGCTGGCACTAGTAGTAAAGCCTGTTACATGCTGTAATGGAACGGGTGCTAGATCATGGTTTGATGTGGGTTGGGGGCCTCACTTGGAAGGTGGCAACCCTAAGAGGAGGTCTCTCTGTGCACAGCAGTCTTGACCCTAGTCAGGTTTATGCACACCTAGGTAGTGTGGAATTCCAGAACATGAACCTCCACCAATCTGGCAACCTTACCTCATCTCTGCCATGTTTTCTTGACCTGAAATAGGCCAGGGGGTGCTAAGTGGCTGGTTGGGTGGCTGCAGAGGCATTATGCCCTTTTGAGGCCCCACTTCCAAACCTCAAGGACTAATTCCAACCCAGCAACAGCCAATCTCCTGGAATTACTGCTCATCTTCAGACTATAAAAATCAGTTCCCCAGACAGAAATGGTTGCTTTGAAGGGTGGATGCTGAGGCATTGTGCCCTTTTGAAGCACCACTTCCAAATCTTGTTTTCACTGGGCTTAGCTGGAACAGTCTGTTGCTTGGCTGGCGATGTCTGCCCTTCTGAAGCTTGGGGCTTACTGCTGGGAACTGCAGTTCCTGTTGTTGTCAGCAAAGCCAAATTGTTGCCTAATGAAACTGTAAGACTTGGGGGCTTTACGCACCGGGATCTTTGTAGCAAATTGGTCACTGAATGAAAAATCGCCATTTAAAATAGTGGAATTCGTCGTTATGCATACCTGCCTTTGTAGTGGAATCCAGTTGCGTTTTGTAGCGTTTCCCACAGGCTTCCGGTCTCGGCAGAAATCGCTAGAAAGGAAGCGCTATTGCCGAGCTCGTCCCGCCCCTGGCCGTCAAGCAGCCAATGGGCAGCCGTTAGCATGCTCCCAAACAGCCCCTTTCCCTTTAAGAAAGGTTTTTTAAAAAAAAAAACAGATCCATTGCAACGAATCTGTGTTAATTCGTTGCAACGGAGAGACCCATCCAGCTGTCTGGTGTGTTTGAGCTGTCGTTTGATCGTTGCCACGCTCCCTCCGAGTGAAAAAAAAAATCCCCCCCCCCTCTCATGGGCCCGATTTTCGGCTGAATGAATGTGTAAAAAATAAAGGGAAAATACATCAGCAAACTGGCTTCTCTGTTCTTTGTGCTTAGTGACTGAAGGGGAGGGACTGAAGCCGGGGAAGCCTCTAAACTGAAAGAGGCTCGCTGGTGCGTTTATCCCCGCTCGCTCGGAGAAAAAAAAAATGGCGATCGCTTCGCCGGAAGATCAGAGAAGAGAGCCAGGGGGAGGGACTTTGTAGAAACCGCAACAATGTTAACGCACAGGTCTTTTTTGCTAGTGTTGCAGATTGGTTGCAGGAGTGTATCGCTTTCCGGAGGGTGAATCCACTTTTGGGGATTTCCCTGAAAGCGCTACAAGGAAGCGCTTTTTGCAGATTGGTTTCAGGTGTGTGGCAGATTGTCGACGATGTTGTGCATAACAGCAAATCAGTAGCGTTTTCAATTGGCAACCATTGTGCTATTTTGAAGGCGTGCAAAAAGCCCCTTAGTTCCCCCCTAAGTCTCACTGTCTACTTTCCTGTAAGCCCTTTGTATGCAAACTCCCAAGCTAACTCCAATTGAAATTCTGGGCTACTTGTGCCTTTGATTTCATAGGATCATCATGACAAATTTATCAGGCCAGGCTTAAGCAAAGTCACTTCAGCCCCTATGTCTCTCCAGTCAGTTGCTTGTTCACCATTTACAGTTAAAGGGTCTAAATATTCCTTATTTAGACCTTCCTACACTTTCCTGACTTGAAGGACCGTTGCTGATCTGTCTATCTGTTTGCACCCAAAAAAAATACAAACTTGCTGATAAGGGCTGGCTAGAGCCCATAGCCCAGGTGGGACACACCCACACCACTCCACCCCAACCTCAGCCTGCAAACATCTACCACTGTCTCTACCATCACTGCTCATCTCTAGAGCAAATGCTGGCAGGGGACTCATGGGAATTGTAGTCCATGAACATCTGGAGGACCACAGGTTGACTACCCCTGCTCTAGACTATAAAGATCAGCTCTGCAGGCAAAAATTGCTGCTTTGGAGGATGGTCTCTGAGGCATTGTACCATTTTGAGGCCTCACCTCCAAACCTCAAGGAACATTTCCAACCCAGGGACAGCCAACCTCTAGGTGGGTCCTGGAGATCTCCTGGAATTACAGCCCATCTCCACACTATAAAGATCAGCTCTCCAGACTTTGGAGGGTGGACAGGGTTGTTGTGCAAAAGAAACATTTGAGACCTCCCACACAGCTTGTTGTGGAGATGAAACACTTGAGGCCTACTGCACAGGGTTGTTGTGCAGATGAAACAGGAGGTAAAAGAATCTCCACAACATTATCCAGTTTCATCTGCACAACAACCCTGTGTGGTAGGCCTCAAATCTACAGAGAGTAGGGAAGACATGTATGGCTTGGTTGTGTCTTCCCTCCAGCTGCAAGGCCAGCCACAGCAGTATCTTAAGTGAGAAGGGGCTTTCTGTGGCCTCCCTGTCAGCCAATGGTTAGGCAGGGGGGGAAAGCTTTCCCCCCTTAAAAGGAAAGCACACCCATGCCCTCAGACTCCCTTGTGTTGCTCTTGGAAGGAAACGCTTCCCTCCCCTCAATCGGGCTGTTAGAGGGTCCCTTCACAGCAGGCCTTAAGGGATGGGGAAGGGGGTGCGGAATCCTGAGCAAGAGCAGCAATTGGCCCTGAGTGTGGGAGGTTCCACCAATAGGAGGCTTCAGAACCTTCAGAATTTTGGCTTGTGGGAAAAGGAAGCAAAGGCTATTGTAAACCACTCTGAGACTCCTTTGGACAGTGAAAAGCAGGGTATAAAAACCAATTATTCTTCTACTGAGAAGGTACTGCTGGGAAAGTGCTACTGGGAATTCAAATTCATGGAACATTAGGGGCGTCAAGGGAGTACATTGTCAAGATAAGTTGTCGTATTGGATATGTTGCTGTATGTGCATTATTTGCTGTTCTTGTGTAGTTGAGTTCTGTAGAGCAACTGAATGAAATGTTCTTTTTTAAATAACCATGTATATGAAGTGCAGATTTGTCTGAAAATAGCTGTCTATATGAAAGTGCAAAAAAAGAGGCTCAGAATATCCCCTCCCCTCAGCAGGGTATAAAAAGTTTTATTACCGTGGGGAAACCTTTTGGTCTCGGATTGGTTGGAGCCTTCAAGGAGCTAGAGGGGCTTTCCTTACAAATGGGAAATCTGAGGAAATGACAGTAGTAGTGACAGACTGCAGTGAGGAGCCCCTGGAGGAGGCTGAAGGAGCCTTCGTGAAGCTAAATCTTGGAGGTAGAAACTGAATGGCAGTGTGGAGGAAAACTTGTCCCAAGCCAATCCAGAAGCATCTTGCACAAATTACTTATCCTCAGGTCTCTAATATAGATCTTGAATATAGGAGCAAGAAGTCTCCACAGGGGAGCTGGGTTATATATTTCCACTGTTAATATGTTGTTCTTCTGCTTTTGTGTTTGATTTGGGGGAGGGGGATTACCTGTGCAACACTTGTCCTTCCAAAGGTCAAGTTTTAGTTGTTTGAATCAGTGCTCTGTTTGTTTTGCTATATCCACTGGCCAAACTGCACTGCTTGTGAGCACCAGTCTCTGTTCCACTTGGATCTGTACAGGCAGCCAAACTTGTAGATTCTCAGTTGGTGACAGCAGTGCATGGCTTCATACAAGGGTGAGAGTGGGGCAGATATTTGGTCCATGAAATCTGCTAACCTCTCCCAAACCCAGGATATACAAGTGGTCATACCAAAGTCAGGTCCCTAAAACACTTCCTGTACCAACTCACTCTAAGAAGCGTGTCTTCACTGCCTGGATGGGGTGCTTCACTGCCTGGATGGGCTTAGAAGAAGAAGAGTTGGTTCTTACATGCTGCTTTTCTCTCCCTGAAGGAGTCTCAGAGTGGCTTACATTCGCCTTCCCTTTCCTCTCCCCACAACAAGCACTCTTTGAGGTGGGTGAGGCTGAGAGAGCCCTGATATTACTGTTTGGAACAGCTTGATCAGTGCTGTGGTGAGCCCAAGGTCACCCAGCTGGTTACATGAATCAAACCCAGCTCACCAAATTAGAAGTCCACACTCCTAACCATTACACCAAGCTGGCTTTCTTACTCAGAACTAAAAGTGTCTGTGCTGAATGGGACATTTTTTGTAAGCGTGCTTTAGATAAAGATGCTAGCCATCCCTACAGACATCAGTATGTCATAGACTAGGCATGTCATCTAAAGAGCTAACCGTATGTTACATGGAAATATGGAAGAGAGTTCCAACACTGTTTCTGAAAATGGGGATCAGGGATCAGGGCTCTTAACCCTTTCCTTTACCCACCATTTTTCTGATCCCTACATATACAAAGATGCCTTATATGAAGTGAGATCATTCGTCCATTGAGCTCTGAAATGTCTGCTCTAACTGGCAGTGGCTTTCCACAACCTCCTATCTGAGATCAATTAATGAGATGCAAAGTGTATGTTCTACCAATAATCATCCCTGTCAGCTCACAGGTGGGTTTTTTTGGGTACTAAGTTTGCAGCTGGATGTTTGCAAAAGGTGAACAAGTGACCCTACAGAATTAAAAGCTTTGGAGTATTCAACTGCAACTTGGAATAGAGAAATGGCCTTTTCTGCCAGCAGTATTGGAGTTCTTCATGCATAGGTTTGAAATGGACAACTAGCCCCTACTGCCAGCATGGACCATTTCATTTCACTGAAGCATAACAGTTCATCTAGATTAAATTATCAGGAGGAGACACATAACATAGTCCAGTGGCGATGAACCTATGGTATGCATGCCAGAGACGGCATTTGGAGCCCTCTCGCCCCAGCAGAGTTCACTGAGTCAGCCTGCACAAGATTCAGCTTCCTGGTGCCCAGGAGACAGGGAGGACTCTTCCCACATGTTCCCTGGCCCAGGAAGCGATTGACTGGCTCAGGTCGCTCAGTTGGGCTGGTGTCTGCAAGTGTCAGCGGGAGCAGAAAGGCTGCACTGAACAGAGGCTGGGGAGAGCAGAGCCGGGCCATACCCTGCCGGAGACATCACACACCGCTGCCTGCCTTCCTGCACATGGACCTCGCCGCCTCCCCTCAATGGAGAAAAGGTAAAGAAGGAAGGGGAGGGGAAGGGGAAGGTAGAGGGGGGAAAGGGGGGGGAACAAAACCTAAAAATAAATGGCACATAGTTCTCAGTTTAAACACCTATGCATCTCACCATAGATGCACAGTGCTTTTGGAATGCCACACCTTATGGAAACACAAATCTTGATACTTTTAAAAATTAATCTCGTTCCTGAATTTTTTTGGGGGGAGGGACTTTAGAAGCATACTTTGTGTTACAACTTTGGGGGGGGGGAATTATTTCTGCCATTGCCTGAATGCTTGTCCACCTATTCATTGCTCCAGGATGTTAGACCTTTTAAAAAAGAAATTCCCATCCCTGGGAACAAGAGAGAGGGAGGTGGGTGTGAGGGAAGGATGAGGCAGGCGCCTTTAGCACATTTGAGCCTCTATAACTTCCCTCTGCTGTTTGTCTGCTGGTTGCTCTCTGGTAGATAGTGCTAAATAGGTTGGGGAATCCACTTGATGCGATTCCCCAACTAACGCTTTAAAATGGAGGATGTAGCCGGCTGGTTACTGCCCAGACACTGGATGTTGGCGCCATCATATGGAGGGGCTGGGATATAACAACTACTTAAGCATTTAACTACATTTAAATCAGGGGTAGTCAACCTGTGGTCCTTCAGATGTCCATGGACTACAATTCCCACAAGCCACTGCCAGCGTTTGGGAATTGTAGTCCATGGACATCTGGAGGACCACAGGTTGACTACCCCTGATATAAAGGGTGTAGAAATGCCCTGGATATCACCAGCTGGATCAAGGTCGGTCAGCCGTGTTTGTTCTGTTTGATCTGTCAGCCGCTGTCAGGATTGTAGAATCTCTGTCATAAATTAGCCTGAGTTCCTCCATGTCAGTTATATTACTTTATTGGACCTGGCGCCTGCTTGCTCCAGGCCTTGTAGTTTTCCTAGCTATAAAAATGAGTAGTGATGTTATGTTAACCTTATCTTGTTGTGGGCTCACGGGATTGTTGTCACCTCTCCAAGGTTGTGAGAATGAAATCCTGTTTATGTTACACATATGTCTTTTCTCTCCTGCCCCCCTCCCTTGGGAACTGTCAAGTTTTGGGCGGGAGAAATGTATTGATAAGCTGGGGCAAATCTGGCCTCTGGTCAGATTTGACTTCTCAGTCTCTGGCGTATAGTACTAATCAATAAAACTCTTTATTAAGAAGTTTGTTGTGAGTTTCCTGTACGTTTGACATTAAGTCAAATCTCACAACTCCTTTCACCTGCCATCATGCAGGGCGAAGGAAATACTTTCACAGAGCAAGGAGAGGGCCTGGATTGGGACCTCTCCCAGGGCGACGGTGCCGGTGTGGGACCGTACAGCTCGGGCATGCTCAGGGCCGTGACAGGAGCAACTCCTGGGCCCGAGGATTTTTTGGAAAGGCACGTCACCGAACGCAGGCGTTTATCGAAGTATGACCGACCAACTGGGGACGAGCAGTGGCCGGATCATCTTGGAATGCCTACCTATGGGCTGGAGCCCGCCGGTGAGACACAGGACCTGCAGTACAAGCTGGACAGGGTGACCAACTGGCTGCAGGACCTCTCGGGTCGGTTGGATCCGGAGGAGCAACGCCGCACACAACGCCTGCTGCGGGAGGTGCACGGCGGAGGGGCCCGCGAACCCAGTGGTCGGAGATCGGGAGGTCTGCTCACCCTGCGGGAACGCGAGACGGCCGCGATGCAAGCAGCTGCGGAGGCCGAGGCGGCGGCCCTGGCAAGGGCGCAGAGGGAGGACGAAGACGAGGATCGCGAAGGCGCCGGGGGCGGCGGAGCGGCGGAAGGAGCCGGAGCGGCGGACGGCGCGGGAGCAGCGGACGGAGCGGCGGCGGCGGCAGCGAACGTTGCGGGAGCCGAAGCGGCGGCGGCAACGGCGGCACGAGAGGCGGCGGCGGCGGCCGCGCGAGCTGCGGAAGCGGCAAGGGCTGCAGCGGAAGCGAGGGCGGCGGCAGGAGTGGGTCGAGGCCTCGGCCGCGGGGCGAGAATCCCGGCCCAGGCGGATTGGGGTCCGGGACGCCTACCTCCTCACCTCCGGGGAGTGGAAATGCGGAACACCTACAAATTCAAAGCTAAGTTTTCGGGGGACCCCGCAGCCTTTCCCACGTTCCTGGTGCATCTCCAAGCCTACATGATGGACATGGGGTTCACTTTTCACGATGACGCCGAGCGCGTCCGGTTTGTGGGAGAAGCCCTGGAGGGCAAGGCAGCAAAGTGGTTCCTGGACTTGTACCGTTACAACCCACGAGCCATCCGCAATTATAACCATTTCCTGCGTTCCATGCGCCAGATGTATGTGGAACCATTTGAGAGGGAGACCGCGGAGAAAAAGCTCAAAGCCCTGAAGCAAGGGAAATTGTCGGTGGTCGAGTACGCCAGAGAATTCAAAGAGCTTGCCTCCTCGGTGCCGGACTGGACCGAGCCCCAACGCGTGCTAGCGTTCGTGGGGGGTCTCTCGCCCGACTTGTCCAGCAAATGCCTGCTGTTAGACGACCCGCTCACGGTCGACGGGTGGATCCAACTGGCCGGAGAGATGGAGAATCGGCTGGAGAGGGCTGCAGTGTTCCAGGGTCTGGCGGGGAAAGCCGGAGCGAAAACCTCTACCCCCGCGAAAGTCAAGCCGAAAGCAAAGTTGGAGCCGACGGAGCGCACCCGGCGCATGGAGAAAGGGCTGTGCCTGGGATGTGGCCAAGCCGGTCACTTCCTCGCTCAATGCCCCTCAAAGACGGTGACCGGGACAAAAGCCACTGGCAGCCCCCCGGCGAAAGCCCAGCCCGCCAAGAAAACCGCCCCGAAGAAAACTGCCAAGTCTCTGCTGGTGCCGGTGGGCGCAGCATCAACAGTGGAAGACTCGGAGGAGGGCAGCGGTCCGGATGGCGAGGATCAAGTTGAGGAGCAGTCGGGAAACGAAGACGGTCTGCTGTAAAGGCGCCCCGCCAGCAGGCCGCCAATAGGGGCAAACGCGTGGTGAGTGATTCCCCCTTGATACTACTACCTGCCACTCTCTCCAATCCCAAATCCGGGAAGAAGGTGGGGGTCCGGTGCATTGTGGATTCAGGGTGCACCCAATCCTTAGTAAGCCCAGCACTGGCCGAGACTCTGGGGGTGGGCAAGGTACCTTTGGGGGAACCCCTGCCGATCACCCAACTAGATGGGAAGTGCGCTCCAGGGGGGGAAGCCACGGTGAAGACGCCATGGACTTGGACGTTAAGCCATGGACTTGGACGTTAAGAAACACTGGGAGCAGATCCAACCACTGGTAGCGCCCCACTCTGCATTCCCATGTGTGTTGGGGCTGGATTGGTTGAGGGAGCATGATCCCACGGTAAAGTGGAAAGAGGGGACCGTGGAATTCACCTCCCCGGGTTGCAAGCAACACGCGCGGCCTCAGCCCCCCCTGGACAAGGGGGTAGTGGCAGCGTTGGGGTCCGTGGGGGAAGGGACTCTCCCTCCGGAGTACCGGGACTTTGCTGATGTGTTCGCAGAAGCTGAGTGCAACCAGCTCCCCCCTCACCGAAAGACTGACTGTGCCATTGAATTAAAGAAAGGAGAGTCGCTCCCGAAAGCCAAACTCTATTCGATGAGCCCGAGGGAGATGGCTGAACTCAGGGAGTTCTTGGACAAAAATCTTGCCAGGGGGTTCATCAGACCCGCTACGTCACCCCTGGCGGCCCCGGTTCTTTTCGTGAAAAAGAAAGACGGGTCCTTGCGCCTTTGCACGGACTACCGGGGTCTGAATGCTGTTTCTACTTGTAATGCCTACCCGCTGCCTTTGATAAAAGATTTACTTGGTCACTTGGGGAGGGCGCGGATTTTCACGAAACTGGACTTGAGGGAGGCTTACTACCGGGTCCGGATAAAAAAGGGTCATGAATATCTGACTGCTTTTAACACCCCCTTGGGGCAATTTGAGTACACCGTAATGCCGTTCGGCCTCGCCGGCGCTCCGGGCGTGTTCATGAATATGATCAATGAAATTATGCATGATTTATTGTATCAGGGGGTGTTGGTGTACATTGATGATATTTTGGTGTATTCTGAAAATGTTGAGAGTCATGCAGATTTGGTCCGCGAAGTACTCCGCCGCCTGCGGAAGCACCAATTGTTTGCCAAACTTTCCAAATGTGAGTTCCACCGAGATGCGGTGGAATTTTTGGGCTTCCGGGTTTCCCAAGCAGGGATTGAAATGGATCCGGGCAAAGTGCGGGATTTGTTGTCTTGGGATCCCCCTCGCACAAGGAGGCAGTTGCAAAGTTTCCTAGGATTTGCAAATTTTTACAGAACGTTCATTCCCAGTTTCGCCAAGGTGGCATTGCCTCTCACTGACTTGTTAAAGACGAAACAGGGGGGGAAGGCAGCGAGCCGCCCCGGTGCGCCGCTCCAGTGGACCCCCCAGTGTCAGGACGCTTTTGAGAGGTTGAAACTACTGTTTACCTCTGAGCCGGTGCTGGCCCATGCCGACCCCACCAAGCAATTCACCGTGCAAGTAGATTCTTCGGATGTAGCAATGGGGGCCGTTATCCTACAGGAGGGGGGGGATGGGAAGTTACACCCACTGGCCTATTTGTCAAAAAAGTTCTCCGGGGCTGAAAGAAACTGGGCGATTTGGGAGAAAGAGGCGGCTGCAGTGAAATTGGCCTTATCCACCTGGAGGCATTGGTTGGAAGGGTCCGCAGTTCCCTTTGTCGTATGGACGGACCACAAAAACCTCCAGGCGCTCAAGCAGCCCCGCTCGCTCTCAGCGAAACAGATGCGGTGGGCGGAGTTTTTCTCTCGGTTCAACTTCTCCCTCAAGCATCTGCCGGGCAAAATGAACTTTTTGGCGGATGCCCTGTCGCGCCTGCCCCAGTACAACAGCAAGCGTGACCCATTGGTGGATACAGTCTTTACCCCCGCCCAACTGGGGATGGCCGCGGTGACGCGCAGCCAAGCAAAGCCTGGGACGTCCATCCCGGGGGGCTGGGTCCAAAAGGAGGTGTTACAGGACTCTGAATTCCACTCCCTCCGCCCAGACCTGACTGAGAAAGGGGGGTTGTTTTTTAAAGGCGAGCGGCTTTTTGTCCCCGCAGCGGCGCGCGGGGACGTTTTAAAACTTTGTCACGATGCAAAAACCGCTGGACATTTTGGGTTTGTGAAAACCTTGCACCTGACCCGGAGACATTACTGGTGGCCAACTCTGCGCAAGGATGTGGAAAAATATGTGCAAGGGTGCCCCACTTGCATCGTCTCTAAACCAGCTGGTGGAAAGAAAAAGGGATTGTTGCAGCCCCAGCCCACCCCATCCCGTCCGTGGACTGATGTCACAATGGACTTTATCACGGACCTGCCTCCCAGCCAGGGGAAAACTGTCATTTGGGTGGTGGTGGACGCTTTTTCCAAACAAGCCCATTTCATCCCTTGTGCTGGCTTGCCTTCTGCGGCCAAATTGGCTTCATTGTTCGTGACCCACATACTACGGCTGCACGGGATCCCGGGGCGCCTGCTGACGGATCGGGGCCCCCAGTTCGTTGCCAAGTTCTGGCGGGAGCTCTTGAGACTGTTGGGGGTGGAGCAAGCCCTCACATCGGGCTATCACCCGGAGTCTAATGGCCAGACTGAAAGGGTGAATCAAATCCTGGAACAATACTTGCGCTGTTTTATCAACCACCAGCAGGATGACTGGGTTGCCCTGTTGCCTCTAGCCGAGTTTGCCTACAATAATGGGGCCCATTCTTCCACGGGGGTGTCCCCCTTTAAGGTGGTATACGGGACTGATTTAGTGGCTGCTCCCACCTGGGAGCTGAATTCTCCAGAAGCTCCTGATGTCAATAAATGGGCCGAGACAATTAATGCAGGGTGGCCAACGATAGTTGCTTGCCTCGAAGACGCGAAACAAGCTTATAAAACCCAGGCAGACAAAAAAAGGGCACCTGAGCCCGTATGGAAAGTGGGAGAATTGGCCTATTTATCCACCAAGAACTTACGTTGCCAACAAAAATCAAAGAAACTCAGTCCCAAATATGTGGGGCCCTTTAAGGTTGTGAAACTGATTAATGCTGTAACTGTGGAACTTGCTTTGCCGAAAACTTATAGGAATGTGCATCCGGTTTTTCATTCCAGCCTGCTGCGGAGAGCCCCTGCCCCGGACGAGTGGCACCCCCCTCCAGCTACACCAGTGCCGATTTACATCGATAAAGACACCCACTATGAGGTCAACCAGATTCTGGACTCTCGTGTGCACAAGGGTCGTCTCCAATATTTGGTTGATTGGAAGGATTTCCCTTCAGGAGACAAAGAGTGGGTTGAGGCTGTAAACGTGAAGGCGCCCCGCCTTCTCCGGGCTTTCCATCGTGCTTTCCCGGACTGCCCCCGTCCTGTAGATGCCGGCTAGATGGGGGAGGGAAGTTAATTTTAGTGTGGAGGGATGTCAGGATTGTAGAATCTCTGTCATAAATTAGCCTGAGTTCCTCCATGTCAGTTATATTACTTTATTGGACCTGGCGCCTGCTTGCTCCAGGCCTTGTAGTTTTCCTAGCTATAAAAATGAGTAGTGATGTTATGTTAACCTTATCTTGTTGTGGGCTCACGGGATTGTTGTCACCTCTCCAAGGTTGTGAGAATGAAATCCTGTTTATGTTACACATATGTCTTTTCTCTCCTGCCCCCCTCCCTTGGGAACTGTCAAGTTTTGGGCGGGAGAAATGTATTGATAAGCTGGGGCAAATCTGGCCTCTGGTCAGATTTGACTTCTCAGTCTCTGGCGTATAGTACTAATCAATAAAACTCTTTATTAAGAAGTTTGTTGTGAGTTTCCTGTACGTTTGACAGCCGCCTTTGATGTGGTCGACCATGAACTGCTGGCCCACTGCCTTGCTGGGACAGGGTACAGAGCCCAGCTCTTAGCTGGTTATGCTCCTTTCTCCATAACCAAACCCAGAGGGTGGCTGTGGGGGATGAGTTATTGTATTCCTATCAACTTCCCCGTGGAGTTCCTCAGGGTGTGGTGATCTTCTCAATGCTCTTCAACATCTTTATGCACCCTTTGGCCCAGCTGGTGTGGAGTTTTGGGCTGGGCTGTCATCAATATGCAGCTCTATCTCCTCATGGACGGCCACCTGGACTTCCCCCCCCCTCCGGGACCCTTAGCCAGATGTTTGGAAGCAGTGGCTGAATGGCTTGAGCAGAGTAATCTGAAACTCAGCCCCCCCCCAAAGACAGAGGTCCTGTGGCTGGGATGTAGGAGGGCAGGAAAGGCAGTGCGCTTACACATCCTGGCTGGGATGCAACTTATGACCACACCCCAGGCCAGGAATCTGGGAGTGACTATAGATGCCTCACTAACTCTGGAGGCACAGGTCAAGAGGATAGCCTGCCAGGCATTTTACTACCTTTGCCAGGCTTGGCTACTAGCACCCTACCTGTCCTCTGAACACTTGGCTATGGTGATCCATGCGAAGGTCATTTCCAGAATAGATTTCTGTAACTCGCTCTACATGGGCCTGCCCTCATCTTTGATCCAGAGACTACAGCTAGTACAAAATGCAGCTGCTAGGGTCCTCATGGAATCATCTTAGAGGGCCCACATCCAGCCTGTGCTGAGGCAGCTGCATTGGTTGCCAGTTGCAGCCCGGATCGGTTGAAGGTTTTGGTTTTGACCTTTAGGACCCTTTGCGGTCTGGGATCCACATATCTGAGGGACCATCTGTTGTCCTATGCCCCCTGCAGGGCCTTGCACTATGCAGGTACTAACTTGTTGGTTGTTCCCAGTCCTAGAGAAGCTTGCCTGGCCTCATCCAGGGCCAGGGTCTTTACAGTCCTGGCCCCCACCTGGTGGAATGAGCTCCCAGGAAAGCTGCAGGCTTTGTGGGAGCTTTCTGCATTCCTCAGGGCCTGCAAGATAGAGCTCTTCTGCCAGGTTTATGGTTGAGGCCGCAGTGAGAGGAAGATCTGGTGCCCACCCACTTGGAGTTAAAGGCTGCAGTACGCCAGGGTCACCTATTGGTGTCGGATTATGGCTCCCTCTCACCACTCTATTGGATGGGGGGATGGATAGTTGATTTATACTGCCATGTTCCTTACTCATATGTTGTAATTTTATGTCCTGCTTTTAATTTTAATGAGGTTTTATTGGGGGTTTTTAATGGACTGTTATAACCTGCCACGAGCTGGTTCCGGGAGTGCCAGGGGATACAAATCTAAATAATGATGATGATGATGATGATGATGATGATGATGATGATGATGATGATGATGACGACGACGACGTGCTCTTCAGAGGCCTTCCCTTGACACTGATTCGGAAACTGCGATTGATCCAGAATGCAGCAGCATGACTCCTCACTCACCCGGCCTGTCCCAAGGCAGCTGCACTGGCTCCCAGTTGAATTCCAAATCTGCTTTAAGGTACTGGTGTTAGCCTTCAAGACCATATAGAGTCAGGGCTGGTATACCTGAGGGACCTCTTGGCAGAGTATACCCCTCAGAGTTCGTTAAGATCACTCAACTATCACCCAACTAAAAAAATGGTGATCCCTGGCCCAAAAGAAGTTTGGCCTCAAACAAGATCTTTTCAGCCCTGATACTGACCTGGTGAAATGAGCTTCCAGAAGAGCTAAGGACTCTGGCTGAACTGGGTCAGTTCTGCAGGGGCTGTAAGATGGAGCTTTTCCACCAGGCATTTTGTTGGGGCCATGAAATTTTATGTCCTGCTTTTAATCATGATGACTATGATTAACAACAACTGGATTCCCTCTAACATGGATATGCTCCCTGAAACTGAGACATAAACGCTCCTGAATGAACCTATTGGTTGATCAGCTGGAATGATTGTTTTAAGATTTTAATTTTAAGGTTTTAACATAATTTGTATTTTTATTATGTATGTTCTATGGAATTAAAAAGAGCCTCTTGTGGTGCAGAGTGGTAATGCAAGCCGTCTGAAAGCTTTGCCCATGAGGCTGGGAGTTCAATCCCAGCAGCCGGCTCAAGGTTGACTCAGCCTTCCATCCTTCCGAGGTCGGTAAAATGAGTACCCAGCTTGCTGGGGGGTAAATGATAATGACTGGGGAAGGGAATGGCAAACCACCCTGTATTGAGTCTGCCATGAAAACGCTGGAGGGCATCACCCCAAGGGTCAGACATGACTCGGTGCTTGCACAGGGGATACCTTTACCTTTTTTTATGGAATTAAAATGTTGGAAACAGCCCCAAGCCGACATGCTGGGAGGGGTGATGTATAAATAAAGTTTTAAATAAATAAAGTTTTAAATTAGTTTTGCTTTTGGCTGTGTTGGGCAGAATATAAGCGCAAATCTGGTGGCTCTGTTTAGTGCTACAAAATCGAGCTACCTACAGATGTCACTGGTTTCTACAGTTCTGTAGAAAAAAGCTAAAGTAGACATTAGAAAAGGGGGGACTCAATGGGCAAGGAACATTATACCCTACAGAAGAAGATTAGGGTCAGAAGACATGCAGTTTCATTCTAATTTTCCCCTCCAAGCTAAATGTAGTTAAAAGTCCTAACAAAGGAATTAATTGGGATTAGAGAGAAAAAACATCCAAAATTGTATGCCACAAAAATTCTTTAATGTGAAAGGGGTTTGATTATGTTGCCAAGTGCCCTAAAAATGTTTTGCTTTCTCATTATGAATGTGTATGAATAAACAGATGAAGCAAGGTGAACTTCTGCCACCTCAACGAGAAGGTTGTCTATGAGGCCTGGAGCAAAAAGGATGCTGCAAAAGAGTCAGCTGAGGAGTAGCTGGTGACAGAGAGGACACAGGCAACGGGAACTGAACCTTGTCCCCTACTGTGCTTTTTCTGATGCAGTTCTGGGCTTGAAGAATATTTCTGGTATCCCACCTCCAACATTGGGAGTTAGCCAAGCTGGGAGAAAAGCGTTTTAAGCACAAGAGTGGAGCAGGATAAAGTGTGGGAGACGGAAAGGTATAAATATAGACATCCCATCTTTAGAAAGAGGTAACTGGCATGTCATGTAAATGTAGAAGAGCCTATCTCATATCAATCAATATTTTATTCACGGTCATTCAGACCAAAACCCAAATACATGCAGTTAAAACTAAGACAATACAAAAAGCAGGAAAACTGCCAATACTATAAAAATCTTAAAAATCTGACATCATAGTCAGTATTTAAAACATACTTTAAGTTACCAGTTTATAAGGTTGGATCAGAGAGAATTTTTTTTTTTTGATCCATATACCGAGTACGCAATTTCATGGCAATTATAAATGAAGGGTCAAACTATATGAGCCTATCTCATATAGTTTGACCCTTCATTTATAATTGCCATTTTAAAAATTAGTTCTGCCATTCTATCTTCCCTACCAGAACTAATACCTCTCTCTCTCTCTCTCTCTCTCTCTCTCTCTGTCTCCCCCATCAGCTACTTCTAAATAAAATTAAACATTATGGGATGTAAGATCCATCTCAATGATCTCCCCATGTCTTATTCAGTTTGTTTATTTATTTATTTCCTTAGATTTTTATATCAGCCTCCCATACAGCCCAAGGTGGTTTACATGGGAATGTCCTGGGATATGTAAAACGTCATACATTAATAACAGTCACAGCAACATATCAGTAACAATTCTAATAGTAAATATAAGTATAATTGATCTAATAGTACAAGCAGTGCGGACTAGGATTGGGCGCTTTGGCATCCGAAGCAGCCGACTGTGCCCACGGTGCAGGGGGGAGGGGAGGCGCAGGCGTTGATGCTCCGGTCAGTACACACACAGGCACAGTGCCCAACCCTAGTGCTGACCCACCTTGGTCCAGCTGGTGGCGGAGGTCATCCATCAAGTGCTGTCTCTACCCCATGGCCAGGTCAGAAACTGGACTGAAATGTGTCAAGAGCTGACGTTTCCTCCAGTAATGTTGATATCTGGTCTGCAGTTTGGCCCCAAGTTTGTGCATCTGTTGTGTTTTGGTTGATGCTTTGGTGAATGTTGCTTTGTGTATATATTTCCACTGTACGATGATGTTTATAGCTCAAGGCCCTGTCCAGAGTAATGCCAAT